>NC_081412.1:157839243-158162576 GCF_030272615.1 Cryptomeria japonica
GTTTCTACAATTAATTTTATTCTATTTTTCCCTATTCACATCTTCCCCTTCCTCCACCTCGATGCCCTTCCTCTTTTAAAGTATAGATTCTTTCATTTTCAAATTTTCTTATATTTATTATTTTTTCCTTTATATGTTCCCTCACTTTTGGAATAATATCCCAAAGGAGGGTGTAATTCTAGAGGCCTCCTAATATTGATATTAGCTTCCTTAAGCACAATTCCCAATTTTTTAGCAAGGTGTTTCTAAAAATAGGAGTTCCTTTTGTGATCAATAACGAGGGGCTTTAAATATACTTGCTTGTTTGTGAGGGGAATTAGATAGTGAATATAATTTAGAACAAAAAAAAAATTGAATCAGATTCACTATAGTATATTGAGGAATCTATATGCATTAATTACTAAAGGGCCCTCTACTAATGTTGGAATAAATAATAGTATGGGGGGTTTTAGGGAGATTTAAATAGTAAATAAACTAAAATAAACCTTGATGTAGCGGAGGAAAGCCATAATTGATATTTAAGGCTTCTAAAGAGGTTAAAATATAGAAGAGGAACCTAATAAAGGTTTTTACTTAAATGATACCAAAACAACCTTCTAAGGTGAAATACTTAAATATACACCAATTTACCTTGTCCCAAGGCTTTGGAAGACCCTCCCTCTTGTAGCAATTTTAGAAGTGAACCTATATTTCACCTTTTCCTAAAAATCCTCTATGAGCTCTTTATTATGGGATAATTACTTCTCTTAACCTTGTTCCCATGAAAAATGGTACTAGTAGATTCAACAATCAATTCCTTAGTCATGGTGAATTCAACCCCACCAATTTTAACTTCTCTCAAATCCTTGGAGTCCATGAACTTATTTTAGAGGATTCCATCATGAGCTTACATTGTCATGAAGTAATAAAAAACCCCTCTAGACATTTAAAAATCATCCAAATATTATTCTTGTATTACCATTCATAGGTGGAAGACTCAACTCTAAGCTTCCCACTATCCATCACTTTCTTTCCCTTTTTTCACTCATAAATATTATGGAAAGACATGGTATTTACCAAAACATGAGGACCAACATGTATATGGGTAAAAGCACAAAAGTTGTCTCACACTTTTATAAAGGAACTAGCCAATGCCGATTCAACTTTTTAAATTGAATTAATAGAAAGTGATATATATGTTTTGAATTTTAAAATGATGTAAACTAATAAAATGCATTTTTTTTAATGTATTTTATGTTTGTAATTTCTTTTTAAATTAAAAAAATTATTTGAATATACTTTCTTATAAAGTAAACACTATAATATAGTTACTGATAAAATGCTGAAATTCAAGGTACATGAGGCATCATACTTTATATAGTAAAATTTACCCTTTTTTTTTCTTTTTTTCTTTGTGTATATTGATAACTTGAAATGTTAGTGCAAAAATATATTTTTAACTACTTTTTATGTATATATATTTTTCAATAAATTTGAAAAGTCATGTGTACTGAAATACAACTCTTTCCATTTAGCATCACCTTTTTTCTTAATTATTTATCCAAATTAGAAAAGAATTATATGATCTTGAAATAGACTCTTTTGTCAAGTTTTTTTATTTTTTTCAAAAAATTTAAGTAAATTTTAGTATTTTTCCTTCACAACATAATCAAACTTATGTTTTAGTGTTGATGACCTACTTTCAGTAAAAATAAAATATAAAATATAAAAAATAATTAAAATATTAAAACATATATATTTTGGAAAATTTACTTATAGATCTATAAAAAGGTATTTTTACATTTCAAAAAAATATATATATCTAAGAGTAAGGGTTGTTGAAACATCAAGCTTTTCAAAACATAATATAAAATTGGTAATTAAACCCAAAGTGGTATAAAATATACATTTAGTAGATAATTCCAATTGAAAAAGTTGTGGCCCATATATAAAATAGCTATAATGAATCTTTATAGACCATATGTTTGACTAAAATTAATTTTTAATTAGAAATACTTAAATTCAGTTGTCCTGATAAGTTGGCCTAAAACGTGACATAGTTTTGTGCTTTTACCCATATATCAGTTTTAGCTCTTTACTTTTGCATCTATGGTCTTTCACATGAAAGTTATCATTACAAGAAAAGTTGGCCCTGGAGGATAATAATTTTTTTTATTAATTAAGAAGGGAGAGAGCCCTGATCCCAAGTACAAAGAAGCAATTCAAAATATCAAACAACTCAAAAATAATTAGAAGTTGTCGACCAATCAAAGCACAAAAACAACCCCACTTAATCAACCAAAAATATCAGCCTTGACCAACTAGTAATAACTTATAACTTTAGGAACCATATTAACATAATACCATTTAACTATTAACAAAATTTGGCACCTATGTCTAAAAGAGGATAATAAATGTTTCCAATCTTGACATTTTAAAAATTTTATGCATTTTATCAAACATTATTTACAATATCAAGAATTAATGATATCTTCTACAAGCTCAATATTCATTTAGTTTCACCAAACGAGGATAACCAAGATGGGTAAGAGGAAATGAATCAATTAAATATTCTAGTATAGAAGTTATTTTCTCTTGAATTTTTTTCTTTACATTGAAGAATAATTTTTTACTTTCTTAATAATTACTATGCTAGTTAGAGGTGATAGTGTAATCATTGAGAATTTTATTCCACCCTGTAGCTTCAAGGAGAGAAGATAACCCTAACAAAATTGTGTCATACAAGAATTTTTGATTGTATGAGGGATGAATACTCCAGAATCCAATCTTATACCTTGCAAAACCTTGATTGACAAAGGTTTGAATATGTATTTTCCTATCACTTAATCTAATAGCATAAATAAATAAGGGGATAAAGTGTTCCCCTATATAAGGACTCTTCTAATTTAAAACAACC
This sequence comes from Cryptomeria japonica, assembly GCF_030272615.1. Taxonomy (NCBI): domain Eukaryota; kingdom Viridiplantae; phylum Streptophyta; class Pinopsida; order Cupressales; family Cupressaceae; genus Cryptomeria; species Cryptomeria japonica. Next base: position 157,842,140 of record NC_081412.1, read on the forward strand.
CTTAATGAATACCATTAATGAGTGGAGGAAATTTAAGAGTGGAAACATATTACTAAATTAGTTTTAAAATTCTACATTTGAAGAAAAAATTATTGAGTACAAAAAAATGGGAAGCTCCAACTTATGCTATTATAGGCTTTTCAAACATCTATTTTGAGGGAAATACATTATTTCATTCTTTTCTCCATCAGGTAGATAATTTCATCGGAGTTGATAATGGTATGAAATATTTTTCTCCCTTTAAAAAAATATGTTTTGTTTATAACTATCATCTATCCTAATAAGGTTGAAGTCTATAACCAAATATTTAGAGAAGAATCCAATAAATAGTATTCCAGAGGTTGATTGGTCTATATTATTGAATACCTTTTGTATTAATTTTTTTAGAGACTAGAACAATTTTAATGTAGTTTTCATTTTCTTGGAGGGGATCAAGACTTTATGAAATCCTTGAACGCAAAAATTAGATCCTATCCAACTATATCCTAAAATTATTAGAAGGAGATGGGAACCCATCCAAGCAAGAAACCTTAGAGGGGTGAAAGAAGAAAACAAATTTTTAAACTTTTTCCAAGGAGATAGGTACTGCTATTAACTTTTAATCTTCATCATTCAAAATATAGGGGATAACATCAAGCATCTAATAGGAAATAATATAATTGTTGTCTATAGGCCAAAAAAGATTAAAAGATTATGAAATGTAAGTGTAGATGTTAGCCATTTCTTCTCTAGATTCAACCAAAATGCCATCCGCATTGACCATGTTAGTGATTGATCTCCCCTTCTTTTATTTGAGAGTTAATTAGTGAAACAACCAATTTTTATTATCTCTTAATATTTTCCAACTAACCCTAGACTTGTTTATATAAGTTTCTTCTTTTATAACCACCTTCTTCTACTCCTCTCTTACAATAAATAGTTCTCTCTCTTTGAATATCTATGTAAATGTTTCATTTATCAATTTCATCTTGTTATTTTTTAAATTTGTTATTTAGATTATCATTTTTATTGCATACATTTCCCAAAGAAAATTTATTCCACTTTTAAACTTTTTCCTTCATCTTTTTCAATTTTGAGAGGAGCCTATACATGGTAGTATCTACTTGTTCATAATCTCACCAATTTTTGTATAATTTCAAAATTAAGGATGAGAGGACCACATAAGATTGTACCTGAAGGGGTAGGTTCCTTTCCTTAAAGTTTTTGCCTACTTTAGAAGAATTGGATTACAAACTTAACTAGTTGTCCAAAGGAGAGAGGAAACATATTATTATTTATTAGGTGTATTTGTCATTATAATAAAACATTTCATATTAAAAATATATTGTTAAGGTTTCAAATACTATTGATATAAATGAATCATTCATGTCATTTAATGGTATATTAACCCTTTAGAAAATAAGAAAACCATAATCCTAGGAAAGTATAATTAGCATAAAGTATTGTATAATACAAAATTACTAAATAAGACTAGTTAGATATTTTACAAACATAATATCTTGTAAAAATAGAAAAATAATTCATTTATTGATCATATATACAAACATGATCTTTTCACATCATAGACATGTTTTTGATAAAGATAAACAAGTTTTATAGGGACTTGAAACCCAAAGTTTTATAGACCAAGGCCAGTAGCCAAAAAGAGATCAATCATAAGAGAAATAGGGTATAAATCCCGTAAAGACCCAACACCAAAAAGTAAAATGAAAAGTCTCCAAAAAAGGACAAGAAAAGGTCCTCAATTGAGTGAGTGCACCAATTCCTTATTTTTCTGAATAATCTCCTTGTTGATTTTCTCCAGATCCTCCATGATGAATCTGGAGGTACCCTAGTCCTGGCTCCGGCTCTTGGTCCTAGTATAGGGACCCAAACTAGTATTCGCTTCAGTAGCACTCTAGCCACCCTCCAAAGCATTCTTTTTCTGTTTTTTCTCTAAAGGAGGATCACTGGCTATCGGTCTGGTTTTGTAGTCGACCATCATTGCATTGATTTTCTCCAAACCTTTAGAATTTTTACTCATTGCCTCCCTGCTAATTTCCACCAGATTATTCAGGATGTCTTTGATGTCATTCACATACTCTTCTAGCTTATCGATTTTGCGCTCGTGGAAGATCTTCATAGTTGCAACATCCTTAGATATCTTCTGAATCATGCTCATGATCTTCTCAATTTTGCTAGGCCTAGGGGACTCTGCGGAAGTTTCAATAATTCCCTTAATTCCATCTTTCAGGGTACCAATTTCCTTATCCACCCACTTCCAGCAGTTCTCCTGGCCCCTAGTGACCTCCAAAATTAGGACTTCCAACACCCTTTCCCCCTTTTTATCACCTTCATTTTCCTTATTCACCATCCCCTATTTCTCGTTATCCACATTAATGTGGATGTCCAACCTATTCTCATGGTCCTTGTCTTTGGACCCACTTGACTTGGTCAATTTTTTTTCTTCCTAATGGGGGTCTCCAGGTCTTGCATTTTCCTACAACTGGATTTAAATTTGCTTTCCACCCACCTTGGAGGATTTTTTTTTCAGCTACTGTTAGTTCCTTGGGTCACCATAACCTCCCCTTCTTTCTTTGGTCTATACTCAGGGTCCTCCGAATCCTTGATATCATGCCAATATATGGCAATTCCATTGTCATCATCTTCCATCTCCGTATTAAAAACAAACTGCACCTCACGGTTAGAGGAAGAAATGTGGGTTTTATCCATGGGGGCGGCTTTCACTTCATGATCTTTGGCATACTCCATGATTAACATGATAAGCCCCTCATGAAGGACTGAATTATACAGGTTCTCACAATGCTTAGCTAAACTATTATCCTTGGATGAAACCAGGTAGAAGGGAATGGAAATAATTTTACCATGTCTAAAATGGTTTAAGATTGTAAAATGATACGAGAAAATACTAGCATAACTACCATCAAGAGTAATATACCTCATGATGAATTCTGCCATGTCCGCCCAAAGGGAATTCAGTTCTTTCTTGTTCTAGCCACGGTCTGCCATTTTAGAAACCCTCTGTTGTTCCTTATCCTTGTCAAAAAAAGTAGAAATGGCCTCCTCACCTGATTTCTTTTCTCTATAAATTTCTTTCCCTCCATAGAAAGGCCAGTACTAGTGGCAACTAGGGTTTCATCAACACGAAATTCTGCCCCATAAACTGCTAACACACCCTTGTTCCAAGCTTTGACAAAGCTTTTAGTAACGAGGGAAGAGTTGCCATGTAGTCTCTTCAGATAGGAGACCATCCCATTGTCAGAGATTTCCTCCCAAACCTCCTTATTCTTTTGCTCCTTATCATAGCTCGTGGGTTCATGCTTATTCTTGTCACCACCCATTCTGTTACTCAGGCAGACAACTACTCTCTAGATGCAAAACTATGAAAAAGAAAAAATAGAAACAGGGTGAGCTGAAGTTTCTAGAATTTCTCAAAGTGGTAATAATTTCAATTACCATCCAAACGGCTCCCATCCCATCATAATCTTCCAGCATTAAAGTGATTTGCAAGGCCGAAGATATCGACATCATTTCTTGCCAAGTCATGTAGATTTTTCAGGAAGGTTTCCCTTCCGCTCCACCATTTAATCGCAACATTATCAATAGCCAAGTTGGCAACATAATCGGCCAGTTTATTTCCTTCTTGGAAAACATGCAAAATATTGAACTCCTCCAAGCCAACAATCATTTCAAGGCAATCCTTGATCAAGTTCGAAATAGTCCTACTTAACTCCATACTACCCCTAATGCATTTCACAATGTTAAGCGAGTCACTTTCCAGCTAGACCAATCTAAAGCCCTCCTTGGTCGCCATGTGTAGCCCTATGTAGGCTCTCTGCATAATGCTTAGTCTGAGAGGCCAAAGGGAATACCACCGTGGAGATCAGCAAACCCAAATGATTCTTTGCCACTCCCTAACAACTTGCCAACCTAGGATTTCCCTTGGCCACCCCATCAATGTTGATTTTGATCCACCACGGAGGGGGAGGATGCCATGACACATTCACTCTGCTATGTTTTATTTTATACACCGGGACATAAATATTCCAACAAATCTGCCATCTTTTGATAATATCCCATTCATCTTGGTTAGAATGAAGTGGAGGGTCACTTTTCCTACTCGGACAATAATTAAGAAAGATTTCCTTAATAGCATTCGTTATTCTAATCACCACCACTTGAGCAGTAGACTCCATATCTCTGAAAACCCTATTATTTCTTTCCATCTAGATACCCTAGGCAATATGAGGCATGGATATGTTCCACAAGATACTAATCGCATGATTACCAAAGGGGCACTTCCATTGGCACCAAAAGTTTTGTATAGAATCATGGAAGACCCAATTAAGGTTCCACAGGTTGAAAAAAGATCAATGTAAGAACAAATGTTCTACACTTTTAGCTTCTTCTTTACATTAAAAGCATCTATTAGTGATTGGGAGACCACGTTTATATAGATTATCAATGGTAGAGATCTTGTTTTGCATGAACAACTAGAAGAAGATATTAATTTTAGGAATTAAGAATTTATTCCAAACTCCTGCGCAAAAGGGGGCAGGAGTACAAGACCTGGTATTGATCCTGAAATCATCTGCCACCACAAATTGCCCAGAAGTATATCCATTCCAAATGACCAATTCTTCCAATTGAGAGGAGGGGACGAGGATCAAGTTAAGCCAATATTGCAAAGGTGTCAGTGACTCATTAATGCTTCTGAGGTCCACCCAACCCCCATCACTGATACAAATCACCACCCAGGAGCCAATCAATGTAATGCATTGATCTTTGAATCGAGAAGCCCACAACGAAACAAACCACGGACCCTCTCCCATCCACCAATCATCCCAGAACCTAATATTTCTCCCATTCTCCAGAACCCATCTGCATCCCTACCTGATGATGGGGTTGGAATTGAAGAACTTGTTCCACAGATTAGAAGCCGAAGATGGGAGGGAATAATTTTCTAGCATCCTTTGGAAACCATGAATATGGTATTTGTTCTTGAAAATATGAATCCATTCATTCCTCTACTTTAAACATCTCCAAAGTTGTTTGGCCATTAAAGCCCTATTGAACATCATAGACATGTTAAAATTATTTACATTAACAATTTTATGCCACAACCCATATGCTAATTTTAGTAGGCAAACATGAAATAATAAAAATAAATGTAAATTGTCCTTCCTTAAATACGAAAGTGTTTCAATATTTAATAATACTATAATAATATTGTAATAATATGGGATAAGGGGATGCTCTTTTTTTTGTGGGAAAATCAATAAATCCTGTTGCTGATTTCAATGGAAAACCAAGAAATCCTATTGGAAATCCTCGGAATAATCACTGATCTAGAGTTTTAGATTCATCAAACTTCAAATAAATCCTTACTTCCATTCCATATTCTCTTGGAGTTGGATATATCAAACTTTATATTTACCCTTGGATTCGCAGTTGCCCCCAAATAAATAAGCCTAGGACTGTACGGCCACCATGATAAATTATTGAGAACAAGCCTAATGATAACGCTATGAATCATAGGAGTCATTCTAAGTACAATATCGCCTGCCTTAACACAACAATCAGTTTCATAGTATTCTGGTTGTGTTGAGCATTTATTCATGGCTTCCAAGGTTGTGAGGTGGATTGCTATATGCTTCCTTGTGGCATCCATGCTTTCTAACTTTGAGAACGTCTTTGTTAATGGCCACACATTTACCGCGTTCAATGACTGCCATCGTGCCTCTCATAATTACGCCCTTGCTGGGCTATATTGCGCTACATATGACCCTAATCAGACCCTAGAGTGGCGCAAGGAATACTTTTGGACTGCGTATTGTGACAAAGCTGCTCAGCCCATGGAACCTTCCCTCCACCACCTCAAAATTATCTATGTATTACGTTATTACTTGTTTATATGTAGGATTTGTTACGTTATATGTATAATGTTTAGTCTGGGCATACGTAATCGTTTGACTTGTTGTAGGTGACAAACAAATCAACGCGTCAAAATGTGACCGTACGAATTGTGGACAAGTGCCAAAATAGAGGACTGGTTTTAGAAACTGATGCTTTTAATGCCATTGATAAGGATGGGAAAGGAAAGCATGACGGCCATATGCTTACTACCTACAAGTTCGTGGGCTGTTAGAACAATCTCACAGCCTCAATTATACTTCTAAATTATCATCGCTTTGCTTCTAAATTATACTTCTAAATTATGACTCGCACAATATTTCCCTGCGCAATGGGTTGTGTATGTTTGACTCTGCCCCTTGAGTTGCATACTGGCTTCCCTGCGCGGCAGAATTATTTTTGGTTGCGAACCTATTTTCCATATCGTTTAGAATATAATTTGCTTATTTAACTTTTCAAAATTTCATATTTTCAAACAGATTTTTATGTTTATGAAAGTAGATACTCTTAGAAAAAACATGTAGAAGCATTAGTGGATGTTTTATACACAAATATGGAAAGATGACTACGACTTAAAGGTTGTATCTTTGCAAAGGAAGTGAATGAATCACTCACTCTTCTTTTCATATTGCACTATCAATCCCTGAATAAAGAGACCTATAAACTACTTAAGGGTCTTAGTGGGAGGAATTTTCATAATACTTTTTACGTTATTGCGGTCAATATTAATGCCTCTTATGGATATAATGAACCCTAATAATTTTCTTAATGTGTCATGAAAGACATACTTCTTATGATCTAGTTAGAATTGATACTTTTGTAGACGATCGAAGATGCATTCCAAGATAGAGGGATATTCTCTTCTTGTCTTTGATTTTCCTAAGAGGTCATATACATAATATTATATGGCCTTGTGAATCAAATAATGATAAATTATATTCATCACTCTTTTATAGGTTGCCCCAATATTCTTAAGAACAAAGGGTGTAACTTGGTAATGAATAGTTCCCTAAGGAGTAGTGAAGGAAGTTTTGTTTCAATGAAGAAAAACATTTAATGTCCCATAGTAAGATCAACAAGGATTTTGATTCTGTAGAACACAAAATTCATTTTAGGGTATATTTTGTTCATGAACTAGGAGTCCATGAACATCTTTGAGAGGATGTCATGACCTTATAGGGCCTTGAAGTATTTGGAAACCAATCTACATATTTGAAAATCATCCAAATACTATTTTTATTTTTGTTTAGTTGTTCATAGGTGGAAGAATTAACTCAACTCCCCACCTGTCACTTTCTTTTCTTTTTTCCACCCATTAATATTTTGGAAAGAGATAGTATTTACCAATAGGCAAGGAGCAACATGAATAGATTATTTTCAACTTTACTTTTACATCTATGGTCTTTCACAATAAATTTATCATTATAAGAAAAGGTGTCCTTAGAGGATAATAAATGTTTCCAATCGTAAAAATTTAATAATTTTATCCATTGAGTTAAAAATAATATGCAAGATAAATAATTAATAATATCTTACTACAAGTTGGATATTCAATTTATTTTACCAAAAGACAAAGACCAAGATAGGTAGGAGGAAAGGAATTAATCTAGAACATCCCAATTTAGAAGTTTTTTCTCTATATTTAATAAAAATAGTTTAATTCTTTCATATTGAAAATTAAAGTGCTTGTCAGAGATGATAGTGTAATAGTTGAGAATTTTCTTCCAATGTGTAACTTCATTGAGAAAAGATAACCCAAACAAGATTGTGCCATACATGAAATATTGATGGTATGAGGGTTGAATACTAGACACTAATCTTATACCTTGAATAACCTTGCTTGACACATGTTTGGATAAATGTTTCCTTATCACTTCAACTAATAGGATAAATAAATAAGGACATAAAGTGTTCCCCTATCTAGGGCCCCTTCCAAATTCAAAGAAGCGTCAATCAATACCATTAATGAGTATGGAGAAGTTAAGAGTGAAAAATATGTTTGAATTAGTTTTAAAATTCTACTCTATTGTATGCTTTTGAAATATCCATGTTTAGAGAAATACAGTGTTTCATTATTTTCTCCATCAAGTCAATAATTTCATAGGAGTAGGTAAAGTTATAAAATATTTTCCTCCCTTTACAAAAGAATTTGTTGTTTTGGAGCTATCATCTTTTCCAGTGAGATTAAACTCTACTGACCAATAATTTAGAGAAATTCCTATAAATAATATTATAGAGGTTGACTGGTCTATAATATTTAATACCTTGTAGATTAAGATTTTGAGAGATTAGAATAATGAATATATTGTTCATTTGTTTAGAAGGGAGAAAGACTTCATGAAATCCTTAGTCATAAAAAATGGATCCTATCCAACTATATCCAAAAATTATTAGAAAGAGAAGGGAACCCATCCAAGCTAGGAACCTTAGAGGGATGAAAGAATAAAGAAAAAAATTATATTTCTTTCAAGGAGATAGGCATTGGCATTAATTCATTATCTTTATCATTCAAAATCTATGGGATAACCTCAATAATCTCATAAAAAATAATATTATTCTTGTTCACAAGTCGAGAATGATTAAAAGATTATAAAATGTAGGTGCAAATTTACCCATTTCTTCTTTATATTCAACCAAAATATCATCGTCATTGACCATGTTGGTGCAAGTTTGAGATTGAATTATTTAGTTGATAGTATTTTTATCTCCTAATGTTATCCAACTAACCTTAGACTTTTTTTTCTTGAATATTTCTTCTTTCATAACCACTTTCTTCCACTCCTCTATCATAGTATTTTCCTCTCTTTGAATATCCACATCATTGTTTCATTTCTCCATTTCTTCATGTATTTTTTAAAATTTATTATTTTGACTGTCAATTTTCTTGAATATGTTTCCAAAAGAAAATTCGTTCCACATTTGAACATTTTCCTTTATCATTTTTAATTTTGAGACCAACTTGAACATGATGATACTTGTGCATAGTGTCACCAATTTTTGGTACAATTTTTGAATCAAGAATGAGAGGACCACATAAGATTGTACCTAAAGGTGTAGGTTCCTTTCCTCAATGTTTTAACCGAGTTTAGAAGAATTGGATTAAAATCTTAACTATCTCTCAAGAGGATAGAGGAAACACATTATCATTTAATTATCAAGAGAAACTCTCTTCATCTTGACGATGGATCACAGAGTGTGATCAGAAATGTTGATGCAAAAATCTTACACACAATCGAATCCAGAAATGCACTCTTGATAATTATATGATGGATTGTGGAAATATCTTAGAATTGATATTATCATTTATTAAGTATACTTTTCATTATAATAATCCATTTCTTAATCAATTTATGTTGTTAAGGTTTCACATACAAATGATATGCAGCAATATTGCATCATTTAATGGTATTTCAATCAAGACTTAAAAAATATAAAATTATAATTTTAGAAAACTATAATTATTATAAAGTATTGTATAATACAAAAGTAGTAAATAAGACCAGTTTCATAGTTTACAACAATAATATCCAATTAAAAAAGTAAACTACTTAATTTATTGACAATTTATACAAACATGGTCATTTCACATCATAGAAAAGTTAGAATTATTTACACTAACAATTTTATTATACAACCCATGTGCTATTTTAGTATACAAGGATGAAATTATAGAAATATATACAAACTATCCCTCCATAAATAAGAAATTGATTCAATAATTAATTTAAATCCAATAATTCAGATAGCACATCCATCATACATATACAAGTATATGGTGAACAAATGTGCTTGTGAATTCCTCTACACAATCAAAATGAGAACAATGTAACTTATTTAAATGCACTATTCTAAGAATGGTATTATTTTTCCTATTATTTTTGGTGTGTATTGTAGCCTTTATTAGTCACTTTTATGTTATATTTTGATGCAAGAGCATCACTCTCTCTCTCTCAATTTTGGTTTTTTTCTCTTGTTTTGTTTGTTAGTTTTAGCACATTTTGGTTTGAGGAGGTGTCTAACTCTTCCAATTTGTCGACAGATTCCTTCCTTGTTGATAACTTCTTGTCACATTATGTTGGACACAAGTTTCTCTCACATTATGTTGAATACGATTTTTATTACTATGACATGAAATAGACTTCTCATCTCACCAGTAGGAAGGGCATAACATGGGATGGCAAAACACGAGAAGCCAAACTGACAACAGTTGGGAGTCAAACCACTGGCATAGTTCATTGGTTGACTATTGTTGTTCCTTCAACTTCCTTTTAAGTGTGGTGAATTGCCTCTGTGGAGGTTGGTTGGGCCATCGCGAGAAAACATAAGAGATAGATAAGAAAAGTTGGGTGAAAGAAGAAGCCAACTGTAGTCAAGGTAGTTTAGAAACCCTTCCGTTGTAAGGGAAGATTGTTCTTTCTTTGTGTGAACAAGTTTGAAAGGGAGCAATAACAATTGAATGAAGTTCCTCTATATAAAGGATTGTTTCCTATCACACATGAGTGTTGATGGTTTGTTAATGTGATCTTTGTTTACAGCCTAAACTTCCTATCATTACTGTTCTATTGTGTTGTTATTTTTGTTCCAGCCTGTTTATTAGTATTGGTTGTCATCATATTTTTTATTTGATATGTTATGTGATCTATTTTATGATACTTCACTTTATACAAATGTGATTATTATTATTATTATTATGATTATGATTATGATTATGATTATGATTATGATTATGATTATGATTATGATTATTATTATTATTATTATTATTATTATTATTATTATTATTATTATTATTATTATTATTATTATTATTATTATTATTATTATTATTATTATTATTAGAATTATCATGATTATGATTATTATTATTATTATTATTATTATTATTATTATTATTATTATTATTATTATTATTATTACTACTACCTACAGCCTACAACCCTAAATGCCTGATGCCCATTAGCTACATTCGAGAATCCAAAAAACCTACTATAGAGGCTAACTGCTACCAGTATACCCGACTACCACCCTACCTAATTTTACTACAATAACAAAATTCAGGCAAATGCCTGTTGATGATGCCAAAATTCAGAAAACTAAAACAAAAGGAGAGATAGCCCCAAAGGCTCAGACAAAACCAGCATCCGTCTCCTCTAGCACCACTACCTCAGGTTCACTGTCCTCCTCCTCCTCTAATTCAAATTCCAAATCCCCAAATTCTAATTTCATTTAATTTTATTAATTCTTCTAGTTTCATATAATTTCATTGATTCTCTAATTTCATTAACTCTTCCAAACTCTTCTAAATTCAATTACATGTGCATGATTTCAAAAATCAAATTGAAAATCAAAGTCAAGTTCTAAATATATTCAAATACTAAATTGAATTTAATATAAATTCAATTATTTGAATTAAATCTCATGCAAAGATTAAATTGAAATCTAAGTTAAAGTGTAAGCACATGCTAAATTAATTAATTCAATCAGTCAATTAATTAAATCATTATCTCTCCAATCTCTATTTCCATCTTCTAGTTAGCTTTTTCTAAATAAAGCTTTCTTTGTCATCCTCTTAATTTCTTCCAATCATTCTTTTTCTTCCCTCTGTTAGCTTTTTCTCAATCAGTTAACTCCTTTAATCAATTCAATCTATTTTGTTTCACCTCTAAATCAACAGTTCCACTATCAATTTTCATGTGAGCTCACTTGAGATCCACCTCTTGATCAATATGTTCCACCTTTCAATCAATCCTCTCCAATAATCTATAAATTGAGAATTCAATCTTCATTTTCAACAACCATGAACTTTGAATCTTTGTGTCAGTTGCAGGTTTGTAGCGCAATATCTGAGAGCCATCATACCATAGAGAAGAGAAAAATAATGGAAGCTATATCCAATCATGGAATAGGGAGTTTTGATTAATATATTTTACATTCCTATTACTTATTTGCATTATTTCTTATCTATTTGTTGAATTCTTTAATTAGATAGGGATTCATGATTTCCCTTTACTTCTATTTGATATATTTAAATGCACTATTCTAAGAATGGTATTATTTTTCCTATTATTTTTGGTGTGTATTGTAGCCTTTATTAGTCACTTTTATGTTATATTTTGATGCAAGAGCATCACTCTCTCTCTCTCAATTTTGGTTTTTTTCTCTTGTTTTGTTTGTTAGTTTTAGCACATTTTGGTTTGAGGAGGTGTCTAACTCTTCCAATTTGTCGATAGATTCCTTCCTTGTTGATAACTTCTTGTCACATTATGTTGGACACAAGTTTCTCTCACATTATGTTGAATACAATTTTTACTACTATGGCATGAAATAGACTTCTCATCTCACCAGTAGGAAGGGCATAACATGGGATGGCAGAACACGAGAAGCCAAACTGACAATAGTTGGGAGTCAAACCACTGGCATAGTTCATTGGTTGACTATTGTTGTTCCTTCAACTTCCTTTTAAGTGTGGCGAATTGCCTCTGTGGAGGTTGGTTGGGCCATCGCGAGAAAACATAAGAGATAGATAAGAAAAGTTGGGTGAAAGAAGAAGCCAACTATAGTCAAGGTAGTTTAGAAACCCTTCCGCTGTAAGGGAAGATTGTTCTTTGTTTGTGTGAAGAAGTTTGAAAGGGAGCAATAACAATTGAATGAAGTTCCTCTATATAAAGGATTGTTTCCTATCACACATGAGTGTTGATGGTTTGTTAATGTGATCTTTGTTTACATCCTAAACTTCCTATCATTACTGTTCTATTGTGTTGTTATTTTTGTTCCAGCCTATTTATTAGTATTGGTTGTCATCATATTTTTTATTTGATATGTTATGTGATCTATTTTATGATACTTCACTTTATACAAATGTGATTATTATTATTATGATTATGATTATGATTATGATTATGATTATTATTATCATGATTATGATTATGATTATGATGATGATTATGATTATGATTATTATTATGATTATGATTATTATTATTATTATTATTATTATTATTATTATTATTATTATTATTATTATTATTATTATTATCATGATTATGATTATTATTATTATTATTATTATTATTATTATTATTATTATTATTATTATTATTATTATTATTACTACTACCTACAGCCTACAACCCTAAATGCCTAATGCCCATTAGCTACATTCAAGAATCCAAAAAACCTACTATAGAGGCTAACTGCTACCAGTATACCTAACTACCACCCTCCTAATTTTACTACAATAACAAAATTCAGGCAAATGCCTATTGATGATGCCAAAATTCAGAAAACTAAAACAAAAGGAGAGATAGCCCCAAAGGCTCAGACAAAACCAGCATCCATCTCCTCTAGCACCACTACCTTAGGTTCACTATCCTCCTCCTCCTCTAATTCAAATTCCAAATCCCCAAATTCTAATTTCATTTAATTTCATTAATTCTTCTAGTTTCATATAATTTCATTGATTCTCTAATTTCATTAACTCTTCCAAACTCTTCTAAATTCAATTACATGTGCATGATTTCAAAAATCAAATTGAAAATCAAAGTCAAGTTCTAAATATATTCAAATACTAAATTGAATTTAAAATAAATTTAATTATTTGAATTAAATCTCATGCAAAGATTAAATTGAAATCTAAGTTAAAGTGTAAGCACATGCTAAATTAATTAATTCAATCAGTCAATTAATTAAATCATTATCTCTCCAATCTCTATTTCCATCTTCTAGTTAGCTTTTTCTAAATAAAGCTTTCTTTGTCATCCTCTTAATTTCTTCCAATCATTCTTTTTCTTCCCTCAGTTAGCTTTTTCTCAATCAGTTAACTCCTTTAATCAATTCAATCTATTTTGTTTCACCTCTAAATCAACAGTTCCACTATCAATTTTCATGTGAGCTCACTTGAGTTCCACCTCTTGATCAATATGTTCCACCTTTCAATCAATCCTCTCCAATAATCTATAAATTGAGCATTCAATCTTCATTTTCAACAATCACAAACTTTGAATCTTTGTGTCAGTTGCAGGTTTGTAGCGCAATATCTGAGAGCCATCATACCATAGAGAAGAGAAAAATAATGGAAGCTATATGCAATCATGGAATAGGGAGTTTTGATTAATATATTTTACATTCCTATTACTTATTTGAATTATTTCGTTGTCTATTTGTTTAATTCTTTGATTAGATAGGGATTCATGATTTCCCTTTACTTCTAATTGATATATTTTATAAAGATGATTTTACATATGACATTTTGGTGAACCCAACATGAATGACAACTAATTAACCTTCTTTATTTTTTGTGTTATTTTTGCAAATCGTACATATTTTTTCCTTTTTTGCAGGTTGCATGGATTTCAAAAAAAGATCTCTTCGTCACGCATTCACGTTTACATCATTATGCAATCGCATAGATAGGACTATGCAATCAACCTTTTGGGGTCACGCAATCAACCTTTCAGCGTCACACAATCGCCCTATCAATATCACGCAATCGACCTTTCAGGATCACACATTCGCTCTGATATTATTACGCATTCGTTCGAAAAACTGTTGTTTTGTTATTTTTAATCTTATTTCCTTGTTGTTCTCTGATCTGTCTAATTCTGCATGAAATTCAGTAAATCTAGAAACAAATTATTTTTATTGCATATTTTTGTTATAACTATTTATGGCATGTAAGGTACCATTCAGGATTTCAGGTTCCAGAAGGATAAAGGAACAAAGAAGGTAGGCCAGAAACTATCAGCGAATTCTCAACCCAGAAAAGAAGATACAAGATTGGGAAGATCAACCAACCATCAATAGATACAACAACTTAGTTCTCTCATATCGGGTGAAATGTGACTTGATTAACATTGAATGGATGATGAGAGATCTAGCTAGGGCTTCACAATCTGTTTTGCAGGTTTCTAATCAAATTTAGTTTCAATTTTTATTTTCTTATGTTATCTGCCCGTGTGTAATGCAATCACCTTGTTATCATCACACAATCGACCTGTTAGGATCATGCATTCACTCTGTCAGTATCATGAAATCGATCTTACAAGATTACACAATCGCGTAGGTATCATCATGCATTCATTTCTGTTATTTTTGAGTTCTCTATTTTTTGTTGATTTGATTTTACTGCTAATCATCTATTTGCATCCAGTGGCGAATTTACAGAAAGGATCATATTAGTATTAGATCAATTACACTCATGCTCTCACACTTCATCTTTTGGTGCTTAAAATTAACATTGGTTAAAATTGACATGCATGCATAACCACTTCAATTTGGGCTTAAAATTAACATTGGTTAAAATTGACATGCATGTATAACACTTCAGTTTTGGGCTTAAAATTAACATTGGTTAAAATTGACATGCATGTATAATAGTTCAATTTGGGATTAAAATTAACATTGGTTAAAATTGACATGCACATGTGTATTCAACACCTCAATTTGGGATATAAAATGAACGTGAATAAGGCTGCATATAGATTAAATCACATTTGATTTTTCTAAGGGAAAGAACTTTTATCATGTTTGGGGTGGACCTATTGTTGCATTAACTAACTTTCCACCCACCTTCGGGGTCTTGGGAGAAAGGAAGGAGGTGACAACGACACTCAATCTTATTTTATTCCACGTAGAGAGGGGTATCTTTGACTAGGGATTTCATCACCCCATAGACATACATTGAATTCAGATGCATTGGGGATATCATCTCTCCCGATGTACTCTCGAGCGGGTTTTTCGAGCCGCTATATAAACATACTAGTCAGGTAGATAGAGTGTTGAGTGAATTCGACGTATGTGGGGGCCTTCTCTGCACCGATAAGCTCAACTAAAGTATTAAGTGGCTTTCTCTGAGAATCCATCATTGGATCGAGATCCCTTGAAATTTTATAATAAGAACCAACTTAGTAGCCCAAAATCCTACATTTAGTGATTCCGGGAGTGCGGATCATACCCCATAGATACCCCTCATGTACCTTGCATTATGAGACAAAAACCCCTCAGTGATAAGATCTTCGGATCTTCGAGGTAAGAGAGACTAGCATGCCTGAGAAGTGTGTGCCATGGAGTAGAGCCAATGCTGCAAGACTATCTATCTGTTCATCTTGTTTCAGTATTTTGTTGCGGGGGCCTCATTGAATGGTGTTCTCTTTCTAGCCTAAGATTGTCTTTTGTGTCTTTTTATGTATCGTTGAATCAGACCAGTATTGCATCAGTTATTTGGGCTATTTTAGGCCATATCCTGCATATCTCTAAATTTTTTGAGATTGTTTGAAAACTAGTTCAGTCAGCTATATTTACCTCCAAGAAATTGTTCTCAAACTTGGAAAAACACAAAACTTGTCCTACACACAGAGTTACTGAAAACAAAGTCCTTTATGAAACGTGAGACAGTCCTACAAACTCAAGGTTTTACATACTTGTGACCATAGGTAGTCCTTGCATAGTCATTATTTACATCCTTATTATCATCTGTAGTCCTTGCATAGTCCTCATTTACGTCCTTACTATCATCCTAAGTCCTTGCAAAGTCCTCATTATCATCCTCATATAAGTACTTGTCTAGACCTCATATACGTCTATCTTAGTCCATCATCATTTGCATAATCATCCTACAAAGTCATAGCATACATCTTAATGGGTCTCCTAGGTGATGGTCTGCTCCCTTTCGAGAAACCTAATCTAGTGCCAAATGGCGGCCAATGAGAAATCATTGAAGGTCTAGCTAACTTAGCCTAGGACTCAAGGAGAAATGCACCCCAGTATATAGGAGTCGAGTACGAGATAAGTATTGAGTATAAAATTGCTCGTAGGATTGATAGAGAAATTATTGTAGAACGTCTAAGAGAAGATTTTGAAAAACTTGCACTAGAGAAATCCCGAAATACTCAAAATCCCAATAGAGAGTCTAGTCTAGTCTTGCATACCTCATACCTAGGTCTAGAGTCTAACATTAGTTGTCATCTTGCATAAATTTCTAAAACCACCCTCATATTGAAGTCTTAAATGCCTGTCACAAGGTCGCAAAAGGCAAAAGATACAATGGACCCAAACAACAACTTGTTAGTAAACCCAACTTGGAGTATGGGCATATCAACTATTTCACAATACCTAGTGGAACTTATAACATGAGAAATTATAATCATGTTACCTTCCAACAAACTCCTAGTTATACTACCACAAATCCTTTTGTGGGACATACACACACACAAGGTGTACCTTTGACTCAAACGGATATTCTGACACAACAGTTACACAATTTGCAACAACAGGTAACTACTATGCAAACTGGTAATGATAAAAAGAGCTACACACTACAGGAATTGTGTCCTTATCCTTTTGATCACACATTATACATGTCACCCTTCCCACAATATTTTGAAACACCCAAATTTGACAGATACCGAGGGAAAGGTGATCCTAGAGATCATATCAAAGAATTTTTTACGGCATGCATATAGGTTGCAACAGAGGAAACTTACTTAATGAGGCTATTTCCTAAAAGTTTGGGAGACCCAGCCTTAGAGTGGTTTTCACATTTACCACCAACCATCACATCATGGTGAGAATTAGCAAAACACTTTATTACAAACTTTTCACATAACATTGAAACCTCGGTCACTTTAATGGACTTGTGTGTCACGAAACACTATAAGAATGAAACATTTGCATCCTTCATAAAATGATGGAGGGCTCTCTATAGGAGGTGTAAAACAATTATTCCAAAAACAGAGCAAGTGGATATGTTCATAGAAAACTTGATCCTTAAGATTAAATATCTTATAAAAATGCAATGTTTAACCACATTCAAACAAATCACGGAAAAAGCTCTAAAGTGTGAGGAAGGGCTAGTGGAACAAGGTCTCATTAAGTATGGCAACAAAAACAATAATGATAAATCTAAGTTTTGGTCGAAAAACAAAAATGTGACCAACGATGGTGTTGTAGATGCCCGTACGGTAAATAGAACTCAACCGATTTTATCATTAGGCATGAGTCAATCATTAAATCCACATACGGAGAATAAAACTGTCTCAACAAACATAAAGCGCTATGCAAAACATGAACACAAAGTACCCCATGGTAAATGCTCCAAGAAGAAATTACACACCTCTAAGGGAACCTTTTGAATCAGCACTAAAAAAGTTAATATAGATAAACATGATCACTTTACCAGGTCCTTTCAAATCCACATGGTGGAATGATAATGATTTCTATGATTATCATCGGACTAAAGGTCACAAAACGGTAAGATTCTATAAGTTAAAAAACTTGGTCCAAGATATGATAGACCAAGGCAACATCACGATCGATACCGATAAAACCTTAGCAAACACAAATTACACAATCTTTAAAGATCTATTTTTAAAAACATGACAAAGGGAAGGCTACCACATCAGGAACTCAAGATAATATAGCTTACTACACAAAGGTCTCATATGACTACACTATTCATGCCATTAGCTCAGGAGATGTAGTAAACAATGATTCACGAGAAACACTTGATCAAGATGAGCAGTATCTAGATACTCACACAGATGATAACCACATTTGCATGGTGTCACAAGCACCGAAATATGATGAAGATAGAATTATTTGTCTCAGAGACTAGGGACATGAAAAACCATTTCATCTAGGATGGTTTGAAGATGAACTTATAGAACAAATCATGGATGTCAAACATACACATGAAAACTATGAGGAGGGATTTAACATAAACCTTGACAGCACAACATATGATACCAATAATTACTGCAAAAGAGATGATATGGTGGCTACAATTACAATAACTCCCAGAGACAGAGATTGTGCAATAGTCACTCATAGATCAAAGGTAACCTTACAAGGAATACCGCCAAACCAACCACCGGTAGTAGGGACTTATAACATTGTTGAGCAACTTAAGAAAACCCTGGCACAGATATCACTATTTGAACTACTACGTATTTCACCCACTCATAAAGCCATTTTGGATAAAGCACTTCAAGATTTAGTAGTGGATAAATATATAGATGAAAATACCTTCCAATCCATGGTAGGGAATTTAGCGCAAGTCACTCTCATTGCATTCACAGAACGGGACATTCCTAGTGATAGACTGCTCCATAATGGCTCGCTACACCTAGAAGCTTATATACATAAAAGAAGAATCTGAAGAGTACTCATAGATGGAGGAGCCAGTCTCAACATTTTTACTTTAAAACTGGTTAAGGCACTAGGATATTCTGAACTTCACATTGATGCATCCAAGAGGATAAATATCAAGGCATATGATGATAAAGAATGTCCCTCAAAAGGTATTGTAACACTACCAGTACAAGTGGGACCTATAACAATAGAGGTCGCTTTTCAAGTCTTTGATAAAGAAATGGGATATCTCATGTTATTGGGTCACCCATGGATTCACACCATGCAAGCAGTACCATCTACATTTCATCAGTTTGTCAAATTCCCATATAATGGTATTGAAATCACCATAAAAGGTGATCCAAATCCCTTCCAACACTGCAATTACTTGAAATAAGGTGTGGATAATTAGGTACCAATTAATCAAGTAGCACCTCTCACTACACAAATGGAGTCATTAACAATCACAAAAACACAGAAGAATCTACCTACAACATTGTCTTTACAGATAAAAGATATGGGCTGTGGAGAGTATTCCATTTCAAGTACCTCAAAGGGACAACAGTTGTCTCTATCTCCCAAGTCTTTTGGGAAACCTCAAAATGCAGTAATCAAACAAGTCAAAGGAAAAGATATTGTCAGATACACAAACTCATGCTCTTTCATTAGATGGGGTGACTTATAGGAAGAATCCCTGAATGAAGATGTCAACCATTGGATATATAGAGAAGAGGATCATATGACAATACCCAGAATACCCCTAGATCAATATGGCAATGGATTCAAAATGCTCCAGAAACATGGATATGATGGTACCATGGGCCTAGGGCTATATAAACAAGGAAGAATAGAACCTATTGTTCCTAACGACAATCCAGAGAATCAAGGGTTAGGTTATAAGTGTGTACCACATATCACATAAGCAAGACAATGTAGCGTAGAGATACTAAATAGACAAATGAAACCATTAGACTACATATCTCAAAGGGAGTTGTCCACGTGTGTGCTTTCCTCTTCATCTCAAACAAGCAATCAAATACCAACATCGCCTGGTGCGGAATCAAACGAGGAAGACATGAGACAACTCTTGCAAGAGCCTAGCACTGAGTCACAAAATGATACTGTTCTTGACACAACGACACAAGCAAATGTCGCAATAGACACAGGTTTGCCATGAGTAGATGAATCTAATCCCTAGTTATTATCAATACTTCTGCCACGTGAAATGACTTAGGCTCAACCTAATGAATCAGATGAAGAAAGAGTGCAATGAATTATACCAGGTTTAAGAAGGGTAACTACTGTGCAAAGAAGACCAGCCAATCTACAACAAGATCAGAGGCAGGAACAAGAGGAGATAAGTGATAATACCTCAGATGATGAAACATACATTGAAAGTGAGACAAACTCTCATGACTATGAGTTCTTGTCATTCCATGATTCTAGCCCATGAACAAGTGTCATACTAAGGCATCAAATAAAGCCTACAAAATATGAAAATAAACCAAGTCACTCAAACAATCAATTCTTCATGTTATCAGAATCTGTTATGATAGAAGGGAGTAATGACTTATCCCTTATACACTCACACTTGATTGATTGGGGGCAAGAAGGAAAACCAACTTTAGATTGGTTTGAAAATGATGAAACCATTGCAAAATTCCTCGAAGTCAGAGAGGGATTTCCACAAGGTGAGGGATTTCCACAAGGTGACCACAAAGTAGGATTTTCTAGTAGACCTGGATAGGACGACATACTTTGGAGAGGCAAGTAACTCTACAATAGAAGATACAGATAAAAATAACCATAATGGCAAGAGTAAGTTAGGTAACCTCCCTATCGAAAGAGAAAATTCAACATTACTTATAGAAGAAACTGAAGAGGTAAATATAGCAGAAGGAGAGGTTGTACATTACATACACCTAGCAAAATTATTAAATAAAGAAGAAAAGGACAGGTTCATTCATTTTTTCAAGCAGCAGCCTATCAAATTTTCTTGGTCCTATGAAGATATGCTAGGCTTAGATCCTGAGTTGGTGTTACATCATTTACCTTTGCTGCCAGGGGTTAAACCTTACAAGAAAAAATTGAGAAAAATGCATCCACATATTACATTACCAATTAAAATAGAACTCCAAAAGCTACTGGATGTAGGTTTCATTCGAGCTATCGACTATGCAGAATGGATAACTGACTTGGTACCTGTGACTAAGCCAACAGGAGGCATGAGAATCTGTATTGATTTTTGAGATCTAAATAAATCTTGTCCTAAGGATGACTTCCCATTACCCAATATCGATATGATAGTTGATTTAACAACTAGGAATGAAATGCTATCATTAATGGATGGTTTCTTAGGATACAACCAGATTAAAATTGCACCACAAAATCAACATAAAATGAATTTTACCTGCCCATGGGGAACTTAGTACTGGAATGTGATGCCATTTGGTCTCAAAAATGCAAGAGCAACATACCAAAGAGCCATGACAATGCTATTTCATGACATGATCCACAACATAATGGAAGATTATGTAGATGACTTACTGGCTAAATCACAGACAAGAGAAGGTCACCTTGCAGTCCTTGCACACTTATTTGATCGGTTGAAGCAGTACAATGTCAAGCTAGACCCAAAGAAGTGTCTGTTTGGTGTAACAACAGGTAAACTATTAGGGTTTATCATGTCAAACCAGGAATTGAATTAGACCCTACAAAGGTCAAAGAAATCATAGATATGCAACCTTCGTCAACACTTAAACAACTAAGAGGGTTACAAGGAAGACTCCAATCCATAAGGATATTCATAGCACAACTGGTAGATAAATGTCATCCATTCCAACACTTACTCAGAAAAGGAGTTACTTTTAAATGGATCGAACAATGCCAGGAAGCTTTCCAAGCTATGAAAGAATATCTTCTAAACAGACTAGTGTTTGTACCACCTACTCCATGAAAACCTTTGTTAATATATATATCAGTGATAAACTTAGCTCTAGGAGCTTTGTTGGCACAACATGATGAACAAGGAAAAGAAAGAGCTATTTACTATATAAGTAGAACCTTGATCGGTTATGAGCTTAATTATACTCCTATAGAACAAGCATGTTTAGCCATAATCTTCACATCTCAAAAGATTAGACATTACATGTTGATTCACAAGGTGCAACTCGTTGCATGCTTTGATTCACTTAAGTACCTATTGAGCAGAGCAACATTGACTGGGAGATTGGCTAAGTGGGTCATGATCCTGAGTGAGTTTGATATAGAGTACATAGATAGAAAGGCCATCAAAGGAAAAATTATAATAGATCAGTTAGCAGAGGCTCCTTTACAAGATAGTCACATGTTGCTCATAGACTTTCCAGATGAATCAGTATTTACATTGACAACATCTACAATGTGGAAATTATACTTTGATGGGTCATATACAAGCCAAGGATCTGGAGCAGGGATTCTTTCCATCACCCCTCAAGGTGATTATATACCTAAGTCATTTAGGATAAATTTTCCATGCACAAACAATATAGCCGAATATGAAGCTCTTCTCAAAGGACTTTGTACAGTTGTACAGTGGAGAATAAAAGAATTATGGGTCTTTCATGACTCACAACTAATTATAAACCAAGTTAATGATGACTACAATACTAAAGATGATAAACTCCTACCTTATAAGCAAATGGTAGAAGATTACAAAGATAATTTCAGCAAAATCACTTTCAAATAGATTCCAAGGATACAAAACAAGGCAACTAATGCCATGGCTACAGTGGGATCTCTTCTAAATATGCCTACTAGTGAAACTCAGTTTGAGTTTATTATAGAACAATTAATGATACCGACATATGAGACTCCCTCAACATACTACATATGTGTAATTGTGGGTCCAAAATTCCCTTGGTACAATGAAATATATGCATATTTACACACTTAGTACATGTCATCAGATCTATCCAGAAATCAAAAGAAGACTCTTATTCATCTGGCATCTAGACACACTATTATAGATGATACATTGTATAGAAAGGGCTTTGAAGGAACTCTTCTTTGATGTCTTCATGAAAATGAAGCACAACTTTCTCTAAAGGATGTCCATGATGGAATTTGTGGGGTGCATCAAAGTGGTCCACCATTGTCAAAGAAATTATTAAGAACAGGTTATTATTGGCCAACTATGGAAAAAGCTGCCAATAAATATGTGCAAAAATGCAAGCAATGTCAAATGCATGGAGATCTCACTCATGCACCAACACAAGATCTTCAACCTATTACATCACCATGGCCATTTTCACAATGGGGATTAGATCTAGTGGGTAAAATCAATCCTACTTCTTCCAACGGGCACAAGTTCATCTTAACAGCTATTGAGTACTTTACCAAATGGGTCGAGGCAATTCCTCTTACATACACCACTGGAAAGAAAATAGAAAAATTTATGCTCAATTACATTATCTGTAGATACATGATTCCAATGTGCTTCATGACAGATAATGAACGTCCACTTAAAAATCAAGAATTGAAAGAATTGTGTGACAAATTTCAAATACAACAGAGATTTCCCATGCCATATTATCCACAAAGCAAGGGACAAGTAGAGGAAACAAATAAAAAAATATTGAAGATCCTTAAGAAAGTCGTCACAGACACAGGACGGGACTGGCATCTCCAGTTAAATCCTACTCTTTGGGCTTACAGAATAGGAGTACGCACCCCTATAGGAGCCACACCATATTCCTTGGTCTAGGGTATAGAAGAAATACTCCCCATTAAAATAGAAATGCCATCTCTAAGAGTCTCTTTATAAAACATCATATCAGAGGAATATTATCGGGTAGCAAGATTACAAGAGCTATAAATGCTTGATGAAAAGAGTCAAAATGATTTCAATCATTTGCAAGGTTATCAAAACAGACTGAGACAGAGTTATAATAAATGAATCTGCCCATGAACTTTTGAAGTGGGAGATCTAGTTCTCAAAGAGAACCAAAGGAACCTAGCGGAATGAGAAAAGCCAAGGAAGTTTGAACCTAACTGGCTAGGTCCTTTTATCATAACAAGGGTTATAGGCAATGGAGCATATAGTTTGGCTACCATGGAGGGAGATCCACTCTCTGACCCTATGAACAGCATGCACCTTAAACGATATTATACCTAAGGGATGGGTTAGTTTAGGTTTTATTTTCTGCATTGCATATCATTTTATTTAAAGCACTGCATTAGATATAGTTTCTTTCTAAGCACATCATATCGATTTTCATATAACAACATCAATAAAATAAGAATTGTTCAAGTTTGTCATTCGTTTGCATCTAAGAGAAAGAAGGGTCATCTCCTTTCTTAGATATTCAGACAAGAAGTCTTTGAGGTTCTAAGGTCATTCATTTTCAACATTACCCTGTGACAACACTTTACTTATCTTTGGTAGTGATTTCACTATTTGAGACTTGTTAACCCAAAATATATCAAATGTTATATCTCAAACACATTAATAAAATCTCTAATTCATTCTAGACACCTGGTTGATCATATGACTAGTGAAAAATCTAAAATTCTACTTCAACATTGCTGTAATTGTCACACCCAATTAAGTTTCATTGCTTACAATTCAAGGCAAGAAAATAATAAAAAAAGAGAGCTATGCCAAACATTCATCTCAAGGGAAAAGAGAAATGATATATAACTGAAATATCATGCATACAAAGTGCAACAAAAAAAGCTTGACTATGGGAACATGTAAGTAACTCCATCGGGGCTATGAACGTCTGGTAGCAATGGAGAAATATTTGAGAAATTACAATCTATAACCTCGTTGGAGCTCTAAAAGCTTGTTGGCAGCGAGGCTCTATTCAGGATGCTTTTGAAGTTAGGATAATCCATGTAGCTAGTCATATAGGATGCTAAGGATGTTTAGTGAATACAAGAGAGGGAATTAACTCATGTGCACACACATGGGAAAATGAAGATCAAAGTATCAAGAATCAATGGGGAAGTTTTCCGCCTCTCCATTTGTAAATCCTAGTCACTAAGTGTGTTGATTTGGATGTTCCAAGGGATCTTAAGTATCAATTGACTGCTTATATACTAAATGTTTGGTACCTCCATTTTCAATTGGTGTATAACAAAATTTAAAACAAACACAGTCAACCTTGTTTGAATAGGAAAATAATTTTCATCATGCATCTTGCATTAACATAGGTCATGTCAAAAATTCATTGTCTCCACATGCATTTTGCAGATCATCATGTCATATAGGTTTGCACACTGGGGGCATAACTGAAAAAATTCTAAAAATCCTAAAAACTCCTGAAAAAATCCTAAAAATCATATAAAGTCTTGAAAAAATCCAAACAAAATCATATAATGTCCTCCTAAAAATCTAAAAACAGTGGAAAAATTAAAAGTACCAAAAACATCTAGAAAATTTCTTTAAAAAATCAATCAAAAACATTCAAATATCAATCCACATAATCCAAAAACATCAAAAAAGCTCTTGGAAAAGAACTAAAAATAAAAACAAAGCTCTTGGAAAAGAACTAAAAATCAAAAAACTTGCAATAAAATGTCTCAGAAGAATCAAATACCCTAGCATATATCCAGCAAATGCTTCACACAAAGTTAACAAAGGACATGACTATCCAGTCAAACATCTGCAATCAATCGATCGAACTATCTTATTAATCGTATCATATCCATATCAAAGTGATCATTATCTTGTCTTAAACAGAAGAGGATACACTTGAAATCAAACAGGTTAGTCTTAAACAGGGTCCACAACTTTTTGAGATCAGACATTATCAACCATCACATCAAGCAGCTAAGAACAAAGGTACAAGGTCAGTATAGCTGCTGAATTTTTTCTGGGTTGGTGTTTATCTTTTATCATTTGGTGAGAGATTATGTTCCTATCCTACTCAAGGATGTCCACAAGTGACTACAGGAGCAATGATGGGCATTATCTTTTTCTTTGTTTGTTGTTTATGGTGTGAACTGATGAAGTTCTAGGGAAATTTCTCTAGTGGGTGTCTGTGATAGGAGCATTCAGCTATTGAATACCACACATACCTTGATCCCTAGTGTATTTCCTAGAATGGAGGGGTTCACTCTTTGTCTTCTACATTTTTGTTTCTTCAATGAGATATCTTTACATCTTGGTTCCTTATACCATGATGTGCTAAGCTTAATTGTTCAATAATAAGGTTCACTGATGTATATATTGTATAATAAATAATGACACAGGTTCATGAATCAATCATTCTCATTTCATCTCATTTGCTTATTGCTAGTTTGTTGATTCTTTTCTCATCATCTCTTTCTAAATCATTTTCTATCATCTAACATTGTTCTATTTCATTTTAAGGTTCATTCTTTCATATTCTATCTCAATATCATCTTCACATCACTTATGTCTATCTCTAATCAACTAACCATTCTTCTATCTTTCATCTCACAATCTTCATTTTTTGAGAGATCATTCATGTCTTTAATGCACAAACAATCTCTTGAGGGGGCATTACACTGTAAGTATCACCAGGCATACTAGGGCATATTTTTTTTCATTTTCTTTGAAACAAATTCATTTTGACATTGTCTCAAAGAGGGCCAAATGTAGACACCTAAAAATGCCTCATTGATCATGTACTAATTATTCGTCTAATTGATTAAATAATTCTTTAATTATTTAATTAAGTATATTAATCTTATTCTTCTATTTTCATATTTCCTCATCATCTTACTAATTATTTCTATTTCTTATTCTACCATCATTTAACCATGTTCTAATGTTAATTAAATATTAATATTTAATTAATTATTCAGATTAATTCCCTAATTTAAATAATCTTTATTATTTAAATAAATTTATTTTCAATTTCTATCTCTAATCATCTAATCATCAACCCTCTTCTAAATATTAATTAAATATTTATTATTTAATTAATTTTTATTTAATTCCTTTAATTCAAATAGTCTTAATTATTTAATTAAAGTTCATTTAAAATAATTAAATAGTTTATTTAAATTATTTAATTAACTAATTATTTCGTCTAATTCAAATTCCAAATCCCCAAAATCTAATTTCATTTAATTTCATATTTCATCTAATTTCATTTAATTTCATATTTCTTCTAATTTCACTTAATTTCACTAATTCTTCTAATTTCATCTAGTTTCATTAATTCTCTAAATTCATTTAATTTCATTAATTCTTCCAAATTTTTCTAAATTTAATTACATGTGCATGATTTCAAAAATCAAATTGAAAATCAAAGTCAAGTTCCAAATATATTCAAATACTAAATTGAATTTAAAATAAGTTCAATTATTTGAATTAAATCTCATGCAAAGATTAAATTGAAAATCTAAGTTAAAGTGTAAGCACATCCTAAATTAATTAATTCAATCAATCAATTAATTAAATCATTATCTCTCCAATCTCTATTTCCATCTTCTAATTAGCTTTTTCTAAATAAAGCTTTCTTTGTCATCCTCTTAATTTCCATCAATCATTCTTTTTCTTCCCTCAGTTAGATTTTTCTCAACCAGTTAACTCTTTTAATCTATTCAATCTATTCTGTTTCACCTCTAAATCAACAGTTCAACTATCAATTTTCATGTGAGCTCACTGGAGTTCCACCTCTTGATAGATCTATTCCACATTTTAGTCAATCCTCTCCAATAATCTATAAATTGAGCATTCAATCTTCATTTTTATCAATCACGAACTTTAAATCTTTGTGTCATTTGCAGGTTGCTAGCACAATATCTGAGAGCAATCATACCACAGAGAAGAGAAGAACAATGGAAGCTATATGCAATCATGTAATAGGGAGTTTTGATTAATACATTTTACATTCCTATTACTTATCTGCATTATTTCATTGTTTGCTTGTTGAATTCTTTGATTAGATAGGGATTCATGATTTCCCTTTGCTTCTAATTGATATATTTTATAAAGATGAATTTTACATATGACACATGCCACAGTCCGCATGGCTAACAAATAACCGCTTTCAACACCACCTCCTCCTATAGATTCTGCTCACTTTCTTTAGCTTTCTGACAAAGAACCATTTTTAGCACCACGGGGCAGTCCATGCCATAGTCCACAAGGCTAACAAAGAACCACTTTCAACACCACTTCCTCCTGTAAATTATACTCACTTTCTTTAGCTTTCTGACAAAGAACTGCTTTCAACACCACAAGGCAGTCCATGCCATAGTCCACGTGGCTTCTTTCTGACAAAGAACTACTTTAAATACCATAGGGCAGTCCATGCCATAGTCTGTGTGGCTGACAAAGAACTACTTTAAACACCATAGGGTAGTCTATGCCACAGTCTGCGTGGCTGAAAAAGAACCGCTTTCAAAACCATAGGGCAATCCATGCCACAGTCCATGTGGACCTCTAAGTTCCATGTGGACCTCTAAGTTGACCGAGATGATCATCATTTAGAATCCATTCTTCACCACAACCAAAACCCCACACATTGTCAGGTTCAATCTCTCCATTCTCCAGAACTCCACCTGATACTACTACTACTATTATTTTTTTAATTTTTTATTTTTATGGGTAATGGGCCAGAGCTGATAAGATGTACATACCCTACCCCCTTGTGAGATTTGAACTTGAGACCTCTCTTTCAATTGATCAAGTTCTCCACCACTAGGCCAAAGGTTGTACATTATTAATATTGTTATTATTACTACTATTATTATTGTTACTATTATTACTATTATTACTATTATTAATATTATTATTATGTTACTATTATTACTATTATTATTTTTTTGAATACAAGAAAATAGGTTTTGATGGGCCCCTGAAACCCATTACAACCAAAAGATCAAAAGATATACATCAAAGAGCAGCAAAACACTAAGAAAAGACAGTTGACGAACAAAATGCCAGCAAACAAGAGACAACAAGTCAAAAACCAAAAAAGACTGTCAGAAGCCCAAAATTAGGTTAAGTTCTGAAGCATTTCCGCAGCTTCTAGCTCCAGTTGTTCCATATTATTAGTTGCCTGCTTGATATCCACAATTTCCTTGCTATAGCTTTACATCTTTTTAGTGCTCGCCCACGTTCTTCTCCCAAGCCCTATTCCCTTATCATCTAGGGTGTCATCCTTAACATCAATAATACTCACTGCAACCTTATCCCCCTAGTAATTCTCCAACTTATTGATAAGGGCCTTCATACTAGCCGAGGCAGCCTTAAGAATCTTATGACTTTGCTCACCTATTTTTTGGAGCATGTTCTCAACTCTATCAAGTCTTTTTTCAATGGCACCTGCTCTATTCTCTAGGTTAAGAAAGTTATTACAATTAGCATTGATAATCTACTCTGCATTACCAATAGCTTTGGTAAGCTTACTGAGACAATCTAGGAGGGAATTGAACTTTCCCATGCCTAAGGCTTGTAAAGTCTTGATTTTCCCAGCTTCCTAGGCTTGATTGGTTTTAATGTCAATGATTTCCTTATGCATCCAGAGGAGCACCTGTTTGAATCTATACATGTCATTATTGATGCATAAGTCAATATCCAGGTGATGCTCTTCCTGGCTCTTGTCACCAGCGGTTTCAAGATTCACTTCCAGTCCCACCTCCTCGACATCAGAGCTCTAAGCTTCTTTCATGTTTGTATCCTCCCCCAATCAGGCCCTTATCCTTAGACTCAGTCATGAGAGGTGACCATTCCTTGGTACCCACATCCTTAGTTTTAGGAGCCTTCTTTTTCTGCTTTTGGCTCATGATGGTTTGGACCTCCACACTTCTAGTATCCATGTTGTTGTCAGTGTCAATATCCTCTTCATACCACCTATCATCATCCTCCTTTCTCTGCTTCTTTTTGGCCGACCCTTTTGTTTGTTTCCCATGCTCTGTTTTTCTTTTTTTTTTGCTCGACCTAGCAATTTGGGGGCCTTCATCTATCTCAGCTTCCGTGTCATAGCCTTCGCCTTCCTCATCATGAAAGTCATCAAAATCCTCTTCCGAATTGGAGACCTAAGCTATAATCAACTGGAGGGTTGTGTTCTTGATGTGATTATACAAAATCACCATCAAACCTTCGTCCATTGCAGGGTTGATACTGGGGTTGGATATAGCATCCTTGATCCCAACATTAAGGGCACAAAAAAGATAATATAGAATAAATTTTTTATGTTTATACCTAAATTGAATAAGTAAGCCAAAATGGTAGTTGTAAACCCTAGTGTATCTATCATCGAGTGCGATAAATTTCATTACAGAAAAAAAAACCCTTTGCCAAATTAATTCAATTACCTTTGACAAGAAGTAGGTGTTTATGGTAAAAATGAAAACAACAATATTGAAAGACTAAATGAATTCAACCACAAAACCCTAGCCTAACAACAACAAAGATCCACCATAACATATGAAGATTACCTAAGACAATGCAAATCAATGAAATCACAAAGATTATACCATCACATGTCCATTAGGATTTGGATCTCCATTCTTCCTATCTCCATTGATCTTGCTTGATATATTTTCTTTCAGATTTTATGTGTGCACAAGAGCTCAACAAAGAATGAAAATGTGGTTGCAAGTAGGCTTGATTTCATATGAAAGCTCAAAAGCGTAGTTGGGGAATTGATAATGAAGGAAGCATCTCCTTATATAGAAGACACTATAAGAAATAGAGGGATAAGATTGAGAGGTGTAAAAGGTAATTGGTCGGCTAGGATTAGAGGGTAGGTAAAAGAAATAAGAAAATAATGAGAGCGTAGGTAGTGTAGGAATTAAGAGATGAATGACATGTGTCATGGGTAGAAAATGAATTAATTAAATAAATAAAGATTTAATTAATTAATAGAAGAAGCGGGATCAATTAAATAAATAAAAGTATTTATTTAATTTGGGAAAAGGATTATTTAAATAAATAAATATATTTATTTAAATGAGAAATAAGACTAGAAAAGGATAAATGAATTAATTAAATAAATATAGATTTATTTAATTAATACAACAATTAGGCTAAAATAATTAAATAAATAAAATATTTATTTAATTAGACATGACAAAGTTAGGTGTCTACATTTTGCCCCTCTTTGAGGCAATGCAACTTATTGTGTTGTTTCAAAGAAGATAAGATGAACTAATACAAAGTTGTCCCAAGATGGGAATGATATACCCCCTCAAGAGATTGGATGAAAATGTTTGAAAAGATTGCAGACAATCTCTTGATAAGAAAGAAATGCTAGAATGGACTTACCGGATAGGATAGAGTAACAGAGTCATGGGATAAAGAAGACTGACTCAAGAGAATAGGGCTAGGGTAGTCTATAAGATAGACTATGAGGGAAAACATCCTCGTTGTCATCCACAAACCTAAGAGATCAAAATGCATAGAGAGCAAAGAGCAGTCAGCAGTCAGCAGTGATGGAATTGGTGCATAGATTTAATCGCGTTCGCCAATATCAGAGGCCAGCAGCTGCAGGAGAGTCGGTAAGTACCACAAAACCTCCTTGTACCTTGGTGCATTAATTGTTGTCATAAATCCATGTTATATAGGGTAATAAATGTGCATTAGGTATGTCTAGAAAAATGTCAAGCGGGGTAAAAAGTGGTAAGGCGCATCTGCATTGGTGCCAAGCGCATCTATGATTCCAGTAGTGTCTATGTTCAATGCGAGCGCGTTTGTGAAATGCAAGCATGTTTATGAAGTATTCAAACGTGTTTGTGTCATGAAAGCACATTTGTGTCTTCAAGGGTGAATCAGAAGTTTTGTGATAAACATACGCTGTCGATTGGATAAGTTGCTTAGAGGATACACTCAAGCAGGTCCTCTAGGGAAGACTAGGATAGCAAACAGGGCTAGGATTGACAGTTCTATGATAGAACATACATTGCCAATCAGGAAACTACTCAAGAGGATACACTCAAGAAGAGGCCCTAGGATAGTATAAACTGAGGCACTTTGTGATGAACAGGGAGTACCAAAGAAATTGACAATTCTATGATAGAACATACGTTGCCAATTGGATTAGGCTAAAATTGACAATTTTCTGATGGAACATACTTTGTCAATTGGATAAGATACTTAATAGGATACACTCAAATAGGTGCCCTAAAAGATAGGATAAAAGCATCACTTTGTGATGAACAGGGAGTACCACGAGGATAAAAGAGTACCACTTTGTGATGAACAAGGAATGCCACTTGTATACACCTAAAAATGGTCTGAAGATAATTAATTAAATAAGCAATTATTTAATTAATCCCTCCTCCCCAATTTAATTAAATTCACTAAGCAATTTGATTAAATCTCTCTTTCATCTACTTATTAATAAATCTAAGGATTTATTTAATAGGTTCATTTCACCCCTTTAATTAATTAATTCAAATTAATTAATTCCCTCCACCAAAATCATTTCTTCTAAATCCCCTAATTAAGTAAAACAAATCATTCATGAATTGTTGAGATTAATTAGCCCTTTTCCTAATATTTGAATTTCTAAATTCAAATTCTCCTAACTTCTACCACTCCTAAACCTAACCATTCCTAAACCTAACTCATTCTACCTACGACCATGTCCCCTTTCATCCAACATCTTCTAGAACCTTTGTGACACTTGTCACTAAGTGTTCCCTTTAATCCAACCCCCTTTGCCAACCTCCTCCAATTTAACCATTGATATCTTCAGATCAATCTCAACCGTTGATTCATGCCAACTCACCCCTAGCCTTGGAAAATCCTATAAATAGACCTCATTTTGGAGCTTAAAGGGTCCCAATTTCATATGATTTTTGCATATCATTTGATCCCATCTCATTCACAGCTTAAGCATTGTTACTATAGGCATGTAGCCTATAGTTTATCATCTTAGCAATGTTATCATGCTCATTTCAGCTTAACTCTTAGCTTAATCATGCTAGGATAATCATGAATTCATATAGCTTAATCATGCTATCATGCTAGATCATGCATCTTAATCATTCAAATCCTCCATCTAAGTGTAGTCAAGTCACTGGAATTTGCATACTAAGATCTGAGAGCAAAATCGACACTTGCATTTACTAGGAGGCAATAAGTCGATTAGCTATGGTTTTTCTTTTCATTGTTTCAATTTACTAACCATTGCTTGTAATGATTTATTGAGTGCATTGTGGTTGCAAGTATAGGTACACTTCATAGAGCATGACACCACTAAGATAGAGTGCCATATGATAGACACTTAGAATAAAAGCAGCACTTTGTGATGAACAGGGAGTACTACTAGGGTAGAGTGCCATATGATAGATATAAGCACTAGGATAAAAAGAAGCACTTTGTGATGAACAGGGAATGCTACTAGGATTGACACAATTGATTTGCTTGACTACATGATAACCTACCGATACTGGAGTCACGAGAGAGATTCCCTTCGACTCAGAGTTAGCGAGCAGAGATGACATTTGAGGATAGAGCCGTAGTTGAGGCCATGAGATTGTGATACATTATGTATGTACTTGATTTTTGGGTGAATATGGGATTGCTGACTCCATTAGCTGAGAGATGGTACTCAGAGACTTGTACTTTTCATTTGCCGATGGGTGAGATGATAGTCACCTTGGAGGATGTATATAGGATACTACAGATACCGATCGTTGGGGAGTTGGTTTGTTACAATTAAGATGGAGACAGGGATGCACTGAGACGAGTGTTTCAGGATCTAGATTTGGAGATGAGGGAAGAACACATGGCTTGGGACACCATGACAAAAACAGGATTGGTGCTACCGGTGGTGTTGGCAGGAGTGATCAATGGATTCCTATGTCCGGAAAGGGTGACACAAGGGTTGGTTGTGGGTTGGGGGAGGACTCTAGAGACATTGGTGACTAAGCACACCAGGTTTGCATGGCGGCCGTGTCTGCTAGCACACTTGTATTATGAGCTGCATCAGTTTGTGTATGATGGATCAACAGGATTAGGATGCAGAGTGACATTGTTGTAGGTATGGGCATATGAGCATTTGCCAGTTATATGATCGATACACTTTAGAGGCAGAGGACACGGGCGAAGCTATGTGCATCTATATGATATGATTACATCTCAGCCACAGATTGGGAGGCTAGAGTATTGGTGTAGGGTTATTGACGAGGTAGACAGTGTGGTATGGAGGTCATACCGGGACTGTGAGGAGTAGGTATCTGATTGGTCAGACCCCATATATTATTGAGAGGCAGTTGATAGATAGGGTATGCAGGCAGTTTGGCAAGATATAATGGATGCCACGGGGGTCAGGGATGTATGCACAGACGGCGAGGGATCAGGTGCATTTCGAGCCATTACTTTCTTATGATCAAGCAGTGACACAAATGCAGGAGATGGTTCCCATGCCTTGGGATATATGGGTAGATGTAGAGGATGCAGTGATGGATGTAGAGTATATTGCATATTAGGGAGAGCATCCATTTTCATGGCTGATGGATCCAGGGGATTCGATAGAGGGAGACGGTGGAGGTGATGGAGATGGTGCAGGCAAGGGCCGATGGCGGAGGCAGGGTGCAGTGATAGAGAGGAGAGTGGCTCAGAGGAGAGAGGACAAAGAGGAGGGGCAGGTGCATACAATGAGGGGTAGAGGTAGATTATCATTATAGGTGCTAGAAGCACAGGTTCCCAGATAGGTACAAGGATGGGGACAGGGACAGGAGCAACCAAAGGGATAGGGTGAGGGGAGAGAAGAGGAGGATGAGTTACTATCCCTGAGGGAGATATGCCAGGGATAGGCAGATGACATCCAGGATTTGGAGAGGGATATAACTAGACTCAAGAGACAACTGAGGGATACTAAGCGGGAGAGGGATCAGGCAATTCAGCGCTATATAGAGGCTGAGATAGCACTGAGGGAAGGGAGGTAGGCAATAGAGGATACAGGGTCGGATATGCCTATTTTTTGTGGGCAGGGGAGGAGATAGCCTACTGGCGAGACCTATACTATTGAGTGGTACCACTAGATTAGCAGGCTAGGAGCTTCTGGAGACCATAAGGCTTAGACTTTGTCGAGGCCAGCTAGCTCCGAGGGAGGGAGTTCATCATAGCCATATAGGGCTCCCTATGTATCAGTTTTTGTATGATGATGTAGACACCTTCGGGTGATTGTAGTCATATGTATTTTGACATCATTGTATCATGACACTTATGATTTTGAGATATATATATATATATATATATGAGATGATTTATCCTTGCGGCAGCTATATGCATGTGTACTTATGTGATGCATCTATATGTTTTATGTTGCATGTTTCTATATGATGCTTATGTTATGTATGCAAATATGTACATGATGAGAGGCAATATTTTTGTTCTTTAATATTTTTAATATGTTATGCATGATGCAAAATATAAATATATGAAATGTAGATGAATATGATAATGCAAATAACTATTTGCATGATGAAAAATATAAAATGTGGTAACATGTGTTGTGTGCAAGATATGATGCAAATTATGATATCTATATGTATGGAATGCTTATATGTGGTAATGCAGGTGCAATCTACATGAAATGCAAATATTTTTGGCGTGTCATTATACTCAGTCATGTGATAACGGGCTACACAAACTCAAGAAGGACTATGGAGGTCAATCAAGAAAGGGGGATGAAAGATAGAAGATATGGAAGTGAAAGAGCTTCTTGTGCTATTATCATCATTGAGCTTTATTATGGCAAAATAGGTTATGACAATCCAGGCATATGTTCGACCCAAAAATTCATCGTACCTGTTTGCATGGAGATCAAATAGTAGCAAATAAGGAATGCCTCAGTTCACACTAGGCTCACAGTGTCCTCATATCCTTGGACAAGTCATAGCATTACTAAGAGACAATCCACAGACAACAAAGAAAAATAGGTGACGATACCCCATCCTCGCCTTTCTAGTCAAAGACATCCTGGAGATAAATTCTCTAATCAGAGACATCACAGAAAAGCTAAAAGAAATGTCACCAAAAGATAAAATCAAAAGAAAACCAAGACTCGACACCAACATCCACTGTAGTCCTCAAGTTTAGTGTCTCTTGTCACTTGTATAAGTCTATTTGATTATGGTCACAATGTTTACTTTCACAAAAGGATAGATAGCACTTAACCATAATGTAGTCTGAGTCTGTTGAAAGATTTGGTTTGTTGAAGCCCATTGATTCTTGTGTCTCATCTGAAACTAACTGAATCCATGAAACCGATACTTTATTACAGAGAAGACAGAACTTTATTGTGGATCTGTGATGCAAGTGTTGCTTTATTGTGGATTGTGATGCAAGTGTTGCTTTATTGTGGATTGTGCATGGATAGACTAAAGAAAACTGGAAGAAATTGTACTCCTCAAAATGTGTGATGTTCTTAGTTCCACACCCATCACTAGATGTAGGATTTTCCTTAGCCACAGATAGGAGCTAATTTATTATGGATGGAAAGGGTGAAAAGGGGGTTATTATGAATGGCTAACCAATCTTAGGTAGATCAATAAAAAGCCATGATGGGATTGGATAAGTTTATTATGAATAGATAAGTTGTGAGTGTGTGCAAAGTTAAAGGATGAGATTGAATCCTAGAGGAGGGAGGAGAAATGTCTCTACACATAGCGCCTATAACCTGGTTTTCACCATGGTACTTGCCCAGGACACCACCGAAGTGGTTTTCACTGTTGGACGAATTTATTTCTCTTTTTTTTTTTTTTTTTTTGGTGTCACAAGGCACCTGTTTGCCAGGTTTTTACCAAGCAATGATTTTTTTTATTTTAATGATTTTTTTGTATTTTTTATTTTTTTATTTTTTTTTGTATTTTTAAGTTTTTTTATTTTTTTGTATTTTTGAATTAGGATATTCTGAAGGGCTATGTGTAAAACCTACAAAGGTGCATGGTGTTGATAGGATCCTCCAAAGGTTCTCCATCTGGTGTCGAAAGCTAATATGCACCTGATCCATAGGTTGTTGTGATGACATAAGGACTCAGCCAATTTGGTTCGAACTTTCCCTTCTTCTGTCTGTCTTGCTGATTTTTAGGATTTTTTCTGAGAACTAATTCACCCACCTCAAATATGCGAGGCTTTATCTTATGATTGTAGCTTCATTGTTCCTTGAATGAATGATGTGTAGATCAAGGGACTATCTTCCTTGATAAAGGAACTGAGATAGAATTACTAATGTGTGGACTACGTAGGCCCATATGTGTGTCACCTAAATAAGTTTGGGCATCCCTAATAACAAAGTCCTTCGAGGAAGCTCCATTAAAGGTCCATGATGTATTGCCAAAAGGGGATGGATGTGTGGAACCAGTGGATGAGGAATGAAGGCTTACGATTGTGAAAAGAAGTGAAAGTAGGATAGCATGATGGAGACTTGGGATCAACAAGTATGCTTTTTGGCTTGAAATTTTAGAAAATTTTCCCCTAGTTATTTTGATATTAGCGGAGATCATCTCTTCTTCTTTTTTGTTCATAGGATTTTTATCCTTGACTTTGATTTTTGCATAGTCTAATAGCTTTTGACTTTGATTTGAACTAAAGGACTTCTCTTTATTTTTTACTTTTAGATTTTTATTTTCAAAGCTTGATTTTTGATCCCTAATTAGTGAGGGCTTTTGTGATTCTTGTTGATCCAAGTCTGGGAGAGGAGTGAAAATGGAATGAGTGGATGAAATGGTAAAGCTATGTGAGTTCTCAAGAGGGCTGGTGATATGCTCGATAGATTCTTCACTGGAACCACTCTTAGGACTATTTATATCAAGAGTTGCTTGCACCACTAGAGGAGATTTGCATTCAAACTTGGTAGCCACAACACTAGGTGGTTCACACCTAATTCCTTGATATTGCATACTTCTTGTAGGTTGTTCATGTCGACTGAATACCTTAGGAGATAGTGGAAGTTGATCAACATGAAAGATATACTCACCACATCCCAGGTCTTTAATCTTGAATTTTTCTTTTAGCTCTGTTTGTTTGGATGTAGAAGCTTGTAATGATTCTGGATCAACATATGTTGATGAAGGAACAACCTCTCGATTGACTGGGATCGTTATTTTAGATCTAGGTCGTAGATTGTTGCAATAAATGAATGGTATTGGGTCAGCTTCGATGGTCACTTCAACTTCACTGTGCAAAAACTTGATACATCGATGATATGTAGATGGGACTGCTCTCATCTCATGAATCCATGGACATCCTAGCAATATGTTGTATGTGAGATCGAGGTCTAGGGCTTGACAAACCACATCCATTGTAATTGGCCCAACTCTGAGAGGCAAGGTGACTGTTCCTTTGGATGAATGCTCTTTGTCATCATATGCCTTGATGGTGATTTTGTTTGTAGCATTCACAGCTTTATCAAAATATCCCAATTGTATTATTGTGTTCAAAGTACATATATTGAGACCAGCTCCTCCATCTATCAGGACTCATTTTATTCGATGTTTGTGTAGGAAGGCTTCAATGTGTAAAGGTGCATTATGTGGTTGGCTTATAGAGGCGTCATTAGCTTCAATGAATGTAAGAGAATTTGGAATGGAAAGGTATCCCACCATGGCTTGAAACTGATCCATGTTCAGATCAATGGAGACAGAAGTGTCTCTCAAAGTTTTGTCAAGAATGGCTTTATGTGCGGGGGATATGCGTAAAAGCTCAAGGATGGAGATAAGTGTGGGTGTCTTCCTTAACTATTCTACTAGATCGTACTCAGGTTTGGTTGATGAGGAAGCGGTTTTTTTAGCTAGAGCACCTTGCAAAGTGACCTTACCTCGACGAGTTGTAACATTACATTCAGAGGTAGGTTCAAAAGAAGATCCAAATGCCTTTTAGGACAACTTTAGGTCTTTAGGTAGAATTTTCAGGCGTTTTGTCCTTGATGATAATGGTAGAAATATAATTATCCATCGAAATGTGATTGATAGTTGAATCATAGTTATAGGATGCTTTGGTATAGTTGGTCTACTCATCAGTGGCTTTGGCTTTTCCCTTGTCATGTTTAGGGAATGGTTCCTTAAACATCTCATGTTCTTGATTGGATGAACGTCCTTCAATCTCAATGTCACCTTTATCAATAAGATCTTGTATGATTTTCTTCAACCGATGAGAGTTTCCTATTTTATGTCCCTTGCTCTTGTGATATTCACAATAGTCATCATCATTCCACCAATTTGGTTTGACCTTTGGTTCATATGGATGATTGTCAGGAATTTTTATGATCTTGTTTGCCACTAGCTTCCTGAAAGTTGATTCAAGTGATTCTCCCAATGGGGTGTATTTCTTTCGTGGTTTTGTAGTTGTTTGAGTATTCACGTGGTTGTTTGTAGAACTTGATCCAGAAAAAATGATTTTGGGTTGTACTATATTAGCATCAACAACACCATCATTGACTGTGTTCTTGTTCATGTTCTAAAATCTTGGCTTGTCTTTTCCTTTAAAGTCCTCTTTGTTTTGTTTGAATATTTTGATGACACCTTTCTCAATTAGGACCTTCTCTGTCACTAAGCCTTTTTCAATGACATCCTTGAAAGTGGATAAACAAGCTTTGCTTAGATCATAACCAATTTCTCTATGAACATTCTGCATGAACATCTCTACCATTTGTTTTTGTGGAATTTCACAAGAGCATCTGCTGGCTAAATTCCTCCATCATTGCAAGAATGATGAAAAAGACTCACCATCCTTTTGTTTGGTGTTGCACAAAGTGGTGATTGATATATCTATCTCTATGTTGTATGAGAAATGTTGGATAAAAGTCTCCGCTAGATCACCCCAAGACTTAATTCCAAGTGGAATTTGGGAGAACTACTCCATAGCTTGATCACCTAAGCTTTGTGGGAATAATCTCATCAAATATGTCTCTTCTGCTACTACCTCAATGCAAGCCATGAAAAATTGTCTTATATGTATCATAGGGTCTCCTTTGCCTCTGTACTTATCAAACTTGGGTGTCATGAAATGTGTAGGAAAAAGAGGCATTGGAATGCTTTTTCAAATGGATAGGGACATATGTCTCTCATTGTGTAAGCTGGCTTCAATGTATTTATGTCCTCCATTTTCTTTTGTAAGTCCTTAATTTTCTGTTCCAAATTGTTCTTAGGTGGAGACTAACTTCTTAGACCATATCCCATGCCTGAGGCACCGGGTGGAGGAGGAGCATGTTGCCTATATGGATGGTATTGATCATACACATGTTCATATGGAGGAGGTTTATAGTGATGCTTTGTATAGAGACCGCTTGGTATAGAGTCATGATGAGGAATGGAATATTTGTTTTGTCCATGTATATTATACTCTACAGGCATGTCATGAGTTTGTTCTAGTGTGTTGCCCCCAAATTTGACATGGGGTTTCCTTCTGTCCAAATTTTGAGCATGCCTTTGGATATCCAATTGCTTTGATGGTTGGTCCTTAGCATTGGTATGTGATTGAGTATATTTTTCTACATAAGACTTCCATAATGGTTTGCAAAGGTGAGTATCATATGTGTGACCATGTGTATATGGGACCTTAGGTTTTTGAAACAAAGATGATGGTGATTCAGGCACAAGATGTGGTCCTCTGTTTCCTCCACTACTAGGACTCCTTTGATCCATGTTGAGTTGAGGTTCTTGCAAAGGTCGATTTTCCATTATTTGAGACATGTCAAAATCATGAGGGATCTTGGCTCCACTTTGTGCCATTACTTGTAAGAAATATTGTCTATCTCTCCTCATTATATCCTCAACCAATCGATTAAAATAGGGATCCATAATGGAGTCTTCCACTTCTGCTGAATGTATAGAAAAGTTGTCCATATTGTCATTTTGTGTATCATTGTTGTTTGTAGTGTCCATGTTATCAACATTTGGAATGTTTCTATAGGCATCCATGTCAGGTAATGTGGTACGATAAGAATTGAAGAAGACGTCATTGTCACACTCATAGGCACTCATGTTTGTAGAATCTTGAGCCTCTTTAGCTTCTCTCCTAAATTTTTGGAAATGGGTTTCAACCATGAACTAGGTCTTGACCAAGATGTGTGAGATTAGATAAAAATGGAAAGAATATGGAAGATGAAGAGTTGGATGGAATGTAAATGAATCTGAGGTTTATTTGGAATGTCCAATGTCTAAGACCAAGTATGTATGTAGTAGAGTAGGTGTGTCTTCCAAAGAGATGATAGTTTCTCTTGATGAGGTAAGTTGACATTGACTCTAAGTAAGACCAAATGAGACCCAAAGGTGATAGACCTTGATAAGGGAAAACTTAGCAAAATGTTATTGTATGTATTGTGTTGACAAAGTAAGATGAGGACAAGCAAGTGACCTTTCGACTCAAGTTTAGACAAATGTGAATGTAATGCAAGGTGTAAAGAAATGATGGACTTTGTGAGACCTAGAAATAGGCTGAATTCTAGATGAAAACAAAAAGAGATAACCTAGGAAGCTCAAGAATTTTGAAACCGATTGTTGTTTGTTGGATTGTAATTTTTTTTTCAATTTTGAACACAGATGTGCCTGTATACTTCAAAGACGTGATTAAATGATATAGACATTTTTAAAAATTGCACAGATGCGTTTCTGAGATTTTGTAAATGCAGTTTTGCTTATGAGAATACAACCGTGTTTTTGTCCTTCACAGACGCAACCAAATGACACAAACGTGGTTCTATCAGACACAGATGTGTTTCCAGAAACTAAGTGCAATTTTTCCAATTCTGTAAAGTTGCATTTGTGACCAAATCTGAATTTTTGACCATTTTTCATGACAAGAGGACATAGTGTTGATTAGGACTCAATGTTTGCAAGTGTTTAGACTCAAAATGACTCCAAAGAAAGTGTGTTGTTTGATGTAAAAATGTTTTGCATACACTTGAGGACATAAAATACACAATGTTTTGATGTTTGATCTTGAATGTTTGAGTGTTCAAAAGAAAACAAGCACAATTCTTATAGCTGGTCAGGACAATAGTTGTTGATCCCACATGGGGTTTCCCCCAAGGCTACGCTATTCAGAGTGGATACTTAGATGCTTGACCCCACTTGCTCCACCCTCGGCACTCACTTCTCAGGGCCAACCAAGCATCAGTCCCCACAAAAATTCACCATGGCAAACTTTGTATCTCTACTAAGAACTGTATGTGTGTGGGTCGGTCCAGAGGTCAAACCTCTTGCCCCAACAACTAGAAGGATTTTGGCTTTCTAAAAAAAAATGTGCTAGTAAGGGCATCCGCTCGTGTGGCCATACATGTGACCCTTTCAGCTTTGTAGATATAGAGGAGTCCCAGCCAGTAGGGGTTACGCCCTACAACTGATCAAATAAATTTGATCAAACAAGTTCATGGGGAGACATAGTGTCAGTATCAACTAATCAGCACACGTTAGCCATGGCTTTCACCATGGATATTGTTATTTATAGTGGTTTGGAAGAGGTGGGTTTTCCTCGCTACCACTTGGGTCGTTCTCTCCTCACCAGTAGTCACAATGACCACATGGGGAGACAGACCCTCTAGAGATTAAAAAAATACAGCCTATTGCTCAAGACACAAAAGACACTAGTTCAATTTTAGTGCACCAATTGAAATGTTTGGTAATG
Source organism: Cryptomeria japonica (assembly GCF_030272615.1). Classification (NCBI taxonomy): domain Eukaryota; kingdom Viridiplantae; phylum Streptophyta; class Pinopsida; order Cupressales; family Cupressaceae; genus Cryptomeria; species Cryptomeria japonica. The sequence goes on from NC_081412.1 coordinate 157,884,720, forward strand.
TATGAAAACAAGGCACACAATAAAGATCAAAAACCCTTGCCAAAATTTTGCAACAAATATTTGTTAGTAGTTTTGCAATAATACCCCTCCTGCAAGCACACAAGTGAGGTAAATTTTAGATCCAAAAAACTTTGTGAAATAGGGGCCTTCGACAAGACGATTCACTTCAAAGACAAGCTACACCAATTTTGTTAGCTACATCACAATGTGTTAGCCCGAAATAAACCAGATTTGAAATCCAAATGACAAAATAAAGCCTCAAAATTGGATCAAAAACTGAAAAATGTAATATCCGAAACACGGACATGATTAAACCTAACGCAAATGTGGTAGAAAATCACAAATGTGCCTAAATCCTTCGCAGATGCACCTAGAAAACACAGACGTGGCTCCTGAACACCGACACGTCTGAAAGGTGCATAGACGTGGTTCAGAAACAAAGATGCAACCCTGCAATATGCAAAAGAAAATAAAATAATGTTGAACATAGATGCGATTGCGGAGGTCATAGACGTAGAAAAAAACTAAAAAACATGATTACAGGATGCACAGACGCGGAAATGTCAAAATATTGTCAAAAATGTCAGGTCTGCAACTTCAAAGACACAAAATCTACAACAAAGGATGTTAAATGCAAAAATGGAAAAGAGTCCCACCGGGCGTGCCAAAATATTAATGGTGAAAGTGGATAATAGAACGATATTGAAAGACTAAAGGAATTCAACCACAAAACCCTAGCCTAACAACAACAAAGATCCACCATAACATATGAAGATTACCTAAGACAATGCAAATCAATGAAATCACAAAGATTATACCATCACATGTCCAATAGGGTTTGGATCTCCATTGATCTTGCTTGATATATTTGCTCTTAGATTTTGTGTGCACAAGAGCTCAACAAAGAATAGAAATGTGGTTGCAAGTAGGCTTGATCACATATGAAAGTTCAAAAGTGTAGTTGGGGAGTTGATAATGAAGGAAGCATCTCCTTATATAGAAGACACTGTAAGAAACAGAGAGATAAGATTGAGAGGTGTAAAAGATAATTGGTTAGCTAGGATTAGAGGGTAAGTAAAAGAAATAAAATAATAATGAGAGGGTAGGTAGTGTAGGAATTAAGAGATGAATGACACGTGTCATGGCTAGAAAAGGCTAATGAATTAATTAAATAAATAAAGATATAATTAATTAATAGAAGAAATGGGATTAATTAAATAAATAAAAGTATTTATTTAATTGGGGAAAAGGATTATTTAAATAAATAAATGTATTTATTTAAATGAGAAATAAGGCTAGAAGAGGATAAATGAATTAATTAAATAAATAAAGATTTATTTAATTAATAGAAGAATTAGGCTAAAATAATTAAATAAATAAAATATTTATTTAATTAGATATGAAAATTTTAGGTGTCTATAGTAGGTATGGCTGGTCTTCACTAGTCTAGCTTTCTCCTCCTCATCCTTCAGAAATTTCTCCATGGCAGTGTCTGAAATCTTTATGTCCCTATAAAACTTGATGTCGTCCATTAGAAGACCTGTTTCATCCGCAATCATAGTTTCAGTCACCTTGACCTTCCTCTTGCCTATGGTTAAAGTGCCTTTGTTCCAACCCTTCTTGAAGATTCTCGTAATTTCAAGTTGTTTCTCCTGCATGTGCTCCGTGAAATCAGTCATCTTGGTAACTTGAAGAACTGCCCAGACCTACAGACGACTCTTCCATTTATCAATGGTGGTAGCCTTCATTCTCTTTCATTTTCCACCCATAATCCTATTGATGTCAATTGTCTATAATTCCCACCCGATACCTTTCTTTGCTACAAACTTTCTGTGAGAACACGCTAGAAATCTGTAGGAGTTTCTGATGCTATTGTTCAAGAGGGATAAAAATGCCCATAAAACTTGCAAAGTGAACCTGCAATGATTATTGTACCTCCTTCTTGGCTACCTACAAAACCAGCTCCTACTGCCATGACTTCTCCTTACACCTCGGGAAATGATTTCAAATTTGACCCTGCTTACCATGCAATCTTTCATAAGTTAAGATATCACATGTCGCACATGATAGCTCCTCTTCGTCATTCCAGGTAATAATTAGCTCACTTCGTACTACCTCATTGGCATCCTAGTCAGCACTGCTATTAGCCTCTCTGTAAACATGGGAAATTCCATGTTGCATTTTTTAAGCCCCTGAAGCAACTTCTTGGCACACTCTAATATTTTTGATAGTCCACGAAGGTTGATGTTTACCTAGAAGGTAGTTAATAATTTTTTTAGAGTCACCTTCCAACCATAACATTTTGACCCCTAAATTATAGGCTAATTTAATTGATTGAAGGGCACCCATAGCTTCCACCATATGATTGGTCTGAATTCCCAAGGGATGGGCAATCGCCCCAGTGCAAAAGCCAACCCCATTTTGGATAACACAATGGCAACCAACAGGTCTCAGGTTTCCTTTCACCATGCCATCAAAGTTGGCCTTAAACCAATCATTGGGGGGAAAGGACTAGCAACACAATCTTCTATTGATTTGGTTGATGTTGGAGCCCAAAAGGCTGGGATATTCCATCTTTTGAGAACATAAAAGTCCTCCTTATTGCTACAACAATGCACCCTCCTTGTCATCACATTCTCAACATAGTTACTTTTTATCTTGACCCACACCACTTCAGAGGTGTTAATATCATTCCGGAATATTCTATTATTTCCCTCTTTCCATGTCCCCCAGAGGATATGGGCAGAAGATAACTTCCACAGATTCCTTATGGTGATGTTATTGGTAGAATAATGTCAGCTTCTGAAATAATCATGCATCTCCTCTAGCAAAACCCAATTCAACCCCCACATTTGAAAAAACATCCCCCAATTAGGAGTGGCAAAAGGATAGTGTAAAAAGATATGGTTCACAGATCCCTCATTATCAAGACACCAATAGCACATGTTTGGGAAACAAAAGCCCCTCTTTCTCAGATTATCAATAGTTAGAATCTTATTTTGCAAAAGAATCCACAAAAAAATATTGATTTTAGGAATCAAACTTGGATACCAAGCCTTAGTCCAGCAAGGAGTAGGATCTTAGGATTGTGCCAGTAAAAGGACAGTAAAAGAGACCGAATAAGTCCCTGAGGAAGTCCCAGACCACACCATGTGGTCTTCCCTTTTGGTATTTAAGACAACATGGTTGATCATTAAATTTACCTGCTTGAGTTTAGGATCAATAGATCTTAGGTCCACCCACTTTTGATCTTTCCAATAATCAGCCACTTTGGCACCTATCTTCTCCTTACAATTTTGGATGAGCATATAAGAGGCCCTCTTATTAAGAGGGGCTCCACCAATCCAAGCATTATCCCAAAAGTCCACCTTCCTGCCATCACCTATGGCCCAGACATTGCCGAGACTCGCAATACCTTTAGCTTGAATAACACTATTCCAAACGAAAGACCCACTTGGTATCTGATCAGAGACCAGGAAATACTCAATGGTGGGAAATTTCCTTAAGTACTTGGCTTTCTAGATATCATTTCATTCTCCTTTTCCCTGATAAGTTCTACAAATTTTTTTGGCCATAAGAGTTTTATTCAAAGTTCTGATATTCCTTAAGCCCATACCCCCCTTCTTTCTGGGTTTACACACATTTTCCTAGGCTATGAGAGCCATTCTCTTCTTCTCCTCAATCCCAGACCATAGGAAGGCTTTCTAGATTTTCTCAATGGCATCAACAAATTTGCCAAGGATTTGAAGAAAGCTTAAAGCATACACCAAAAGACTCTGGAAGGAAGATTTTAAGAGCTAGACTTTTCCAGCTTGACTAAGAAGGGTCCCTTTCCAACCAACCATATTTCTATTGAATCTATCAACAAGACTATTCCAAAATAGCTCTGAGGGTTTCAATCCTAAGGGGAGGCAAAGGTAGATAGTAGGAGGGTTACCAATTTGGCATCTAAGGATCTAGACCATTCTGATTTGTTTGTCCTCCAGGGTGTTGAAGAAGAAAAAAGATCTTTTCTCCCAATTGATGGCTTGACTTGAGGCCAAACTATGTCTTGAGAAGGTTCTTCAGATTGGATGCTTCTTTGATAGTGGAGGATCCCATTAAAATGGTATCATCAACAAGTTGTTGATGAGTATAGGCTCTAAAACCAAAAGAGGGTGATATACCACAAAGGAGCCCCAAAGAAACAGAATTGTTGATAAATTTGTACCCAGACATTCAGCCAAAATGATGAAGAGTATAGGGGATATGAGATCCCCCTACCTAATACCCCTAGAAGTTTTGAAGAATGGGGAAGGCACCCCATTAATAATGATAGAAAAAGAAGAAGTTGAAATGAGTTGATTAATCATCTTATTAAACCTAACTCCAAAACCAAAAGCTCCAAGCACCTTACCCAAGAAACTCTAGTCCACATGGTCATAGGCCTTAGACAAATCCAGCTTCATAAGAAATCCTTTCTTTTTTGAATCCACCAATGAATGAATGTTTTCATGGATAGCAATGATAGACCCAAGGATTTGTCTGCCAAGAACAAATCCACTCTGTTGGGGCGAAATGATTAGAGGAAGAATCCTTAGCAACCTTCTTGTTACCACCTTAGAAATAATTTTATAGAATGAGTTGCATAAGCTTATCGATCAGAACTTATCCATAGAGTCAGCCCCTAGGCATTTGGGTATCAGAACCAAGAAAGTTGCATTGAGTTCCTTTAAGATCATTCTAGCCCCCAAAAAATTATGCACACCTTTAACCACACCAGCTTTGAGGATTTTCGAGAAGGTTTGAAAGAAGAACAATGAAAATCCATCCAGGCCCAAGGCTTTGTTCCCATCAAAAGAAAAAATAGCTTTTTTAACTTCCTCCTTAGAAGGGATGGCCACCAAGGCCTTGTTTTGATCCTCATTAATAGTTGAAGGAATATTCTCAAGGATGGCACTCTGGAAATGACCATCCAGACCCGAGTCCGCTGAGAGAAGTGATGTAAATAAGTTCCTGGCTTCCTTCCCGATCTCATCATCCTTCCTCATTTTAGTTCCCCCAATATTCAGCTTCAAGATTCTATTAGCAGCCTTGTGTTTCATAGTGGTCATATGGAAGAACCTAGTATTTCTATCCCCAGCTTTAAGCCATAGGGATCTAAACCTTTGTTTCTAGAATTCTTCCTCTCTTATGATAATCTTGTGGTACTTCACTAGCACTTCATTTTCCTCCCTGATTGATACTTCATTATATCCACTCGTTTGGATTTTATCCTACATTTTCTTGATTTCTAGTTGGGTTTTGGTCTTGGCAGCAAACAGATCTCCGAAAACCTCCTTATTTCATTTTATAATATTTTCCTTCACATTTCTTAATTTCTTCATAATTCTATACATAGAAGTACCTTTGACATCAATAGACCACCACTTCTCAAAGACATGCACAAGGTTAGGGTTTTCTAGCCACATCCTTTCAAATCTGAATGGGAAATTTCTTTTAAAAATGGTGTTATCAGCAACAAAAATCACAAGGAAATGATTAGAACCTATCCTAGAGATAGCAGAGAGAGAGCACTGATAATGGTTAAACCACTCGTTAGAAATGAGGGCCTTGTCAAGTCTGACTTGAATAAGATCTTCTCTCATCCTCCTGTTCATCCACGTAAACTTGGCTCCTTGGAGCTCAATATCATGCAAACCCTGGTTGTTGATAAAGTTCAAAAGATCCATTCTACTTTCTAGTTGTGAAGGGACACATCCAAATTTCTCATTGTCTTGGAGGGGGTGTTGAAATCCCCCATAACAATCCACATATCCTCCTTGTAAAGAACCCGAATAGCTTCCAATTTTTTCCAAAATTTGCTTCTACCAAGTCTATTATTAGGGGCATAAATATTGGTAAGTAGTAAAGAGGTGTCGTCCCTAATGTGTTGAAACCTAATAAAAGCCAGATTGCTATCCTTCTTGACTAGCTCCCCAGAAACATGCCTAAGGTTCCAAAAAATAGCAATGCCCCCAGAAGCACCATTAGAGCTTCCACCAAAAACTTCCCATCCTTCAAAAGCTTAATCGTTTCTACTTTCTCTTTAGTCATTTTAGTTTCTTGGATAATAACAATGTCTGGTTTATGTTATCTGACTAAATTTCTAAGAACATCCTGTTTGTGTGGACTATTCAATCCTCGTATATTCCATGAAAATATTTTTATTTTCTAACTAGGGAATATACCTCATGGATGGTCATTTGAGTACCATCTGCTATATTCTTGCTTGCCTCTTGATCTCTGGTCTGGCTTTCTTTTTTCCTTCCATGATGAGATGGGTTGGAACCCGTGTTAGCTTTGGTCTGGCTTCTTGTCTTGACTGAATTAGCCTAAGGGATAGATTTAAGCCCTTTTTTACCCCCTCTCTCTTGTTCTACAAATTCATTTGTATTGCAATCTTCCTCTTGAGTATTCTGGGTGGTTATCTTCGGGTCAACATCTTCGGCCTCAGCCCACTTAGCATTAAGCAGTGAGGTCATTGGTGATTGTTGGATGGTGGATTTCACCATCTCTACAGATTGTTGTGATCCCAACAATGAGATTCCTCCAAGGATCAAACACTTCTGGGGTTCTTCATAATCGCTACTGAGGTCGTCTCTGCTGGTGTTCTCTATAATGTGATATGAATCTGCTTCCTCATTGCCATGTAGCACCACCTGTATTTCTCCTTCTTCTAGGTTATCACTTCTTTTATCCCCCCGATTGGTATCTTGTTGTTTTCTATTATCTTTGCCTGTTTGATCCTTTTTACCTTCTTCAAGAAAAGTTATTTATGGGTTTTCCACATTAACATCCACTTGTTGCTCTACGGTGTTAGGGATGATGACACTCTGGGCCTCTTCGATTCTTTTCTCTTTTTCAGAGCCCTCAGGTTGCTTAACATGGTTTTTGGCTTTCCATTGCATTGCTTTTTCTTTCTTTTCTTTTTCTTTGATTGCCTGAAGAGGGCATTGCCTTGCTGTATGTCCCACTTTTTGCAATGAAAGCAAGCGAAAGGGACACTTTCATATTCCAAAGGTTGGTTCCATTTTCCCAATCTAGAATTGATCTCAATGGATAAGGGCATATCTGTGCCTTGCATAACTCCCACGCAGATCTTGGCAAAGGTAAGTCTTCTTCTAGCCCTTGTGATAGGGTCCATAGAGAAGAGTTCACCGAAAGAGCTAGCAATTCCTTTAAACACATCTTCCACCTAGAACTCTAAGGGAAGGCCCGACAGTCTAACCCAGACTGGAGCCTGAACAAAGAAGGTTCATTTAGGTCCATCTTAGGCACCCATTTTTATAAAGCTAGCGTTGATTTACCGATCAGCCAAGGGCCAACACAGAGCACTCTTGACATGTCTTCCTTGCAAGAGAAAGCCAAAGACAACACCCCTTTGGACATGGCGATGATCTCTACTTGACCTTTAAGCGCCCATTTGCATTTAGAAAATGCCCTGACAATATCAATATTTGGCCTCGGACCCAAAAAATTTTCAACCAGTGTCATTGCCATAAGGTTGATGTTATGATCAATAACAAGGTCTGGAATATCAATAGCGAATCTTCCCTTTTCTGGGTTTGAGATATTACGAACTGGAGGGAGCGAGGACTTTCCACTCGGTTTGACACCGAATAGAGAAGTCTAAGACCGACCACTGTCCCTTCGAATAGATTCATGCCTAGGAGTGCCTCCAGCATGTGATTCACCATTTTCTCCATCATGATCGATAGGCTTGTCACCTACTTCTGGGTCACCATCCGCCAAGTCCTTTCCACTCGGCTCAGAGGAATCCGGGCAGTCCCAAGAATCGTCCATTCCATTCTCCCCCTAGTTTGCCTGTCCATTGCAGGGTTTCCTGCCCTGCCCTGAATTCAAATGCAGCACTTCTCCCGCTCCATTATTTCCAAAAAATTACTTGTACAAAACTATTAGCCCTGTGAAGGATGTTTATGCGGAGATTTTAATGTAACTAACCATGTAAGGACGAAATCCTTATAAATTTCTTTTATGCGGGGATAAGGGGATGCTTGTTTTTGGACAAATCAATAAATCCCGTTGCCGATTTCAATGGAAAACCAAGAAATCCTATTGGAAATCCTCGGAATAATCACTGATCTAGAGTTTTAGATTCATCAAACTTTAAATATCCTAATTTCCGTTCCATGTTCTCTTTTGGAGTTGTATATATCAAACTTTAGATTTACCCTTGGACTCGCAGCTGACTCCAAAGAAATAACCCTGATTATAAAGCTATAAATAATAGGAACCTTTCTTAGAACAATATCGCCTGACTTAACACAATAGTCAGCTCATATTATACTGGGTGTGTTGAGCATTTATTCATGGCTTCCAAGGTTGTGAGGTGGATTTCTACATGCTTCCTTGTGGCATCCATGTTCTCTAACTTTGAGAGCGTCTGTGTTAATGGCCACACATACACTGCGTTCAATGACTACCATCGTGCCTCTCATAATTACGCCCTTGATGGGCTATATTGCGCTACATATGACCCTAATCAGACCCTAGACTGGCGCAAGGAATACTTTTGGACTGCGTATTGTGACAAAGCCGGCCAGCCCATGGAGCCTTCCCTCTGCGGCGCCTGCATCCAAGTAAACTCCACCACCTCTATTGTTTCTAATAAAAACAAACTATGTATTGCATTATTACTTGTTCATATCTAGAATTTGTTAGCCTATATGTATAATGTTTATTCTGGATATACGTAATCATTTGAATTGTTACAGGTGACAAATAATTCGACGGGTCAAAATGTTACCGTACGAATTCTGGACGGGTGCCAAAATGGAGGATTGGTTTTAGAAAAGGAAGCTTTTAATGCCATTGATGGAGATGGGAAAGGAAAGCATGACGGTCATATGTTTACTACCTACAAGTTCGTGGGGTGTTAGAACAAACTCACAGCCTCAATTATGTCCACTCCTTCAAATCTGTAGTTCACCAAATGCTTCTAAATTATCATCGCTTTGCTTTGAATAAAAACGTTTGTGACTGTCACAATATTTTCCTGCACAATAGGTTGCGTATGTTTGACTCTGCCCATTGAGTTGCAAAATGCCTTATCCCTGCGCAGCAGAAAGTTTTTGGGATATTATTTAGAATATAATTTGAAAATGTTATAATTAACCTATTTAAATTTTCAAATTTTCATATTGTCAAACAATTTTTATGTTTATGACATTAGATGTTATTAGAAAAAACATGTATGAGTATTAGAGGATGCTTTATAGGCACAAATATGTATAGGTTTGTGGTATATATAATCATTTAAACAAATGTTCATTCAAATTAATTCCTATGAAATAATGAACTAAATTTAACAATTATTTTTTTTTTCACCCAATCATTCTCATATTGCCTAATCATATACATGCAACTATATTTTAATAATTAGTTTCTAAGAAAATTATATATTTTTATTGGATAATTTAATGTAAGTTAATGTTGTTTCTCTTATAGTTATGACTATAAATGAGGCGTTTAAAGCTCATCCTCCCAAAATGACCAACTTGAAGGTTGCCCATTAGAATTTGCTAATGTACTACACACCTCCATTTATCTAGGCCTGGAAAGATAATGAAGAAAGGGGGAGGGGTGTCAGAAGATTGAATGTGGAGGAATACGACTCTACTCTAGTCAGTCGTATTTGCTTGAAAGTTTCTAAAAGCCTTGACATCAAATTGACTTTTTTGAAAATTACTGCACGAATTGCATTCCATGAGATGACATCTGTTTGAGTGTTTCCAAACAATATAGGTTGGAAGGACACTAGAAAGGAACTTGAAATCACACGTGCCATTATTGTTGCTTGAAAGTTTCAACTGCCTTCTCAACAAATCCCTTTTAGCCTGCAATTGTCTCAAAAAAATAAATAAATAAATCTACTTGTGCATACCCTGCAATCCTGACATTGACAATTTCAATTGCTAGAAAGTTTCTGTAGCCTTTCCAACAAACCCGTTGGTGTGTATCATCACATCCCAGGAGATAAAATCTCTTGGTTTGTATCCTGTAAAAGAGTTCACATGTAAAGTTTATGTTTCCTCATTTTTTTCTACATACCTATCTACCAGAGCATCCCGATGATTATATGTCCAAACTCTGTTTGTTAGCTTCCATTTTGGCACAGGGAGGGGAGGATGTGCGGTAAGGTTGTGTAGTGAGGCTTTGCGGCTATCAATAGCAGGTCCTGGAAATTTCTAGATCCTTTTCAACCAATCTATTATGTACGTATCCTGCAACCATTGCATCCCTCACCTGCGTTATTGAGGCATTATGCTAAAAGGGTTTCCATGATGTGCTAGAACCTCCCATTCTAGACTCCAAAATGATAGTTATGGTGTAGTGCACAGATCTATGAAGGAAAATGAAGTAAACCGAGATGGGTAGGTACAGTAGCAGGCGTTTACACAGACGAGGTGGAAGATACCATCAAAACTTGTATGAAACCTCTGTTCTTTTATTCCTTTTGAGTCCTACATTTAGAGAATGTGTTTTATCATCAGTCTAATTGAATAGGGGAATAATGCATAGATAATCACTATCAATATAGCATTTAAGACTAACTTTTGGGTTCTTGGATCAATCTAAACTTCTCCAAACTCTATTCTATGTTTCTTAAAAAAAATTATTCCAAAAAAATTATTCCTTTGAAGTCCTTTCTCTGCATCATAAATCAATAAATTTATTGCTTATAGATCCATTTTTCCTTCATTGTTTGGTTTATTTCCACTGCTCAATATATATTTTTATGACTTTACATTTGTCCTCTTACCTCGACTAGTATGTCCCATCAAGTTGGTTGAATATGCTATTTTTGCTCCCTCTATAATCTGCTATTCTTCACTAAGTTAGTCAAATCTATAATTTTTACATAACCATCACATTGCCAACTCTACTAATATTGGAATCTGGGACGTCTTAGAATCATCATGAATCTTTAATGACTTGAACGATTTTAACAGTAAACTATCCTATTGTATTAATGGTTTGACAAAGCTTCCTCATTTCAACACCTATCCATACTATATTACTTCTAGTCTCAGTTATGTGACTTAGAACTTGCATTCCAACAAGGTGCAATGGTTATATCAATAATAATATATGCTTTAGATAATATATTGATGGGTAGGCAAAAGTTCAAAGAAATAGACATTATCTTTGTATTGAGTAATTATTTAGAATATAATTAAGTTGATCTTGAAACGTGCAAGAAAATTGGATATGAATAATTGCACCTTGTAATTTAAACTGTCAAGTTATGCAAAATATTTTTGTAATACAAAATATTGTTATGATGTGTAAAGACGATTAAATTTGAATATTGATTATATTGAGTAGATTTGTTCCTGGTTGTTGAGACACCTTATATAATATCGTCTTAATTCAAGAATGATACAAAATTTTGTTATTTAGTTTAAGGAATTGGAATATACCCATTTGAATTGGGAATCTTTTTCAAGATGTTAGTACACTACACATACATCTATATGTCGCACTTCTATGTAACCAAATCAATCCAAAATTTGAACCAGGGGTTGCTAAAGCTTCACCTTTAAAATCCATGATGTTAGAATGATGAAATCTCAATCATGATTCTTTTAAAAAATGCACTAGGCTCAGTACAGAAGTGTCATTAATGTACTAGGTTCAATTTGTGACATGACAACTACTCTTCCCAAAATAAATAGAGAAACAATAAAAATATAATGAACAATTCTCTTGACAGATACCTTCACCATCACAAAAGACCTAGAATTAGTTGAACCCTACACTACATTAGTGAAATAATTTTTTTGCAGAGTGACACCAAAAAGGGAATCAAGCGAACCCACCAATTTCACACTAGCTTTAATCCCAATTAAGAAAGGAGGCTAGGGTACCATTGCACCAGAAATGCAAAAAATGTTGCAGTGAAAACCAAGGCTTAAGGACATAACATGGAATGAAATAATCTTTCTTAGCGAACCCAAAAGCACCACAAAATTACTGGCAAGTAGAGACCTACCAAGCGAAAAAAAGGAAATCCAGGCCATCACGGAGATAAGAGAGAAGGTTGTTAACTAATCTTTTAGTTATAATATATTAACCAACACAAAGCATAAAGAGAAACATTGAACAACAATTTTTTGACCCAGGATAAATATTAATGATTATAACCCTTTGACCAAAACATTGTTGAAAATATTAATAACTTCCTAGAGCTCCACTACAACATATTCATAAGAGAGAGATTGTGGGCCATTGATTATCTTTGTGATCTAAATATAAATGTTGTCTACAGCTCTATATACACTAAATGGGTAATGATTTTAATAATTAATTTCATATATACAATACTATCTAGGTTATAGTAAAAGATGTATATTTGTACATTATTTATGCACGGAAACATAATATGTTTTATTCTTTGTTATTTTCATCAAAGCATATTCCCCCCTCTCTAAACAAACTAGAATTTTGGTATTATGAAAGAAAAAAAAAACCCATCATTGACCTTATTCTAGCAAAATCAAGTAACATGCATTAACATAAGCATAGATAAATTTAGATTAAACATTGATATATGTGTATGCATATTTTTTTTATAATTTTTAATTTTTCAATGCATGAATATAATAAGAAACAAGAACATTTCTATTGAGTAAAATTCATTTTTAATCTTTATATGTGTATGCTCTTTGAAAAGAAACTTCCAAAAAATTTCTAAATTTATTGAGTAAAATTCTATTGAAAAGAAACTTCAATAGAACATTTTTAATCTTTATTTTTTTATATGAATTTTACTGATTAAAAATGAATTTTACTCAATAGAAATGTTCTTTATATTTTTAATCTTTATTTTTTTATATGTGTATGCTCTTTGAAAAGAAACTTCCAAAAACTTTCAACATAATTCAATCTTTATATCTTTCATATTGACTAATTTAATAATGATAATATAAATTATTATGGTTTCAGTCTTGCTAACCAATCAAACCTTCTCAGACAGATGTATTTGACCCCAATAATTAATTTATCAATTGAATTAGCTAATGTATGCATCATAAATTATTACATTACACAAAGCCTCCAAAGAAAATATTAAAACCATTAGAAAGCCTAGTTAAATATTATTAATACTTAGACCAATAGATTTGTTTCACTATTATTAATACGATAATATTATCTTACTGCAAAGAACACATAATATTAAATTCTACTTTCAAATATTTTACAAATTGAGTAATCCCTATGCAACTCTACCTAATTTAGAAAATACCCTCTCATGATTTAATATGTAATTTATACTTTAATTGTATAAATAGACTTTATAAAAAACTATAAAATAATAGCGATTCTGAACTTCTTTCTACTACAAGGAAACGTCCATCCAGTCATCAAAAATGAAAATCTTACCAAGGAGGGACTTAATTTTTTTTTTCAACTCTCTCTTTGATAAGATTTTCATTTCTATTGTCTGGATAGACAAAGATCTATTGCAAGTCCTACATCCACAAACAATGATTGATTATAGTAATATAAAAACCGGCTTCTAATAGTAATTACACAACACACATTTGTTTATGGTGAATATTCTTTCCTGATTCTAGTGCGTTGCCGATTTCAACGAGCAAACCAAGATATCCCATCGAATGTCCTCGAAATAATCGGTGATCTAAAAGTTTAGCTTTACAAAACTTCAAATATATTGTTGTGCTCATTCCATATCCTCACTCGGAGTTGGATACATCAAACTTTAAATTTATTTCTGGTCTCATTCCACAATCCCATTTGTCTCGCAGCTGAGTCCAAAGAAATAAGCCAAGGGTTGCACAACCACCATGATAAAATATTGGGAGTGAGCCCTAATGATAACCCTATAAATCATAGGGTTCATTCTTACAACAATATCGCCTGCCTTAACACAATAATCAGCTCATATTATTATAGTGATTGAATCCATATTGAGCTTAGAGTCATGGGTTCAAAGGTTTTAAGGTGGATTGCTATATGCTGGTGTGTGGCATCCATATTCTCTGAGTGTGTTGAGGGTGACACATACACCACGAACAATCAGTATAATCCGGCTGCCCATAATTACGAACTGGATGGACTGACTGCGCTACATATGACTCTGATGAGAGCCTTGATTGTCGCAGTCAATACTATTGGACTGCGTATTGTGACGAGGCCGGCCAGCCCATGGGATCTTCCCTCTGCGGCACCTGCATCCAAGTAAACTCTCATAACTCTTCATAGCCTGCATTCACAATTATTATTTGTGTGATATTAAGAGTTTGTTAGCTCATATATAAACGTTTAACATACGTTTAATTGATTTGAATTGTTACAGGTGACAAATGAAACAACAGGTCAAAGTGTGACAGTACGAATTCTGGACAAGTGCGAAAACGGAGGATTGGATTTGGAAACTCCAGCTTTTAATGCCATTGATGGAGATGGACAAGGGCAATTTAACGGCCATATGATTACTACTTACCAGTTCGTCGGCTGTTAGAACAAAATTACAGAGCTATTATTTGTTATTTATTTGCAATAATTATATCGACTCCCTCTATTCCGTATTTCACCAAATGCTTGTTCATGATCATTGCTTTGATTCGAATAAAAAAGTGTCATTCTTAAATGCTTGTTCATCGTCATTCTTAAATAGGCCTCCTACATTTTTAATGGAATATTATTTGTAATAAAATATTTTTACCTATTCAACCAACCAAACAATGGTCATTTCAATCCAAAAGCTGAGATTTAAAGATAACAAATCCTTTTAGTAAAACCAAGCTCAAAACATTATCCAATATAGATGTGAATTCTTCAATAGGACATTTTTTCTTCCTTTACATATTGGAATAGTAGGATTAGAAGGTGGATATCAATTAGGAAAACTTTAACAACTTTTTAATGCTTATTTTCAAAATTAAAGATGTAAAATAAAATGAAACCCCATGCTTATTTAGATGATTAGTGACTCTCTAGAATTTTAAATTTTATTATTTAGATGGGGAATGCCAATCAAGGATGGGGGAAATAACCGGTGCCCTAGGATTCACACTTTGACCAAGGAGACTGTGTTGGCTTAGAGGGTGTGAAAAATATCTCTTCAAATAATGTCAGTACTGACAAAAAGGTTGTTTCTATCTTTTATGAAAAGGAGATTGAAAATTGTGGATCTCTCAAAAGATGAACATTTCCTTGGAGGGGTGGCCCCGACCTCTTCGATTGACAAACTTATTAGACAAAACACTACTCTACATGGTTTGTCTACCTCTTCTTCAGTTAAAGTTTTTACATGAAGGTATTAAGATTTACTTACCTGACTCTTTCATGGTTGAGGCTACTTTGGATCTCTCTTCTCCTCTTATAGGTAAGTTCTTTAGCTTCAAACCCAATATGGATTTGGTTAGAGAATGAAATTTTGATATTTGGAAACTAAAGGGTATTGTTTTAATTAGTGTGATGTTTGAAGGGTCATTTTTGTCTAATTTTCTATGTAAGGAAGACATGATTAAGGTTCTTTCATAAGGCCCCTAGTTCTTTGACAAGAAACATAAAAATGGTCTTTCCCTTTGGAGATGGAAGCTAGGTTTTGACCAAAAAATGGATTTGGTAAGGGTGGCCTTGACTTAGATCCATTTACCAGGGGCCCCTCTGGAACACTAGAGCCCTAATACCCTAAAAAGAATCAATGATTCTTTTGGGTCTTTGATAACTATTGGCAAAGCTACCTTACAAATGACCCATCTTATTTTTGCTAGACTTTGCATCAGTGTTGAAATGGACAAACTCCTTCTGCAATTTGTTACCCTTAACTCTAAGTTTGGGAACAAACTTCAACCTATTGTTGATGAAAATGTGTGGCTCTACTGTTAAAACTATTTTAGATCTGGTCATCTTATTAAAAGTGTCATATTTCTAATCCTCAAAGGCACTTAAATAAGGAAAAGTGTGGTAAAGTCATGGTAGGAGGGTCCTCAAAGAGAACAATTTGGACCATGCAAAAAGAGTTACATAGTAGAAACAACTCAATCGTGATGGAGGATATGCAGAAAAAACTTAATTATCTCTGGAAAATTAGTTACAAACTGCCAACAATATACGGGTTCATAGATTCAGCTCACAAGCCTGAGTACAAAACATGTGTGTTATGCAACATTTGGCTCTAGCAAGAATGCGAGCCAACTCTGGACCTCCTAACATCTTAATGTATCCTCTAACCTCTAACACTTTATTCTACATGCTTAATTACATTGATTTATATGATCAAGGGTGATCTGCATCCGTTCAAGATGAAACAACAATAGATGAACAAGATGAAACGTGTAAAACAACAAGGTTGGCCTCCACCAAAGAGATCCCTCCGAAAAATACATAGAATGAAGTGTGGACCTAAGGGAAAGTTGGCCACACACCAAGGAATGTTGGAAACAATGAACGTAAGCTCCGTAAGCTACACAAGAGATCCACAAGATTCGCCAATAGAAAATAGTTCCAAGCGGTTCTGGTGTTCTAAGCTAGAAAACTATCTCAGATTTTGGAAGTGATAACTTACCGAGAAAATATCCAAATGTACCGCAAACCAAGGATGAGGTTGATTAATATGTCCACAATCTAAATCCAACTCTGTAAGATCCAGTGAGCAAATGCAAAGAAACACATAATGAAATGTTGAACTGCAAAACATGAACAAACTGAAAAGAAAAATGTTTTTGGTTGATGCAAGATTACCAAGAACTAGAGATGCTCTTGCATCAAAGTGGTAATCTTAGATTTTTTAAGCCTTTGGTAGCTATAGGAAGGTCACTACTAGGGGATAACCCTCCTCCTCCCCAGTATAAAGCTTCACTTCCTAAGAGGAAAGAGCTAACTGAACAACTATTGGAGGTTTCTAAAAGCATCTCTTCTGATGAAGAAAACACAGATGCATTGGTTGATGAAGTGGAGAAACAAAATGATGAGAAAGATAAATTAAGGAGAGAGATAGATTCCCTAACCATCAGAATGAGTCAAGAACTTGAAGCAAGGAGGACAGCAAAAGACAAGATCAAAGAGAAAGATTTGTTGAGTGAGAGTTAATAGAAGATTATAAACATGGGTTCTCCTTGCATCCTCATAAGTTCTTCTATCACTTCTCTCCCTTCTTGTTTCATCTCAGTTCCTTGTATCATCGTGGTCTCTTCTTGCTCTATCTCCTCTTTTTTCTTCTCTATCTCTTCATGTTTCTTCATGGTTTACTCGGTTTATGTCAGTCCGATGTGAATAACCCACCTACTAATATGATTTTCAGATTTTTTGATTTGCAGGTCCATACAGAAAATGGAGTGTGCAATTGCCATCGCATAAATTCACAATTTAAAATAATAATTCAAAACTGATGTCATTCTAATTCTCATTTGACATCATTCTAATTCATATTTGCTTAAACTAATGCACAATTGCAGGCTTAACCCAAAATTTTATTTTTCGATGTTGTTTTGGCTTTAAATCCATTTGCGAGATTAACCCATCAATCTTTCATGATTCTGGAAAAGTTCATTTTTTAGACATAAAATTTTTCTAACTCCATGGCAGGCAAGGTAACTTTCAAACTTCCAGGTGCAAGGAGGAGGAAACAACACAATAGACAGCTAAAAGCCTATCAAAGGATTAACAAAGCAGAAAGACAATTTCAAGAATTTGAAGAGGGAGAGGTCATGGTTTCATGCCGTCAAACTATAAAAAAATCCTAGACAAATTCGACATTTATGATGATATCATAGTAATGGGCAAGCTCTTTTTTAATGACTTCACTGAAAGCGAAAACTTCTCTCTTCCATCTTTTTCTGTTGTTTATAAATTTTTCACCATGGGACACTGTAGGAGTATCTTAATAGTTAATTCTTTAGATAAAACAATTTTATCTAGCACAAGTTTTTTTGCATCATAGCTCTTTTGAACTGAGGAGCAATTGTAAACTAAGCAGAATCAGCCCAATATATTGTTAATTGTGGAAACACTTATAGTAGACCTTTTAAAAGACTCGAAGCTAGAACAAAAACATTTGCAATGAAAGGATCATACTACCTCTTAGGCTTTCAGAAGGATTGATGTTGAAGGAAAAATCTTAGATAATGGATTACTTCAATAGATGGGGAAGATTGATAAGTTTGATAACGTAAGAAATAAAAAAGGAGAAAGAATGGAGACTCAAGCTATGACTAAATGGGGGTCCATTAACATAATACAAACCTTATAGGTGTCCCAAGGTGTTCTCCCTCCTACTTAGTTGGAAGCTTCGATTATGGATTTGAACCAGAACAAATCATACTCATTTTCAAATAAGAAGGATTTTCTCAATGAGGATTCTAATGCCTCCTTTGGTCCTATTAGACCCGATTCAAAGAGTCGTGAAGAAGACATCAAGGACTCTAATTTAATTGGTAGCCCACTCAATATGATAGAAGATCATTCAAACAAGGACATGAAGAACAGTTAGATTGTTTCTCAAACCTTCAATAAGGGAAATAGTTCAATTGAGGAGTTGTTATATATAAGAAACTCTTCAAAATCCCAAACCCCTTCCACTTAAGAAAACAACTAGACCACAATTAATAACAAGAGCAAAAGAAAAGCCGGAAACAAAAAAGTTTATATAGGATGATAACTAAATCTAGGAAAACCTTCACACATAGAGACAAGACAAAGAGAAGTAGCTAAATAAGTTGTCATGGGTAATCAACACACCCTTGATAATGTGTCAGAGGTGAAGAAAACTAGGGAATGCAGATCTTATATTTGAACATTAGAGGGTAAAACTACCCTCACAGGCAACATATTTTAAAATTTATTATAATTGACAATATAATTAATATTTTGATTCTTTAGGAATCCGAGATGATAGATTTATTTTTTACTCAAATTGTTGGGAAACTATGGCCCAATGCTAAGTAAGGTTGTTGATCAACTGAGGGTGCATTTGGATGTCTTTTTATGATGTGGAACTCCCTTACTATTAGAGGAAATATGATGTACCAATGTAGAAACAACCTCATAATTGCCTTTCATATGATGCCTACTAAGAACAATGGACTCTCACCAATGTGTATGATCTAAATACTTAGGATGCTAGGAAGACTCTTTGCAATAAATTAAAATCCCTAAAAAATTCTCAAAAAGACTACCATTAGATGATGGGTGGTGACTTCAACACCACCATTTTTTAACTCAAAAAATTTGGGTGTTCTGAAAGACTGTTTTGACAGCATGATGGATCTGTTGAACACATCTTAGGACTAAGTGGATGGGGGTGAATCAATCTGGACCTAATACTGAAACTTTATTACTCAATACAAAAAAGTTTAACCTTATTCTTAACAATAGAAGTGAAATATATATAACAGTAAAACACAATTCACAAGAGAACGCCATATTTACATAAAAAACCAAAATTGGGAAAAACCATGGCAAGAGTCAACTCACAATATATGAAATGATTACAATATATTTTTTAGGCTCACTACCAAGGAAATGCACTTCTCCACAAAGGATTTGCAAGCTAGACTGCACAAGCCTAGGGAAAGATACAAAGCTACAATATGAAGATCACTTCTTCAAAGTAGGATACAATGAATATATGAATCAAGAAAGAGTAGGCCTTCAATAATATAGCTCTAACAATCTACAAACATGAACCTATCCTTGAATCATTATCTCAAGAGAGAAACTAAATAGCAATAACCACACCATAACTCAGTCACAACTAACCTTTGCAACTAATATAATCATGTAGGTGAAACACACTCTTTTTTAAATTCACACTTACGCATCCATACACATTACATCAACATGAATTTTAGCTTCTAAATATACTATCTTATTCATTGCAAATATCAATTAGATCGGAAAAAATAAAGGATAAGCGTAGGTCTTATCAAATCAACCACAACAATATAAGTGTGGTGTCAGCAGTCCAATCAAGGAGATAGAGAGGACCTAAACATCTTAACACTCCTTTTAAAGAAGGTAAAAACAATTCACATGCTATAAATCATCCTCCAAAGGTTGGTAACAAGGTAACATGTAGAAATACCAAACAACATGCCACAAGTCAATCCAAAACATATCTTTGAAATGAAAAAGACCAATGTGGATCCTCACATGCTAAGGTAGGACCAAAAATCAATGCAACACAAACTTATAAGAAAGTAGACACATCCAGTGATTCACCACATGTCAAGGAACAACACCAGTAGGTTCAACCAAAGTAATTACCTTGAAACATAGATTCCATTCACCATGCAACATTAAGTTGACCTTCCAAAATTATGTAGGTCACACCAAGATGTTCCATTAACAATAAGAAACATTCTCAAATCAATCCTCAACTTCTTCATATCCAGATCATAATGGCATAACATGACTAATGCTAAATACTTCATTTTAGAGAGTTAACCAAACACAAAACACAACATTACTACTTGTAACATTCATATAGAAGTAGCATTCTACCAAGGAACATTAGAGGATAAGAGTAATATACACAAGGAATGCATGGAAATATTTTTTATGTAAAGAAGTGTCATCATGCATAATATATACAAGTATAATGCTCAACCTCAAGACAAAGTTAACTATTTCTGAACCAAATATGCACATGCGAAAGACTACATTCTCAAAACTCCAAATGAGTTAACTCAAGTCACCTTTGAGGGTTCCTTGATCTCTCTACCTTGACAAGGCATCCAAAACTAGCCAATACGCCAAGACCAACTAGAAGGTGACTAAATCAACCCCTAAAACTATACCAATCACTATAAAATTTATTTTAAAAATGAATTAAAATATTTTTATGATAAAATCATAATACACCAAGAATACAAAAGCATAAGAGATCATAGATCATGCTTGATCCCTATACTGGAATATATAAAGTACACTAATACATATCAATAATGCTTCAATTACATCACTATCCACTTGGAGTATTCATTATATATATCATTCATGATTACCTTTCTTGATACAATAAACAATGATCACAACTTGCAAGAATGGAAGAGAGAGAGAGAGAGAGAGAGAGAGAGAGAGAGAGAGAGAGAGAGAGAGAGAGAGAGAGAGAGAGAGAGAGAGAGATAGAGAGAGAGAGAGCAAGTGTTGAGAAGGAGAAATAAATTCTAAAAGCCACACATGATCCAAGTCATGTAGTCCCAAATGGTGGTTGGAATGCCACCCAACCATGTGGAACCTTTGGGTCCGCCCCAATGTGTTCATGGAGATAGTCACATGGCCCAAAAAATCATACAACAATGCAAGGGGAGTAATAGGTTTATACAAATACCAGACATGGAGCATGCACTCAACAAGAACATCTCAACCAATAAGAACCATAAAGAAACATCAAGATAAAAGTAGAAATCTGAGCCACAACCTCATTGTAATCCAAATCAAATAGAAGTAACAATATGTTCAACAAGAAGATACAACATTCTATCATCAAGCATGATCCATCTCACATCCAGCACCTCAAGAATACCATAGTGCCATGGCCCACATACAAGAAAACCACATGAATACAAATGAAATAATACCAAAATGAAAGACACAACATCTTCTTGGTGCTACTCATATCTATAGGTCTAGGTACGTAGGAAATAAGAGGGGGGAGTGTCATCGTGTAGCTCAAAGGGACAACTCATGCAGAATCGAGCATTCCTCTCATATAGATAAGGAGACCCAATTATGCTTGGTCAACACCCTATAGACAATCAATCCTTTCTAACTCATCCTTAGTCTATACAAGCACTCAAGCAATTAGAGGTGCATCCACTTTATCTTGGTTCATTTTATTAATGCTCTATTAGTTTTATGTTCATTAGTAAAATGCCTAATGAATTACCTTGGCGACCCCTTTATGCCCCAACCCCTATTGTACACCACTCCCATAATTGGCCCTATTACCTACCCTAAGCTTAATGAAACCAAATTATGAAATTAGAAATTGAAAACAATGGAAAGATATCAATTTAGAAAATCAAGTTCTATTATCAATATGAGCCTAACATCATCAAACATACTCAATTGCTCAAAAGGCCTCATTAGCATATAAATGGCTCTTAATCAATCCAATTCAAATAATACATATATAAATCATTATACATGTTATAGGGTCATGAAAACCCATCAAAATTCACTTTCATCAAATCCAATTAGGATCTTTAAAAAACCAATCATGCAAGTCAAACAATCCATATGGGCAAACTGGAAGAAGTAGATCAAAACAAAAATATTGGCATACAAAAGAAAATTTATAGGTATAAAATGCACATGTATCAACTAAAATTGCATAGATCTAAGCTACAAACATGTAGCTCTACTCTATAGATGTGTAGCAACCTTTCAAAAGCGTAGGACTACTCAAAAGTGTAGTTTTGTACTGCCTAGGTCATTAAAAACTTACAATTAAGAAAAATACGAAGGGTTTAACTAAAAAATAGAAAACACCCATTTGATTTCTACACTCCACATGAAAACATAATGAAAAGACCATTTTGCTCAACCCACAAAAATATGGACAGCATTTACCTTTGTAAAACCCTTATTTTCAAAAAATATTGAATCGAATCATACACAAACACATCTAATTGACTGAATTTGAATGAAAGACTACTTCAAATCATCCCACAAACCATTTTAATAAAATTAAAACCAAATAAACTAAGCAAGAATGGAGAGAACTAAGAGTTCCTACCACAACTTGGGAGAAAACATCAAACTAAAACAGCACACAAAACTCCCCACATTCGAGAGAGATGTTTAGATACCCCATAGAGATTCCCAATCTAGTTCATTTGAGTTATCACCCATAAAATTTACTGAATCCAATCTCACATACTCAATCACCTAAGTTCACAAAAGAAGTAGGGTTTGAGAGTAAATTCATAGAGAAATAAAACTTAATGTTCAACATTGAATTTAAATTACCCATATAATACTTTTTGAGTGAGCAACATTATAATAATACAACCAAATAAAATTCAATAATAAAAATGACCTCACGAAGGGGTCAAGACAAAATTGTTTAAATCTCGTTAAATCAAATGCATATAAGGCACATTAAACCTCTAAATATTAAATTAGCATAGTAATATTAAAATACCATTACTATATGCACATTATGTGATGATAATTTACATTAGACTAACTATGCACATATAGTCTTCATGGGTCTTACACAAATATTCAAAAGGGAAATTAAACATTACCTAAATGGTAACCAAGGGTACAAGTATATACAATTAAAGATGTTATCCAAATTAGGCATGATGGCTAGGGCTTGGTCACATGAATGGCCAATGTGTTTTATCCTATAACCACCCTCAGGGAAATGGGCATGCTCAAACCTATGGATCTAGATGGATTTGATGCCCTATACTTGTAGCCACTAAAAAATGGACACGTCAAGTGTACCAGGTCATTCATATGCATATATGTATATAAAAATAATCAAAGTAACTAAAATCATTGAAGGGGATTTTAACACCAAAATCATTCTCATATGTTTGAATGATACAATATCATACCTATTACATCTAATCTTTAATTAAAGAATAATAATAATAATAATAATATCATCTAATTATTTCCTTAAACAACAACATCAATATTCTTTCATTACATCGATAAGCATATAAACATTCCCCAGATAGTCAACATCAATAGTTTTTTATTATTTTTGAAGGGTGGGCTCTGTTTTTTGGTCTCTGGGTGGTTGTTCTTTGCCTGGTGATATAACTTTGTAATTCTCTACTGTTCTCGGTTCAAGGCCGTCTCCCTTCTTATATAATCAAAAACATCATCATTATAGGAATCCTCTAAATCTAACATGGATGTCATGCATTACATCAATGAGAATTTAATATTTAATATGAAATAATATAACATAAAGATAATTTACTACTCTTAATTCAACCAATTAGGTTAGCATCACTTGTTACATTCCAATCAATACTCAAATTAGCATGTCGCCTATGGTAGTTATAAATCACTACATCAATCTATCATAATCATCAAGGCACAATAGATCATCACACATCTCTATGAAACTACATAATCACAATCACAAAACACATATCAAATAGAGCATAAGACAAGCACTCAAGGTCATAGCCTACAACAAATGAAGCACCCAGAACAATATCAAGACATCACAGAATGATCCATATCCAAACTGCATATGGTACAACTACAACAACACAACGAAATCCACATTAGAAAACAAGAATGCAAAAGAGAAACTTGGAAGGGCATTACATCCTCCTCTCCTAGGACTAGGCTTACTCTTGGAAGCCTACAAATCAAGAACAAGGCATCTTCAATGCACAATTCAATAATCACATCAAACAAACAAAAATGACCATTTAACTCACCCACAAGTCTAGGTCATGCCACACAATTCTCTCACTATCACAAAATCAATCGAGAACTAGACCTACGACTTAGTCCACAAAAACATCTACAACTCACTAGCCCCAAAAATGAGCTACAACATGGTGCTAGAAATTTCATCTTACCACCTACTCTAGTAGAAACAACACAACTCTAATGACCTTACCTCATCTTGAGGCAACCAAGCATGCAATTGTGCTCTCAATGCTCTCTCCTTAGACCAATGTACAAAACTTATAGGGCCACAACATGTAATTAAGGAGGGAAAAAATCATCCCATGAGATTGAAAAGAAGCATTGTGCTCATCTAGAGCTTACTTAGTTTGAGAAAAGGGTCATTCTTTCTCCACCATTATTCTATAGAAGTGAGAATTCTTTACAAGCTCCGCTTCTCTTCAGAAAACTAAGACTGGCACAAAGGTACTCAGAGACATGAATGTAAATAAATTTACCTCTCATGACCAGTAGCACCAACAATACAAATACTTAACAACCCCTTAAATACTTCAAGAAAGGCCACATGGTTGGCCAATAACCACAAGGCGTAGGAGGAAAGAAAGTTTTCCCTGCTTCCAAATACTCAACTATGGGCAAAACAAGGGTTACTTGAACCAACTCGCTCAAGATTTCATAATCCACGAGGTAACACTAAATCCCTCACTAGGGTCAATGTCCTGCATTCACAACTCCAATCGAATGCAAGGTGGCCAATTCCACTTATCACAACTACATCTTCTTCTAGCCTTGGGCTAAGAACAACACAAACCACTAAGGAGAATCTCCCCCAACTCACACCGACCTCCAATATGGAGTCTATAAAAATACATACATATAGATATAATAGATATACATATAATCATTAGGTGTCAAAACACTAACAAAGGGTAATTCTCATCCCTAAACTATGTGAACCATACATATATTTAGGCAATTCATATCTAAAATGACATGTTGAGTACCCATAATCAATAAAAGAACATGGTTAATGGTGTATTAAACAACTACACAATCACAAAAAGAGAATTAAGCATAAGAAAAAATATAGTTTTAGGACCACACACACAAAAAAAGGCATCATAACAAGATTACATCACACCAGGTCATCCATTGTCAATCAGGATCAAACATGATAAATACACATATTCTACCATCACCAACATGAGATTATGCAAAAATACAACAAGCACATTGAAATAACCCAATTACACTTCATTCATAATCTATCACATGAGCTTTCATGTTTAACCATTATCACATAAAGCGTGCATTAACATTCACAAAATAATTTGCAATTCATCATGATCTTTACTAGTGCAATATATTATGAAATTCACATTTGTCGATCCACACATCTCTAAACAATTTCATATGTCTCATGGAGTTTCAATCACATTTTATCATAGAAGACATCTTTTGGTCTTGAATTTTTTTTCAGTGTTTTAAGATTAGGATGGTTCAATCTTGTGATGTATAATAATGAACATAAAATTGAAATTGAATGTTCCCAAAACCATTCTGTTATCATTATAAGTTTATTCAATATAATTTGTGAAAAATGTTTTCTGATATGGTATTTAATTATATTCGATGTGCACTTATTTTCATATAGGAACTACTAACAATTAGAACACATTTGAATTTCTGAAGGAATCAAAAAATTAAATCTACTGTTATCATCATTTAGGCCATCTACATGTTTGTATTCTATCTTTGATATTTTGCATTGTCATTAATTTGACCCACTAAGCTAGTTTTCCCTATTAGAACCTATTCGACTACCACATTAGAAGACTCTTCAAAGGTGTCCTTAGAAACCAACTTAAGAAAATTAATCATTGAGAAGGCAATGGTGAATAAATTTTCTAAATCATTTTGATGTATCATAAATCAATTATGTGTATTACATTAAATCTATGGGTTTTTTATGAATTCCATGACATTTGAGATTGATACGTAAAAGTAAATGAAATCATACAATTTTTGACACATTTCTTAAATTAGAGACATTAATTTCTAAATAATGACACATAAATTCAACTTGATATTTACAATATTTATTTATCATCAATTCTAATACTAAACATCCTTATCATTCAAATTAAATTTTTATATGTTTAGTATAATTTTGAACATAAATATTTTATTTTTTATTAGGATAAATAGGTTTTGAGGAGACCAAAAACCCCGTACAACAAGTTTTGAAGGGACTTGAACCCCTCGTATTTTACACGGATCTAGAAACAACAAAGGGATGCTACAAAAAGATAGATCAAAGACACAAAGCACCGAAAGCTAAACCAACGCCAGCCAAACTACAAAGATAAGACAAAATAAACCACGTTGGCAGAAGCAACAGATCTAAAATAACTAATTGATCTCGAAGACAAAAAACAAGGGTTTGTCTGGCACCCTCAGCCAACAAGCAAGGTTTTCCCAAGCTCCCTTAACCTATAACAAAATCATCAAGAAATCATCAGCAAAACTTGATCCTAACTAAAAACAAAGACTGGCCAAATTGGGCCCTTGAAAACTGCCAGCATCCAACCTGGCCCTGAAAAGAAGAAAATACATAGGGTTTCTCCAAGATCCCTCAACCTTGAGAGTGGGATATATAAGGCTCCCACAACCAGTAAGAATGGGTTTCATAAGGCTCCCACAACCAGCAATGGGTTTTTGAAAGGAACCTTTAACCTTGGTCTTGAGAGAGAACAAAGAAATGTACAAAAAAACTTCCAAAATCCCCACCTCAATAGGGGATAATGGAGGTACAGCATATATAATACCGCTCTCTTCTCTCCAATAGTTGAAAAACAAGGCATTAGCAGCCCCTCGCCAATACTTTACATCTTCAACAACAGCACCCATGGCATTCAAAATAACAACCAAGAGACTGAGCACCAGCATATCATCCAGAATTTCCACCTCAATAGGAGAAAAAGGAACAAATACAGCACAAAGGCTAGCGCCAACTCCCTTATGAACATAAAATAGGGTATCAACATCCCCCCAATAGCACTTTCGGACAACTTTAAAAGAATCCATCTCCACCTCAAAAGGAGAAAGGACAAATCTAGCTACATGCATCTCCCCCTCAATAGAAGACATGACCACCTCAATAGAAAAGACTAGAGAAGCCCAATGATGCAAATAATAAAGCTCAAGAACCACAACCCAGGAAGAACATTGAGAAAGACCAACAACACCCAAACCAACGAGCTAGGAAAGGGTTACATGATATAACCAAAAAGGGACAAACCCCATCCTCCTGAAACAACCCAAAGACAAAGGGCACCAAATAGAACTAGAGAACGCCCTTTGCACAAAACAGGGGACACAAAAAACAAAAAGGAAGAGAACAAATAAGCCCCCATGAACTAAAGAGGATCCAAACAAGGCTCTGGCACAAAGACTCCAATAGGGAGAACAAGTAACGAACCCATCAGAGAAAAGGCTAGAACCATCCAATCCAAAAGTCGAGATAGTTCCAAAACGAACCAAAAAATAATCAACACCCCTCTAGCACACCCCAGACCCTCCACTAAGCCACCGCCACGAAACACAACTCCCACAGAAGCCAGCTATAGAGGAAAGAATAGCCACACAGAGACAGAGGGGAGTGGAACAAAAGCCGACCCCAGAAACAACCAGACTGGGAGAAACAACATCATCGACCAAGGAAGAGAAGTCCACACCGTCGCCATCTGCATCCACATCCTCACCTCCCTCTCCAGAATCCTCCGCGATCGAAACTCTAGATCGCCCGCAAACACCTGCTTGTTCGCTCCCGCTCAAACTCATTTCGAAAGGTAGAATTGCTATAATGATAATCTTGTTTTTTTTTTAAATGATTTCATTTCTCTTTTTTTTCAAACATAATTTTTTGGTTTATCCTTTCTATTTATAATTAATTAACTAACATAGATAATGTAAATATACTATACAAAACTTTATTAAAGATTAGTAATTGTAAACTTACATGGCCCTACACAAATGATGGTTGATTACATTTACAGAGATTGTTTCCAAGACTTGAACAACATCGAAGTAGATATTACCCAACAAACATATGTTTACAGAGAATACTCCAATCATAATTCTATTTCATTGCCGATTTCCATGAAGAATACGAGAAATGTCAAGGATTCGTTTTAAAGATTTATATCCTCTCTCGGAGTTGGATATATCAAACTTTAGATTTATCCTTGGTCTCATTCCAGAATCCAATTTGTCTCGCAGCTGAGTCCAAACTAATAAGCCAAGGGCTGCACGGCCACGATGATAAAATATTGTGAATAAGCGTAATGCTAACCCTATAAATGCTAGGGGTCATTCTTAGAACAATGCGTAATGCTAACCCTATAAATGCTAGGGGTCATTCTTAGAACAATATCTCCTGGCTTAACATAATAATCCGCTCATATTAGAGTAGTTGGGTTGAGTCCATATTGAGCATAGAGTCATGGCTTCAAATGTTGTGAGGTGGATTGCTTTATGCTGCTTTGTGGCATTCATATTCCCTGACTGTGTTAAGGGTGACACATACACCACGAACAATCAGTATAATACTGCTGCTCATAACTACGCCCTGGATGGACTGTACTGTGCTACATATGACTCTGATCAGACCCTGCAGTGGCGCAGTCAATACCTTTGGACTGCATATTGTGACCAAGCTGGAGGTCCAATGGGAGCTTCCCTATGCGGCAAATGCATCCATGTAAACTCCCTCACCTCTAATACCTCCTCATTCGCTGAATTCACAATTATTATTTGCGTGATATTAAGAAATTGTTAGCTTATATGTAAACGTTTTATTCATTCGAACTGTTGCAGGTGACAAATGAATCAACAGGTCAAAGTGTGACGGTACGAATTGTGGACCGGTGCCAAAACGGAGGATTGGATTTGGAAATTGCTGCTTTTAATGCCATTGATGGAGATGGACAAGGGCAGTTTAACGGGCATATGATTACTACTTAGCAGTTCGTTGGCTGTTAGAACAAATTTACAGAGATATTATTTGTTTGTTATTTGTTTGTTATTTGTTTCGCATTAATTATGTCTAGTCCCGGTATTCGGTATTTCTCCAAATGCTTATTCATTGTCATTGATTTGCTTTGAGTAAAAAAAAAAATTTCCTGCATAATGGGTTGCGTACGTTTCAGTTAATATAAATTTTAGCTATGCATAACACTGCTAATTCTTTAGAAATATCCTCATGAGTATGATGAATTTTGGGAGAGGAGCAAGTGTCTCCATCCTTCAATGTGTTCATCCATATTGAAATTAATGGAAGGAGACAAATTAAAAATGTGGATAATATTATCTTATGCCAAAATATCCTCATAGGTAGAATAACTTTTAGGAGAGGAGTGAGCATCCCTCTTCATCATTTTTTAAGAATCAAGGTTGTCAATGCCAATGATATAATCCTTTGTAGCAAAGTATTCACATTAGGAGGATAAACTTTGGGTAATTGATAAGCATCTGATTCATCATCATTTATTGAAGGTTCATAAAGAGGAACATAAGAAGAATCAAGGAATATTCTATTACTTCAATATATCAAACATCATTTTGAAATGTTTAGATATTTACTTTTTATGAATAGCTAAGAATGGTCATATACTTTGAAATGTAAGCATATGTTAGATTCACATGTACCTCAAAGGCAAGGGGAGGTGAAATATCATTTAGTTATTGGCCTTTAATACAATTATATTTTGACAAGTGACACAATCTTGTGCTAGGTTTTATTCACAATCAAGTTCCTAGACCTAATTGTATCACATTAATTTGCACTTATTTCCATATATTTGACCTTATTTAATCCTTATTTAAATGTATTCTTGTACATTTACCAACTATGCATTATTCATTAACCAAAATTCACACTCATATCCAGACATTCAATCCTACTTCAAACCCAAAAGTTAAATTTATCTTGGTTCAATCACAACCATCATGGAACTAATATAAATATGCTTGAGATTGAACCAAAAAAATATTTCTAGGGTTCTCACCCCTTTTCATTGGTCCTTATGAGCCAAGATAACATTTTTTTTGTGGATTGTTGGTATATCTTGGTATTTAAATACATTCATTTATGTAATTAATACACACACAAACTATATGATCATATAAGAAGCAGAAAGTAATTAGAGCATATTTCATTTTCAAAGGTATAAAGAATCTTGATGTGCATTAGAAGCATAATAGGCCATCTACAATTTTGTGCATGTCTTATTGAACAAGAATTCTTTTACTGGTAACAAAATCACCTTAATTTAAAATTTTTGATGATTTTTATTAGAATTTTCATGCTATTATATAGAAAAATTTAATCCCTATATTTTTATTTCCTACATCCACCTCATTTCAACATCGTGGTTTAAAAGTAATATATTTCTAGCAAATTTAGACAATGAATCAACATAAAATTCGTATATTAATAGAAATTCCAAAACTAATGGTATAAGAAAAAATAGTTTCTATCCAATCTACAAGTTGATTTATAATATGAAGGGCTAACATAGGAGACCTTGATTCTAGTGTTTCAACAATTTCCTCTAAGGTGTTTATAAACATTTCCCTAATGGAATTATATATAGATAGGGCAAAGTTGAAGGGATTGGTGATACAACTTTCTATTAAAGTATTTTCACAAGGCATAAATAATTCATGTCAACCAAAACATTGTTATAATGCTTGGATGTGATTCTAATGGACTTGGATTTGACCCTTAAATATTTTTGAGGGTATACAAAACTTAAAATATTCATTAAATTGTGAGTATTAAGTTTTATACCTTATATATTAATTCTATCAACATTTTTAAATAAAATAAATCTAATATTATTTAATCTTAAAATATTTATTATAATTATCAAATCATGATTATTAGTTATATTTATTTAATTATTAAATTAATATTTAAATTTATTTAATTAAAATTTGTAAGAAAAAGTTAGGAAAAAAATTACAATTCTTTAGGCAATAAAATAAAGGTAAAAATATCCCAATAATATTGGCCATAAAATAAAGTGAAAAAAAAGCATCACACTCTTATGACCTAAGTTAAGACTCATTCATGAATCACATTTCTTATCAATCAATCATCCAACATCCACTTGCTAGTGGGAAGGCCAATATACATCTACATACATCTTATTCAACCACACATTGTTGGTATTGACATTTCTACATATTATTATTCTCTCACGAGCATTATTGGTAGAAATATTCCTATACTCTCAAAAAAATTATGAATACAAATTTTCACACTAGAAAACATAGATTACTACTAAATCTTTTCATGATTATTTCTACTGAACAAATGAAACAAACATTATAAATTTGAGTAATAGATGTAGTTACTACAACTTTCTCAATTACAACTGCACCTAAGCCTTATAGTTTTAGGCCCCTCATGGAATGCACAAGTCTATGCCACTATACAATTACTGATATTGTCCCACCATGTTCAATTCTAAACCCCAACCCCATAGCTATCATAGAGACATGTTCATCCAATTTACTCCACACTGATTTACCCACCATTTTTAAAGGTGTAGGCACTATTGAACTTTTCTTATGTTTACAACTTTGTAAAGGCCTCCCATATAAACATCCCAAGTTTCCTTGATTGGATCTCTTATCAAAAGTCATAAGTTATGTTCCTTTAGGGATTGACCCACAGAAGAGATTGAAAGATACATTCCAATAGCTCAACTTAGATAGTTTTGATTGTCGCTTCAATATTTCCCCACTCAATTTATTTTGAGATACGTCCAACTACTCTAGAGGCTCTATTAGCCCCAAAGATGTTGGCAATATTCCTTCCAATTGGTTTCCACATAGATTTAGCAACCTCAACTGAGAAAGATTCCCTATGTTTGGCAGTATTTCCCCTCTTAGTTATTGTTTGACAAATCTAGTATAATTTTGTTGCTAGCACATATTATAGCCTATACTCGTCTCTTTTTATTTGAATGGCTGGTATAACCATCAATTGTAGACAGTTTGTAAGAGATTGTGAAGAAAGCTCACGTATCAATCTATTCTTGTTGAAATCAACAAGCGTAAGGTTTCAACAATTGCCCAAATATGCAGGTAGGGTACCAAAACAATTATTACACTGAATAGAGAAAACATCTATATAAGAAGAAAAATGGATTCCTATATCCCCATCAAATGATTTCCTCAATAGGTGTAGCCTCTTTAAGGCTATGTAATTACTCAATGCCACTACAATTCTTCCAAACAAGGAATTATTTGGTTCCTCATTTTCAAATCCCTATGGATGTTGCAATCCTTCATGTCAATTGATAATTTAGCACATCTAGTTTTTGGTGTGATATCAACCCACCAAGGCTTTCAAGGATACCCTCGAAAAGATTATAATTGTAGATGAAAATCATAAAAAGACTTTTTTTCTTCAAAATGATTCTTGATTTCGCTAAAATCATGTAATATTGGCCTATTTTTTTATTAAGGGTAAACAAGTTTTGAGGGGACCTGAAACCCCACAGGTTTTGAAGGGACCCGAAACCCTCAGATTTTACCAAGATCTGGAACCCACAGAACAATGTTGCTAAAAGAAAAGAACACCAGCATACCAGTAGCCAC
Source organism: Cryptomeria japonica (assembly GCF_030272615.1). NCBI lineage: Eukaryota > Viridiplantae > Streptophyta > Pinopsida > Cupressales > Cupressaceae > Cryptomeria > Cryptomeria japonica. Next base: position 157,917,801 of record NC_081412.1, read on the forward strand.
ACCATAAACTGGACATAAAATCATCCCTAACACATAAACAAGGGTTTTACAAGGCTCTCTTAATCTACATATGTTTCCATCAGTGTATCCAAGCACCCATCACCTTCAACAACACCAGATTACAATACATAACCATATACTCACAATCTGGACTAATGGGGTTTTGAAGGGCTCTCCTAACCATCATCATGAGTTTTAAACTAGTTCTCAAAACCAACAAACAAGGATTTTACTAGGATCCCTTAACTTGTAACAAAGTATTAATCCTACCAACAACACAACTAACTCTTAACCAAAAACCAAAACTGGCCAGACTAGGCCCTTTAAAATTGCTAGCATCTAGCTTGCCTTTGGGAGGAACAAGGGTCCCACAACCATCACACATAGAAAAGAAAATAAACCTGAAAGCACTAGCAGAAAACATCCTACCTGTGGGTTTTACTAGGCTCCCACAACTTGAAAATGAAAAACCAGCCAACTGATTCCAAATAGGGATTTGAAAGAGTCCCTCAACCCACAAAAAAAATTGGGTAGTAGGGACATAGAGGACCCAAACATTGCCATGAAGAAATATATAAGAGAAATGAAAGGAAGCTTCAACCAAGAGCATGAGCAACATCATCATCTGAAAGGCCTCATCACATGATCTCCCCACCTCAATGGGGAAGAGGTCCACCTCGATAGGACAAGAGAGAAGGCAAAACATCAGCCCCGAGACCCCTTTAGCAACAAGCTAAAACCTGACCGCTCCCAACCATCGAACCTCCACCTCAATAGCAGAAAGGGCCGCCTTAGATAGGAAAGGAGAAGAACAACCCAGAAGCTTAAGCATTTCAATCATAGTCCAACACAAAAAAAAGCCCCTCCACCTCAATAGGAGGACAACCTAGATTAAAAAAAAACCCAAGATACCAAATCTTCCAAAAAGAAAACCTTAGCCACCCCAGATCTAGCCCCAAGGGCACAAAGCAACCTAGAGAAAAAGGGGAAATAGAAAACCCACAAAAGAAGAACCTAGAAAGGCCACCAGGGTCCCAAATAAAAGGAAACACCACTGCACCCAAGGAGTGAAGATCCACCAAAACAACATTAACCTCAACAACACCAAGCTTAGAGACCTTAATCCTGACATCAGGAGCAATAGCAACCAACATCCCAAGAGGCCACACCCTACCCCTGACACCTCTCGCACCATCCAAACCAAAGATCAAACAGAGGGTCACAAAGGAGGGCAAAGGAGAGCCACGATACCCAAAAAAGACCTAGTGCCCAAACAAAAAGTGAGGATCATGAAAATCAAACTGCAGCCTATTAAAAACCTTAACTGCACCCCTCATGCATGCAAGGAGCTTCCCCTCCCAAGGAGATGTGAACCAAGTAGCCCCACCACTCCGAGGCACAAACAGGGCTGATGATATCACACCTCCCTCCTCACCTCTCACAGCCCTCACACTCTGCAGACCATGTAGAGCAGCGTAGAAACCAGGGCAACAAAGAAGGTCCAAAGGGAAGAGGCCCCCACTCTCACCATCTTCTTTTTCATCCTTGCCTCCATCGCTTGAGTCATCAAGTGCCAAGACCCTCACTGTCCTCGCCATCCCAAATTAGGTTTTTATACATGAATAAAACTTGTAAAGATTTAAGTTGCCTTATGGTCTTTAGAATTGTCCCTGTCAAAGTCAATGAAGTATAATTTAGAACAATTACTAATCAAAAGAGAGGAAGTATTTACCATGTTGCCTTCAACGTAAAATACATGAGAGTGTGTAGGGGAAAAAGCAAGACTGAGTGACTAGGACCTAATCCCACTTTTGCCAACACATTAGGAATATGAAAGAGTGTAGAGAGATAGATCACTTTGACTAATTCTTGTGAGAAAGAGAGAGCCAAGGATTAGCTCTTAGGGTTTATATTCCTCTTTCTGTAAATGAAGATAAGATGTGAAAGATTGATCAACTAGACTAGGAGATAAACAATGAAACATATATGAACTAAAATTGCAGGAACTCACAAATCTGAAACTAAGTTATTGAAAGAAGAGAAGGGGGAGGAATCTGGATGTGTACCTAGTGTTAAAATTTATCCAAACTGACCAAGACCAAGGCACCACGCCCCTATCCATGATGGTTTGACAGAGAGCTGCAACTAAAAGGCTGCAAACCTAAGATCCCAAGCCTTCACCCTATCAAAAATTAATGAAATTGAGGGGGACCAAGGTGCCATGCCCCTATCCCTGATGGATTTGGGGTATTCTGAGGCCTTGGGATTGTCCTTGTGCCTTTTACGGATCTAGGAAGCCTTCTAGATACCTGTTTCTGCACCTGCAACTGAAAAAGAAGGGGTTTTGGGTGGCTATAGGGATTTTCCTTGGTAAAAAACCTATGTTTGTGATTTCCACCTCCACAAATAGTTGACTTGTATCGTAAAATAGTGTGTGCATGAATCTTGTGTGTGTGCAAGACCCTAGGATGAATGCAAACAATCTAGAGAAACCCTAAAGAGTAAACCCTAAATGCTTGTAATTGACAAAGTAAATTCTTTAATTCAATGATGCGAAGTGATATAAAGCATGAATGTAAATATGTAAATTGATGTAATGAATCTTGCATAAAGACATGAAACCATACCCAACCCATAAGGGACGGGTACAAGCCAATCGTCAGTCGGTGATCTCCTATTATTCTTTAATGTCTTCAAAGCTTCTAATTGATGATGAATGCTTGACAAATACTTGATGAATACTTGATGAATATTGTTGAATGTTGTTGAAAAATCTACATAGGCTTCTCTTTAACTACATAGAAGGCTCCTTGCGCTTGCTTGTTCTTAGATCTTAGCTCGTAGATTTGATTAGAGTCTATCCCTTCAAATGAAGAAAGAGAGATCTTATGTATGAAACCCTAGATCTTAATTTCATCTTTAGGCCAACGTAGTATTTGACTTTCCTACCAATTTATTAGGGTTAAGCATTATAATATCATAGAATTATGCTCCTGAAATTTCAGGAAAAATGTCGAGGACCATGTTGCCCTTGCACATGGTCCGACCAACTTTTCACCAAATTTTTGAGGTTCATTAGATATGATGATAATAGACCGAATCCAAAAGTTACAAGTGATTTCAAGATGTTTTGATATGTGAAATTGGGCCTTAAAGGTTGAAATATGACATAATTAGGGTTTATGATTTAATGATTCATTGGAGGAATAAAATAAAAAGGGGCACACTTAGGGTAAGGGGCCCAATTTTATGATGTCAGGCGTGATGAAATGTGAATTTAGATTTAATTTAATTAATTAATTAAATGCTTAAAGGGAAATTACAATGCAAGATGCAAACACAATAAGGCGAGTGCTAAACCAAGTGTATAATTGTACCACCCTAGCAAGGGTGTACAATTTACGATGGTGCATTTAGTGCCCACTTTAGTATTCATATGACACTACATGCATATGCAAGCTAAAGTAAAGAAAAGTAAACATTCATGAAAAAGGATATATCCACAAGTTGTCAGATGAAGCCCCCAGCGGTATTTGCAATAAACAGTTAAGAACTGCACCCTACAAAATCACATGTTAGATAAAATCACAAAATCACCTAAATGCTTACTAAGGAAGGTGATGAAAATTCAAGGGTAGCTATATACCCCCTTGTTTCAACTTTCTAATTTAGTGAGTTGAAACATGGTATCATATTTACCACATCGAATTGTGAAAGAAGATTGATGATAAGTGCTCACAAGAAGATTTGATACAAGATAAAAAACTAATGGAGAATCATTTGGTAAGAAAGAGGACTAAACCTAAATTCCAACACAACAAAGACTGTGAGGATTTGAGAGCTCTCTAACACAAGATGAAATATTTAAATAGAAACAAATGCAAGAGATAATCTCCAAAAATGCAACTCCATAAAGGAAATTGGAAAAGAATGGAGGATTAAAATGACATCAAAGAGATATTATTTATAGAAACACTCTTGTATCCTCATCAGGGACATGCACATTCACAAAATAGAAGGGTTTATTATAAAAGATACTACTCAATGAAGAAAATAAATTGATGAATGATCAAAGACTTTTGACACCAAGGAGGAGGTCCCGATTAAGGATATGTACTTAAGATCCCCATTAGGGATGCTTGTTCCAATATGAGAGAAGGAATTCAAATATGAATACACCTCTACAATCAATAAGAAATCCTTATATAAGACACTACTTCACAAAGGGGAAATTTTAATCTTAATAAGGAGAGATGTTTGAAATCACTCTTGTCCCCCATATATAGAGAAGAGATGGAAATAGGCTATTATGTTTCTTCCAAAAGTATGATTTCACGTGAAATTGTACCATCATGAATGACAATGAGCCCCCAATAAGTGAGCTACCAATTTCACCTAATGATGAGCAACATAATAGCCATTAATGTTATTTAAAGACATAATAGATTGAATGAGGTATTTGAATATAACATGTTAAATTATCTACTATAAGTGAGATTAAAAACATGTATAAGATGATGAATGTTAAAAAGTCTTTAGAAAGAGAGAAGTTTATAGGAGAAGAATAGACCACTAAGTAATAATTTTCTTGCACACATGAAATCTTATGAGAGGGATAAGTGAAATTCATTAGAGCCTTATTCATAGAAGAAGGGATATTAGAATGCATAGAAGATAAAGTCTCATAAGTGGGATTAGAAATATCTTGAGGAGATTCATAAAGAGATTTTTTCATCACCAAGATTTCCTTATGAGGGGGATGAGTGTTGAAAGAAGTAGAAGATGATTTAATTGAGGTGAGGTCATCATCACTACTAAATATAGAATTCACATTGAGAGATGGTCTTTTAGATGCTTTGGTAGGCTTAGAAGGATCATATCCAAGTCCAAATGAAGCTTCATGCGTGTTATGTTCTAAAGGAACTTTAATTCCTTGTTCATTTGTGCTACAACCATTGCCATCATAGCCACTCTTAGCTAAAATGTGAAAAACAGGACCATAAAGAGATGCCAATTTAGAGAGAGATGGTTCCACTTCATAGGACTCTGTGCTATATGAATTAGAGGAAGAATATGAAGAATTATTTGAATTAAAAGCAGCCACAAAATGGTTACTTAGTTGTTTAGACAAAGTGGGTTGCTCTTTAGATTCCTCCTTAGATTTATCCTTCTAAGTCTTAGATCCTTTCCAAGATACTCTATAGTCTCCTACAAAATTAGGGTTAAAGTCTAGTGAACCCCAATCATCATCTGAGAGCACTCTTTTGGGAGAAAAGATATCTTTTGGAGGAGATTCTGATTGAGTAGAAGAATCAGGAGTACTAGAAGGAACAACATCATTAAAGGAAATAGATGTATTTGAAGAAGTAGGAAGATTGGGAGAAGAATGGGAATTAGTTGAATAAGAAGATCTAGATTTTAATGGTTCTTGAAGATTATCTGTTAGGAATAGGGAAGGACAACTGAGAGGGGGGGCTGAATCAGTTGTGAACCAATTGTTAATAAATTACAACCCAAAACCAATTAATCCAGCTTGAAACTTAGTGCTGGTAAAACAAACATTAATATCGGTAAAGTAGATTAACTAATATAGCAGTACCGATATAGCTTAATGCATGAAACAAAAAGAGAAACAACATCCACAACATATGACACAAAGATTTTGGTGTGGAAACCCTGTAAGGGGAAAAACCACGGTGGGAAACCTTACCCACAATCAGATGATACTACTATAGATAGTAAGTGTATAAAAATGGGGTCTGCACATGCAGAAAGGTCAACCACCTAGATCTCACTGCTCAATCACAAAATAGGAGTCACACTGACTATGGTTGGATGGTTAAATCCAATAACAATGTATTGCTTCAGAATAGCATCTACAATGTTGGATTCAGTACTAGTTTAAGCTCTGAACATGAGTGCCAAACACCTTCATAACATTCCTTAAACCTTCAAATAATATCTGTGTGATTTGCACAAGGATATGCTTATTTTCTCTCTTCAATATTTGCACACACTCATACTATATCCTGATCTTCAATAAGATCTTAAAATCATATATTCAAAACCTAAGACCTATACATGAGGTCAGCTCACTAAAGATATTACAATTAAATCAATTACAAATGAGTCTTGATGCAATACAACATGTTAGCTCAATACATTATCCAATCAATAAACCATTTCCAAAATGTGTCATGTGGATCTGGAATAGATATCACGTACCGGTCCATAACCTAGACCTATCTACCAGTAAATGTAAATCTATCAACCCGATTAGACCAATAAGAAAAACACCAAATCCAAACATCCAATCCATGTCTTTGACATAACCAAATGATCTCTAGATGATAACAAGTTATCACCACTATCGGTGAACAATATAAGCTTTCGGTGAACATATACCGGTGACTGTGCATAAGCCACTAACCATGCCAGAACCACAATGTACTGGTTCAACAATAAACCAATATAACCATAGTGCCAAATCAGCAATATAGAGTTTTAAAAAGATAAGTGTTGACATCAATGACAAAACAAATGCAACACATGATGAAGTCATCCATAATACCAACATTATCAGCTAACAATGTGTATGTCTTATTGTTATAAATGAACTTGACTTGCTTATGCAAAAATGAGGGGACAACTTGCATGCTATGAATCCAAGGTCTCACTAATAGAAGGTTATAATGCAACTTACCAGGGATGACATGAATAGGTGTAGGTAAAATAATAGGACCTGCCTTAACAGGCAAGGTTATGGCACCTAAACATTGTTTAGAAACATTATCAAAGCCTCAAATATAAATAGAAGTAGTTTCAATGAGAGAATGATCCACATTAACCGTATCCAATAATTCCACACCCACTGTCCACAAGGGTTTGTCTAATAGCACTATCATTGATAATAACCACAATCATAAGAGGATCATATTGATGTTTTATTTCATGAGAAGGTAACTCATCTTGTGTGAATGCAATTTGAGCTTTGGGTTTGTTTGTAGTATCAACCAAAGAAGCCATGTTATTAAGTGTCACTACAGGTGGGACATCTAAGATTTTCAAAGCATCTTGTAACATCCCATGATAAGCAGGTGAGGTTTAAACCATATCCCAAATAGAAATCTTGGCATGAGTAGCTTTAAGTTGTTCAATGAGATCATACTCCTTACTAAGAGTCTATGATATACAAGGTTCTTGTGGAAGAGTAAGTTGAGAGGGAGGAAGTGAAATTGGGATAACTAGAGGAAGACTAGGTTTCCTATTGTTTCTTGTGTTGTAAGTATGAGCAACCGCATGATAACTCTCTCTAGTGATTTTCTTAGCATACTCATAAGGGCTCTTAGTAGGATAACCTCCTTGCAGAGTAATAATAGGTTTCTTAGGAGTGCAAAAAGAATCATTAGCATAACCACCTTGAACCACTAAGATAGGTTTACATTGAGAACTTTGAGAAGGAAAAGCACCTTGAACTATGAAGAGGGGTTTGTTAGGTGTTTCATTCACATGTATCAAATTGATTGAAGATGGTTTAGGAATATCAAAGGTGTCCTTATGAATTTGAAAAGAATAGACAAGATTGTTGGAAGAATTGTTGATAGTCTCTTCTTGCACTAAAATTTTATCATGGATAAGATCAATTTTAGGAAAGAGTATTAGTAGGAAAGGTCATATTATCCTTTACCATCAAATGATCTATATGGGGAATAGACTCTCTAGGAGAATGATCAACATTACTCTCTAAAGTTTCACCTTTGAGAGGGAGACCTTTGAAAGAGATGTTAACAATCTCTTCTTGAACTAAGGTATCCTTATGAGTAGAACCTATTTGGGGAGAAGGAGATGTCTTACCTTTAGAGGAAAAATGATTGAGATTCATGGAAGGTGAGATTATATCAAGAGTGTTATCAATTATGATTTCAACCTCTTTGTCTAAGGTTCTCTCATGGGGTAGACAATAATCAACACCTACTTATAATTGTTTGTCCCAAATAGTGAGGTCATTGAAAAGAGTATTAGAAATATCTTGCACAAAGATGTCCTTATTGTTATTGCCAATTTTGGAAGAAGGGATAACATTGTTTGTTAATTCTTCATCCTTAGGAGGGAGAGCATCATTACATGTGTGTAAATAATCCTCTTGCCTCAAAATGTGTTCAATATGATGTTTAGGGGAGAGAGAATTAAGGAAACTGATTATGATTTCATCTTCTTTCTCCAAGGCATCTTTATTGGTGGGTAGTCCCACATTAATGGTTCCCACTTTCACCAACTAAGGAAATTGATGAAAGTGGGGAAATTATTTTTGGGGGGATTCGAACGAAGTATGGTGGTTTGAGCGAGCCCCCCCTCAGAGTTTGAGCGAACCCGCCATCGGACGTGGGTTTGCTCGAACCACGAGTGTATTTTGGGTTCGCTCGAACCCCTTAAAATATTAATTATTAAGGGGTTCGAGTGAACCCCCCCCTTCGCTCGAACCCAATTTGAAATAAGTTTTTTAAAACTTTTATAAATTCCGATTACCATAGTTAAACTATAATTTTTGAAGTTGTCTTTTTCTGTCCAGTGGGGGTTAGATCGAACCAGTCATCAGCATCATGTCACTGTGCTCTATCTGCAACATCTAGCGTGTCTCACATTTCAGTTTTTGACCTACATTATTTCAGGTGCACAAAATAACCCTTTTTTGTGTTTAATAATGTCTTTTTTTATTAAATTTATTCAAAAATTAATAAATAATTAGTTTCTTATTTTTTTTTTAATTAAATAATTGTATATTTATTGTTTTTCGGTATTTTAGAAAAATGTTTGATAATTTATTGTTTTTCATTATTTTAGAAAAATGTTTGATAATTTAATGTTTTGATTGAAATTTGTCAATTTGTTTTTAAAATTACATAACAGTATATAAGTATTTTTTTTCAACATTTAAAAAAATTGTTATGGAAAACATAGAAAACTAAGGTAGTAAATTAGAACTTAGAAAAACATTAGCAAAAAAAGAAAATTAGAAAAATGTCACAAACCTAAATATAGTAAATTAAACGTTAGAAAAATTAATAAATTTTAATGTAAAAAAACATTAGAAAATTTAGATAACAAATTTAAACAAATTAGACAAAATAAATCCTCTACAATGTGACCCATTTTCACATCCTATTACACACACAACATGACCCCTTAAGACCATATATGCCCTTGATGACATTATACGCTCCCTTAGGACCATAGAGGATCGTATAGTGGACCCTAAGGGGTCACGCGTGGTCTTAATGGGTCACGCATGTGTTAACACATGCACAACCCTTAGGACCGCATGTGACCCCTTATAAAAGACTAGTGTGTACAACATACCCCTTAGTCCAATACATAGTGTCCTAAGAGGTCATATGTGGTCCTAAGGGGTCACGCACATGTGTGACCCCTTAGGACCACATATGAGCGCTTATAACATCCTATTGTACATACGACCTTCCCTTTAGGATCACATAGTGTCCTAAGGGGTCATATGTAGTCCTAGGGGTCACACATGTGTTCTAATACATGCGTGACCCCTTAGAACTGCATATGACCCCTTATTAAATCCTAGTGTGAATGACATACCCCTTAGTCCATCACATAGCGTCCTAAGGGGTCATATGTGGTCCTAAGGGGTCACGCATGCATTAAAACATGCGTGACCCCTTAGGACAACATATGACCCCTTATAAGATCCTAGTGAACATACGACATTCTGCTTAGGATCACATATATGTGGTCCTAAGGGTTCACACATGCATATGACCCCTTAGTCCATCACATATCGCATATGAGGGTCATATGTGGTCTTAAGAGGGCACACATGCATTAAGACATGCGTGACCTCTTAGGACCACATATGACCCCTTATAACATCCTAGTGAACATACGACATTCCCCTTAGGATCGCATATGTGTGGTCCTAAGGGGTCACACGTGTTCTAACACACATGCATGACCCCTTAGAACCGCATATGACCCCTTAGTACATCACATAGTGTCTTAAGGGGTCGTATGTGATCCTAAGGGGTCACACATGTGTTAACACATGCGTGACCCCTCGGGCCACATATGACCCCTTATAACATCCTAGTGAACATACAAAATTCCCCATAGGATCACATATATGTGGTACTAAGGGGTCATACATGTGCTCTAACACACATGCGTGACCCCAGGTTAGAACCGCATATGACCCCTTAGTCCATCACATAGTGTCCTAAGGGGTCATATGTGGTCATAAGGGGTCACACATACGTGACCCCTTAGGACCATATATGACCCCTTATAACATCCTAGTGTACATATGACATTCCCCTTAGGATCACATAGTGTCCTAAGGGGTCATATGTGGCCCTAAGGGGTCACACGTGTTATAACACATGCGTGACCCCTTAGAACCGCATATGGCCCCTTATAAAATCCTAGTGTGAACGACATACCCCTTAGTCCATCACATAGTGTCCTAAGGGGTCGTATGTGGTCCTAAGGGGTCACACATGCGTTAACACATGCGTGACCCCTTAGGACCACATATGACCCCTTATAACATCCTAGTGAACATATGACATTCCCCTTATGATCACATATATGTGGTCCTAAGGGGTCACAAATGTGTTCTAACACACATACGTGACCCCAGGTTAGAACCGCATATGACCCCTTAGTCCATCACATAGTGTCCTAAGCGGTCATATGTGGTCCTAAGGAGTCATGCATGCGTTAACACATGTGTGACCCCTTAGGACCACATATGACCCCTTAAAACATCCTAGTGTACATATTACATTCCTCTTAGGATCACATAGTGTCCTAAGGGGTCATATGTGGTCCTAAGGGGTCACACATGTGTTATAACACATGCGTGACCCCTTAGAACTGAATATGACCCCTTATAAAATCCTAGTGTGAACAACAAACCCCTTAGTCCATCACATAGTGTCCTAAGGGGTCATATGTGGTCCTAAGGGGTCACACATGTGTTCTAATACACATGCACATGACCCCTTAGAACCACATATGACCGCTTAGTCCATCACATAGTGTCCTAAGAGGTCATATGTGTAGGATTTGAGAAATACAAATCCACAGAACCCAAAGAAACCTACATGCAAGAAACCTGTCACAGAGAAAGAGAGAACGAAAACAAGGGTTTTGGCTCTGACAAAGAGAAAAGATGTATTATCAGAGAAAAAATGAATCAAGAATATGAATAATACAAGAGATAAATCCTTAAAAAGGAGATCAACACCAAAAGAAAAACCTAACCCTAAGGTGTGTGCATTCAAAAATTAAATATTAATTATTAAATGACTAATATGTGCATAAAGGGAAATCTTAAGAGGAGAGTAAAGTTAATTAATTACTTTACTCTAACACCCCCCCTTAAGATGAGCTACAATGTAGCTACAAACAATGCAAAAGAAAGAAAAGGAACTACAATGCAAAGGAGGGTCCCGGCAACAAGGCCTGATCAGGTACCCTAATACAAGAAAATCTCTATAAGGCGGAGTAAAGGAGAAAACCTTGTGGGAAAAAACTCCTCTCCAAAAAGAGATACAGAAACATGCTGAAAAGAAAACATGTAGGAAGGAAGGCCTCACTGAGACCCCCCAAGGACAACTTCCTTCACCCCAAGCATGGAGCGCAACTGAAGATAGCGCGGAGATGCCAAAGGTTTAGTGAAGATGTCTACAACCTGCTCCTCTGTAGGAATATACTCCAAGATGAGAGAACCATCCTGAATCAACTGTCTGATGAAGTGCATGTGGATTTCAATGTGCTTTGTTCGTTGATGCTCCACTGGGTTGCGAAAAATATGAATGGCACTCTGATTATCACACCAAAGAGTAGTGGGACAATCTGGAGGAAACCCAAACTCTATCATCAACTGCCGAAGCCATAAAATCTCCTGACTGGCTAACACTATTGCACGGTACTCAACCTCTATAGATGATAATGCAATAGTAGACTGCTTCTTGCAAGACCATGTAATAGGACCAGAACCAAGGCAAAAAACGAAGCCAGAAGTAGACTTCTGATCATTGACATCACCAGCCCAATCGGAGTCAGTGAAGCCAATGATGTGAGGGGATCCTGAAGTGTAGTGAATGCCATAATGTGTGGTGCCCTGAATGTACCTCAAAATATGTTTGGTTGCTTGCCAATGGCTCTCATGAGGATCATGGGAAAATCGAGAGACAAGACCAACCGCAAAGGAAAGATCCGGACGAGAATGTGTCAGGTACAACAAACTGCCAACCAACTGCCTGTATAAAGTGGGGTCTACTAAAGGAGTAGAGCAAGTGGAAGACAAAACAACACCTGACTGAAATGGAGTGGGGGCAGACTTGCAATCAAGCATGCCAAATCGCTGAAGCATATCAAGAGCATACTTATCCTGAAATATGGAAATCCAATCCGAAGACTGAATAACCTGTAGACCCAAAAAGAAGTGCAAGAGACCAAGATCTGTCATCTCAAATTGCTCCATCAAAGCTCTCTGAACACTCTGAATCATGGAGGATGAGCTACCTGTAATGATGAGATCATCGACATAGAGCACAAGAATCTAAAGATCACCCTCCTGACGCTAAAGATACACTGTGTGATCGAAATGACAGCATGTGATTTGAGAGGAAAGCAAAAAGGAGTCCATCTTCTCATACCAAGCCCTGGGGGCTTGTTTGAGACCATACAATGAACGATGAAGTTTGCAAACCAAAGAAGTGTCCTGCACAAATCCCTGAGGCTGCTCCATATAGATCTCCTCATGTAGGTCTCCATGCAAGAAGGCACTCTTCACATCCATCTGAAACACTGTCCATCCCTGTGAAGCTGCAAGTGAAAGTACCAGGCGTATAGAATTCATCTTGGTGACAGGAGCAAAGGTCTCAGAGTAGTCAATACCCTCTACCTGAGAAAACCCCTTCGCAACAAGATGGGCCTTATACTTATCAATAGAACCATCTGCAACATACTTGGTACGATACACCCACTTGCACCGAACCAACTTTCTTCCCTTAGGAAGAGGACAAAGATCCCAAGTATGATTCTTCATCAAAGAAGAATACTCCTCATCCATGGCCCTATCCCACTCAAGGTGTCCTATCGCCTCTTAAAACTTTTGAGGATCATCTAAAAGGGTATGACTCAAAAGACTAGAACCAGATGTCAGAGCATGAGTGGGATGAGTATCTGAAGGATCACCTGTCAAAGAACCAGCTGCATCAACAGTATCACGGGCCCACTTCGGCAAAGATGGAGCAACTAGTGGTGGTGGAGATGGTGGATCATCATCTACATCATCCTCAAGATATAAGTAATCCTCAAGAGATGAAGAGGAAGGAGTAGGCAATGAGGGAGAAGCTGGGGATGGAGAATCCATCTGAGGATAGCACTCATCAAACTAGACATCCTGCCGAAACAGGACCTCTCAGGAATCAGGATCAAACAACCTGTATGCCTTAACATCCTCACAATAGCCAACAAATATGAGTGGTCGGCTCTTCCTCTCCATGGCTATCCGCTGAGCATCAGGAATAAATGCCCAAGCCTCACTACCAAAAACTCAGAATGTAGAAACATCAGGCTTGACATGGGTCCAAGCCTCCTCAGGAGTCATATGTTGTAATGCCTTATGAGGCATCAGATTCTGAATATAATTGGCACAATTGACTGCCTCAGCCCAAAATGAAGAACTCATAGCTCGAGACTGTATCATACAATTTGCCATCTCCCGTAAGGTTCTATTCTTTCTCTCAGCAACACCATTCTACTGAGGGGTGTAAGGAACTATAAACTGATGTTGTAAACCATACTCAGTGCAAAAATCTCTGAAAGCCTGATTTACATACTCCCCCCCATTATCTGTGTGTATCCACCTGATAGAAAGTCTAGATTGCTTCTCCACAAATGTCTTAAAAATCCTGAATGAGTCAAAGACATCAGACTTGTACTTAAGAAAGTACACCCATGTACGTCTGGAGAAGTCATCAATAAAAGTGAGTACATAACGGGCCCCTGAAAAAGAAGGAGTCAGAAAGGACATAAGATCACTGTGTACCAACTCTAGGGCTGCCCTAGCACAAGAGGCTCGACCCTTAGGAAAAGGATCTCGATGATGTTTGCCAAGGACACAACCACGACATACACCATCCGTACAAGAAATCTGTGGAAGCCCAATCACAAGTGCCTATGTACTCATCTGCTGTAGATATCTGTAATTGACATGGCCAAAACGCTCATGCCAAAGCCTGCTCACTGAATCTGCATGTGCTATAAGAGAGGAACCAATAGTGTCTGAACTCTCAAAGCCATCAAAACTATATAAGTGAGATGCAGAATCCACACTCCCAATAGCCACAACTAAGTCAGGATCATGAAGATCTCGAATAACCACATCATGAGGTGAGAACTCAACTGTCTTACTAGAGCTAGAGTGACAAATCTGATAAACGGATAGAAGGTTTGTAGAAATGTCAGGAACCAAAAGCACATCCTGAAGGCAACCACCATCCAATGAAATAGTACCAGAACCCTGAACAGAAAGTTGTGCTAAGTCACCAACTGCAATATGTCTAGTGTCGGTAGGGGCAAGAGCAGTGACCAAATCCTCTGTGTGTGTCATATGGTGAGAGGAACCAGAATCTAGAATCCAAGTGGATGCGGAGGACAATGCTCATGCAGAAAGAGCATGACCTTTCCCTGTGGGCTATGAAGGAGGCTGTGGTGCACTGATATTATGCTGTTGCATGGCTTCCTCCAAAGCCTCTAGACATTTCCAACACCTGGAAATGGGATGACCTTCCTTGCCACAAAAACTGCAAGGATCCCCTGATTTCTTCTTAGTCTTGGAGGAAGACTCACCAGACTTTGAAGATTTGCTCTGTTTAGAATTGGATTGTGGTTTTGAATCAAACTTAGGTGGTGGCTTGGAGGGATTCTCACTAGCCTCTGAATCTTTCTTAGGCTTTGGTTTCTGGTTCTGTTTTTCTTTAGAGGACTGGGCTACCAATGCTTGGTTCTGTGAACCTGAAAGTGAATCCAACTGCTTAAGCTTAGCTTGCTCACGAGTCAGATGATCACAAAAGACCTCAAAAGAAGGCATGACATGGCGAGCACCCAAGGCATCCATGGTGGAATAGAAGGTCGAAGAGAAGATCTAAAATGGACCCCGAAGCTTGGAGAGAATTAGGAAAATGCACTCTGTATCAGTCTTAGTCTTACCACAACCCTGCAAGATAGATCTTTGCTGTTTGAACTTCATCAGAAAGTCCTCAATAGAAGGAAATGAATCAGGTACCAATGAAGTTAACTCTGCCTCAAGCTGCAAAGCTCTGAAATCGTTGACAGTACCAAAAAGTCCTTCAAACTTGGTCCAAATGGCTCGAGGAGTGAGACAACCCTCAAGATGAAACTGGAGACTGTCGAAAATGTGTAAAGCCATCAATCCCATAGCGTGATCCATATTGTTCCTGTGGTGCATAACCTTAAAAGGACGTGTCAACTGAGGTTGAATCTCATCCAAACAGGACCATAACCCTCTAGACTGGAGAAGAGTCATCATGCAACCCTTCCAAGTGTGGTAATTATGCGGTGTGAGAGATTCAATAGGTTTGTCTGCCATCCTGTAAACTGTGCCTCAACTACTCTGAATTTTTTAATTTTATTAAGTGGTCTTTCAGAACTAGACAGAAGATGCAGAAGGGGTTTGATTGTTTTTTGTATTGGTGTTTGTATATTCTAGTTTTCTGATGTAAATAATAGAAAGAAAGAGAAAACACCCCCCCACAATGCAAAAAAAACTAATCCCCAATACAACTAAAAGCCAGAAAATGATAGAAAGCAATAACGGGTTGAGACAAAATTTGGAGCACCTGAAGAATTTTTTGATAAAATAGACTATAGATCTGGAAAGAGCACAGATCTACCTTTCCGACGCCTATTTGCTTTCAAAAAATGGAGCAAAAACGAGCAAGTTATGCCCCTCGGAGTGCAAAAAATCTCTTCGGACTTTGATTGCAAAAAAATGCAATCAAACTATATAAATTTGAAAAAATTCCTACACCATTAGAATGGGCTCGGAGTCAGCTTTCCAATGCCTATTCTTTTTCAAAAAATAGTGATCGGACGCCCAAGATATGCTCGATTTTGTAAAAACTGCTCAAAAGGGACCCAAATGGGCCTTTAAGTCCTCAAGGGCTTAAAAAAAAATAAGCCCCTGGTCCGCTGGGTGGCCAAGGGCTAGCGCTGGTGGCTGGTGGCACAGGGGTGGTGCAGGGGCGGCGGTGGGCGGACAGGCGGCACACGGGCGGCGCGCGGGCGACGTGTGGGTTGCGCACGGGCAGCGCGCGGGCGGCGCGCGGGCGGCGATCGGCGTTGGGCGGTGCGGCGGGGTTTACCGCCGGTGGCGGTGGCCGCCGGGCTGCGCGGGCGGCAGTGCGTGCCTCCAAAGGGGTGCGCCCTTTTAAATAAAAATTGTGTTTTGTTTTTTTTAATTTTAATTTTTTTTTTTTGAAATTTATGCCTCGGTCTGCGTGCCCTAGGGTCGTACGGCCTTGGGGGAAAATTTTGTTTGCCTTCTGGAGCAAATATGTCCAAATCAAACAAATTTTATATGGAAATAGGGGTTTTTGGGCGCTACGAGCTCAACGGTGAGGTCCGTTTGGGCTCAAAGTGCACCAAAAAAAATACGCCCTATTCCAAAATAAAAAACAGAAGACAAACACAGATCTGATGCAACCAAAACCTAGATCTCAAAATCTTTCAAAAGTCTGAACAAGCTGTAGTAGATCTAGCTCTGATACCATGTAGGATTTGAGAAATACAAATCCACAAAACCCAAAGAAACCTGCATGCAAGAAACCTGTCACAGAGAAAGAGAGAGAACAAAAACAAGGGTTTTGGCTCTGACAAAGAGAAAAGATGTATTATCAGAGAAAAAATGAATCAAGAATATGAATAATACAAGAGATCAATCCTTAAAAAGGAGATCAACACCAAAAGGAAAACCTAACCCTAAGGTGTGTGCATTTAATAATTAAATATTAATTATTAAATGACTAATATGTGCATAAAGGGAAATCTTAAGAGGAGAGTAAAGTTAATTAATTACTTTACTCTAACAATATGTGGTCCTAAGGGGTCACGTACATGTGTGACCCCTTAGAACCACATATGACCCCTTATAACATCCTAGTGTACATACGACCTTCCCTTTAGGATCACATAGTGTCCTAAGGGGTCATATGTAGTCCTAGGGGTCACACGTGTTCTAACACATGTGTTACCACTTAGAACCCAATATGACCCCTTAGTCCATCACATACTATCCTAAGGGGACATATGTGGTCCTAAGGGGTCACACATGCATTAACACATGCGTGACCCCTTTGGACCATATATGACCTCCTATAACATCCTAGTGTACATATGACATTCCCTTTAGGATCACAAATTATAGATTTAATAATTTTATAATCATATACCCATTACAAAAGTACAATGACCTCTATTTTTTTGAGATATGGATTTCAATAACAAATAATTTGTCAAAAAATTTAGAGAAGTTGCATTCCATTTTGTAGATCTACAATTATTTATACATTACAATAAAATATATGTCTAATTTTTTTTGTTATTGGTCCTTATAAATTATATATATATATATATATATCATGTTCTTGAATTTTTTATGTATTTCAAAGATTTAAATATATGTTATCTCTCTATCTCTCTGAAATATATGTTATCTCTCTCTCTCTGAAATATTTGAAATTTTAATGTATTCTTGAAGATTTAAATTTTTTGATAATTATATATACATATATATATATATATATATATATATTTGAAATATATGCTATCTTGCTCTCTCTCATGAAAATGATCTCTCTCTCTCTCTACAATTTAACTGATTTTAATTTTTAATGTTTTAAATTGAATGCACTTCATGTGTGTGTGTGCTTACGTATTTACTTTAACTTTATGACATGTACCTAGATAGATAGCATCCCAGGATATACCTTCGTAGGCTCCCGATCAGGATCCACCCGCATAGGCTCCTAATCAGGATCCACACATTGATGATGTTGATCCTCCACATCAGGATCCCCCCTTGCCTGACATTGCTACTATTTTCCAGTATAGTGATCATGAGCTGCATAGGTTGAGGGTCATATTAGATGACCCTCATACTGATGGTATGTACAAGAGTACATGCACATCCATATTTGATAGTTTGCAGACATTGAGGGTCTGCTTAGTTTCTCACACCTCATTCTCACCTGAGGTTATAGAGGATATTTATAGATAGCTGAGGAGTGAGGTGAGAGGTCCTGATTCTTTTGCTGATGTGGTGAGGGTGGTCTCAAAGGAGACCATCAAGGAGAGATGCTTTCCATAGTATCAAGAGAAGAGTAATGTGACAGGATATCAGGTCACGAGATGTATCAACCCATAGGTTGCATCATTCATTTACCCACGCTTCTTATCTGCCCATAGTCGTTATCCTAATAACGGCCAGATACCATTATACTTTGCACAACAGGTATTTGTTGAGGTTCATTGTCAGATGAAACCAAACTACCTTGATATTCTAGCATATTATGGACAGGGGAGGGGTAGGATTGCTGATAGAGATGCATATTGTAGGAGTGATAGAGCTCCACCTAGACACAGGGACCTTGTTGGCCAAAGATTTCTTGCAGTAGTCCCAGCCTTGGCCCCCATAGCGGATCACATTGTGATTGCTTCTCATAGAGAATTAATTGATAGGATTGGACAGATTGCATCGATGGCAACCACCATATCATCTGACAGGCTGGGCAGATATATGATGAGCCAACCACGTTTGAGATCATCCACAGATCATGCATCTTCTAGTCATGGGGTGGCTTCAGATTCAGATGATCTGTATATTACTACTAGCATCCCCTCCCCAGATGAGGTAGCAGCTATAGTTGGAGGTAGTAGACATGTACAGATGTCACAGTATTTAGCTGAGGACCTACTACATTCTTACCATTTTATTTCGTCTCGACTTGGGATACCATTGGCTAATGTTAGAGAGGAGATTCTTAGAGATGGGCAGGATACTGCTGCATAGACGCATACCCTGAGGTAGTCACAACATTCTCATCACTCTATGCATGCTCCAGGCACTGACCCACCTACAGATCACTCTGTTGTTGCAGAGGAGGAGATACAAGCTGATCAGGTCCATATCATAGACGAGGGCTTGGATTCATTTGAGGACGAGATACGAGTTGATCAGGTCCATATCAAAGATGAGGGCTTGGATTCATTTGAGGAGGAGATATGAGCTGATCAAGTCCATATCACAGATAAGGGCTTGGACTCATTTGAGGAAAAGCTACGAGGTTTGAGCCATACTGGGTTTATGGATATGCTACTACAGTTAGATGTAGTACCCCTACTTGTTTGAACTCATTAGACTCATATTTTGTTATTGTTTATTTTCAGAGGATACATTACCATGATGTGTTATTCATATTTTTATGACCTTATTTCATGCTTTATCTGGATATGTGATGAGTAATTTATTTGTAGTATTTTAGTACTTGTGATTTATGGCATTTTATGGATTATTGCTATGTACTGACATTTTACTTTATCTATGCAATGTGGAATTATATGTTGTGTGTTTGAGAGTGTATTGGATGCAAGGGGACAATTTTCCTTCACTTATTTCGGTGAGACAGGGAACGTTGCGATTCTCCTTCATCGATGTGTATGTCATGTTTTCTATAATTGTATATATGCATGTGTGGTTCGGTGATGTAGGATATTGCAGGTATAAGTACCGGGTAGGTACGGGGTATCATCTCCACATGGCTTCACAGGTCTGAGCATGCCTTATATTTTCTGATGGAAGTGGAGGAGATAGTAGTTGACCCTATTTTACTCATTTACACTTGTGTGAGTGTCGTCAGTTGGTCATCTAGTCAGTTAGTTCGACCTTTGTATTTTGTCGTTTGATCTTTTTATGAGTATTTGCCTGAGATTTGTTTAGTTTGTGTGTTTTTAGTGGATTTGATTTAATTGATTAAGTTTATGGAGTTATCTCATAGTTGATTTATGTATGCATTGAGATTATAAATTTAATTAATTAAAAAAAGTTATTAAATTAAGTTGCAAGTTGCATGATATTAGAAATATATTTTATTTTAATTTTAGTGAAAAATAAATTAGATTAATTTCATTTATTGTTCCTAGAATTCTAAATAAATAAAAGAATAAATAAATAAATAAATAATTAATTAGAATTGAAGTGTTGCTTTAATTTCTTTATTTAGAAAATTAATTAGAATTGCATAAGAAAAGAAAAGAAAGAAAAATGATCTTTAATTATTGCATGTGAACTTATCCCTTTGTTAGAATATTGGAAAAGAAAAGAAAATTGCTTTTATTACTAAATTTAGGTTTTTGGAAAAAGATATTCAACCTAGAATTTTAGTTTAAAAAGGGGAATAGGTCATTATTTTAGGATACACAGAAAATAGGTTAGGAATTTAGGTGAAGAAATTTATTGGAAGCTTGTTGAAAAGATTAGGGCTCTTCTACAAATTTCTTCTAGGAAAGCTATACTAGGTTGGGTGGCTTCTTTTGATTGTTGTTTTAAGAAAATAATTGTATTTCTTCTATCTTCTGAATGATGTGTGTGTTAAGATGATTGTCATATCCTGTCTGATTAATTATGTTCTTAGCTAAAGTCCATACCTAAAGTTAATTTCTAGTTTAATGGAAAGAAGTTATTTCTGGGTGTTTGTGGATTAAATTTTAAGAAAATTAAGAAAAATTATTATGGCAAATTTTGCCAAGAATTTTGTTGTGCATGGAAATTACAAGATTTGGGAGGTATGGGATTTATCAGAGAAATCATTCCCTCTTGTTTGTTTTTTAATTTCTATATTGGTTATGAAAAGATTAAAATTCTGTAAAAATGAATTTATTGAAAAATTATTGTTTTATTCATGTTATTAGATTTACTGAAAAAGAAAGTAAATTTAAAATAAAAAATAAAATAAAATAAATTGAATAAACCCTAGGTAGCATAAGCTACCTACGGTTGCATCTACCGGCGGTAGCACCTGCGATCGTGTGGTAGCAGTGCTACCAGTGGTAGCACATGCTACCGACAGTAGTATATGCTATCGGCAGCAACATGGGCTACCGTGCATGGTACAGGGACAATCAAATTCGCCCTTTTCCCTAAAATTTTTCTATGCGGACCGAATTAAAAAGTTTTCGATGTCCATGCAGAGTATTAAGTTTTTTTTTTTTAATTTAACTTATTGATATATGAAATATGTATATATATAAATATATATATGTGTATATATATATAATTATATGTAAGTTAATATTATTTTGGATATTATATTATTTTAGTATTTTAAATACTGTGGAAATTTATTCTGAGATGACATATATATTTTGGTAATATAAATTATAAGTATATTGTATATATACAATGTATATATAGGTATTCATATAATTATATTATATATATAATTAATTTATAGTTTGGATGTTTTCAGAAAAAGATAGTAAATTTAGAGATTTAATATTTATGCTTGGAGACATTCAGAGATTAATTTTTATGTGCTTGATTTAAACCTTATTGGACAAATGAAAAAAAATTGTATTAGTATAGTTGTATTTTCTTGTTTTCTGGAAAATCTTTAAATGCAAGTTATTTATGCATTTGGCTGTTTTAAGGAAAGATTGCCTGCATTAGGATCTTGTTTAAATGGTGTTTGCAGTCAATATTATTTCCATTGCAATTCTGGTTGAGTTGTCATTGTGTCTTATGTTATTATATCTCCTTGGTCAAGTGTTGTATAACCCCATTGATGTGAGGCATTGTGTGTTTTGTCCAAATGGTCAATCTTGGGTTAAGTGATTGTGTATCCTTCACCTGTGGTCTATCAGGATTAGTTATGGATGTCTGTTTTGCCATAGAGTTCTCGTAGAGAGACCTTTCCTGTTAGTGTCCTATGAGAGAGAGTGGTTTTCAAGCAAGGGCCATGCCTGAAGTGGATGACAGGATAACTCATTGGAAGTCAGTTAAAAAAGTGATAACCTAATAATTGATTAGGGGGTGGGTAGAATAAATATTAATTAAGATAATGTACCTCATGCATAGGTTTAGTGCTTGTACAAGGCTCATAATGTTACGAGAAGTCTTGAAATGGCAAACTTACCACCTTGTCTTCACGAAAGGATTGGTAGGGTCCACATGAGACTTAGTTGGAGCTGGAAGCTAAGAGAGGTTATCACGATAGAGAGCCAGGACCTAGGGGGCCTACCATGGTAACCATCAAGCTATGCGATGACACTCTCTCCTTAGAGTCACTAGTGTTTTGTGAGTTGAGTCACATGGATGTTTGCAGAGTCTTGTCGTTCTTTCGTACTTGTCTTATTTTGCTTGCTTGAGGGTTTTCTACTATCTCCTAGCTTGGTGGGGTGGTTCCATTTTAGGATCACATGGTCGGGTGGTAGTGCCACTTCCCATCAGATGTTCTGGATTGGATCTTCGGGCGAGGAAAGGCTTCACTGGTTTTTCTTGGTTCATGGTTTATGTACTAGCTCGTGTTCATGATCTTTGTTTAGTTGAGACCTTGTGGTCATTGTATCAAACTTTTATGTAACCTTGATATTGTAACTTTGGATTCCGTGGTATTTTTGGAAGCCATGTATTATAGATATTGTAATATTATGTCAGTGGAATGTATGTTGATTTGGTTCCTTTGATCTTATGTATAAATGAAATATGGATAAATAAATGCATTGGAATACTTTGATTTCTTTCATTGTGTAATTTAGATGTATGTGTAGTTTTGAACTTAAGCATTTACTTTATCTAATTAAATGGACAATTAGATTAACCATGGTGTTAATATAATCTACGATTAATCTTCATTGGTAACCCTTAGGAAATCATGTGTTAGTCTTCCGCTGTGTTATTAGACATGCAATGGATATAATTAATGCACTTGATCTTTAAAAAAAAAAAAATTCACCCTTTAGTTGCCTAGTTCTGTTGTTTTCCTTTAGGGTTCCTGGCGGGGCATTATATTAGACACTCAGTGATACGTACAGCCAGAGAGAGATATGTAAGCATGAGTGATGTTGTTGATATAATTATAGGACATGATCAGACTATACAACCTACTCCTAATACACAGGTATGTACATGTACATGTGCGTTTAGATTTTTAGAAGATATGTATACATATTGTAACGTAGGATAAATCTATATATAGATCATGTTTAATAAATAATATAGTTCTAAGTTAATTTGTATCATTTAAATTGATCCTGGACTAATCCTTAAATACATACATACATACATACATACATACATACATACATACATACATAGATATATACATACATACATACATATATATATATATATATATATATATATATATATATATATATATATATATGTATAACAGTTAGCTCATGTCACTCCTACCTTGAGCTCTAAGCATGTGCCTAGGAGAGATTCTTTCGATGCTGTTAGTGGATAGGTTAGTTATGGTTTTTTGTATGTATGTACATGTATGTATACATGCGTTACAATTTATATTTATTTTTTTATTTAACTCTACTCGAATTTGATGTACATGTGTCTAGATAGATTTATATTTAATATTTAAATAAATTCTACTTTTGCAGGGGTCTATTGGACATCTAGACTCTCACCAGGACTCCCCCTCAGATGGTTGCTCTGTTCGTGGCCGACATGATCCGTGTTGATTTTCTCTAGACTTTAAAGCTCATTTGTTTATCTTTTTATAGACTTTCATATTATATGTATTCATGCATGTACATGAAGTTTAGACTAGATTATACTTCATACCTAGTTTACATGTTTGATTAGATTATATATTTCATGCATGTATGAAGTTTAGACTAGATTATACTTTATTCCTGGTTTGTGTTTGATCAGATAATTATATATTTCATGCACATGTACATGTTAGATTATATATGTACTTCATGTTCGATGGACTAGATTATATATATCATGTGCATTTATGGTTAGACTATACTTTATATATACATATATAGTTTTTGCATTGGATCCTAGATTAAATATATCGTATCATTTGTATTTGAAGATAATTATATATATGATTGAATGCGCGTGAATGTTAGAAATACTTATGTACACTTTAAATATATATAATAAAAAATGCACATGTTCTCTAAAACTTTCATATATATATATATGTGTGTGTGTGTGTGTGTGTGTGTGTGTGTGTGTGTGTGTGTGTGTGTGTGTGTGTGTGTGTGTGTGTGTGTGTGTGTGTGTGTGTGTGTGTGTGTGTGTGTGTGTGTGTGTGTGTGTGTGTGTGTGCGTGTGCGTGTGTGTGTGTGTGAAGTTGAATTTACATGTGTACATGTAGATAGATTAAAACAAGATTGATTATGTTTATAATTTTTAAATTTTAAATTTTAAATTTTACTACATGTAATGTATGTACATATAGTAGATATGCATTAATTTAAAAGAACATGTTCAAACAAAAGATATGCCTTTTAACACATTTTCAACTTGAATCCACATGTCCCAATTTACTTTACATACATGCACACGTAAATATTATTTTTAACATACATACAAATTAACTTCATACATCCTAATTTGATATAATTGAAAATTTCATGTATTTAAAGTTAAAAATTATATGGTCTAGACATGTAAGCCATGTATATATATATATATATATATATATATATATATATATATATATATATATATATATATATATATATATATATATATATATATATATATATATATATATATATATATATATATATATATATATCTAAAAATATTTATCCAAGTTTCAAAACAAGTTAAGTGAACTAGAATGATTCAAGTATTAATTCAATTCATGGGTTAAACCACATGTACTTTGGATTACTAAATATATATAGTTCATACCACATCAAGTGGTTCAAAATGCTCTTCAATAACACTTAATATTTTGTCATGATCTTCACTATCTAGTCTCCACTTTTGAGACCGCCCGCGACATGGAACTGTTTGAAGAATTAGGCCAACATCAATGACCAAGTGGCTATACGTATATACCTTGTTGTCAATTTGGTATTCAGTGAAATGAATCCCATGTTGAACAATTTTAAATTGTTTGAAATATGTCCCTTCCACTACAACTAAGCCTGCATGTACATGTATATAAGAAACGTGAGAAATTGAAAATTTGCACGTAAGTGATTTGTACATACATATTCAAATCAGCTCAAACCTATGGGAAATGACATTCCATCACTCATTTCAGATTTCGATAACTTCTTTCTCTCTTCTGTGCAACACAATAAATAATAACTAACACCTTCTATATTTACATCTTCTGCTATGACTGCAAAAATATCTCCTGCAATTTGAAACAAGTTAAATAAATTCTAAACATGTCATTTTTAAGGAAATATTTACATGTACGCAACATTTTTTAAGGATATATATATCTTTGTGTGTGTGTGTGTGTATGTGTGTGTGTACATCATATGTACCCTTTTTTAACAATCCTAAAATATGATCATAATCACCACAAATGAAAGGAATGTCTTCAAAGTTTTTATCCTCATTTGAATCCTCGTATGTGTCAGAAACATCTAGTGGCACCAATTTCCATTCACTAACAGATCTAAGCTCTTGGTTCTTGCAATCAACATAGTTTTCCAAAATGCAATCAAAACAAAAACATGAATAATCCCTAGTGTATAATGTCCATGGGCGATTATCTGTACTCATGACACAATGAAAAGATCTTGTCCTCTCCAAGCTCTTGCATTCATGCATTGATCTTCTATCCACATCTGTAAAATGTACATGTGTACACAAACATGTACATGTAGATCAAGTTGTTAAATTGAAACATTTGAACTAGGAACATTTTTTTAAAAAATTAAAAAATTAAAATAAAACACTAAAAGAGAACACGTACCAGTTATCTCCCAAAACACTCTATATGGAATGGGTCTGTATGTTCTTGATGATGATTCACCAGGATAATTAGGTTGCTCAAAGTGTTTCTTACACCATTCAACAACATCATGTGCATCTTCTATATGATCTCCTGTGTAATTTATTTGATGCTTTCTTAGAGCACGTTTGATACAAGCTCCTGCACCATCATGTTCACCCTTTCCTTGACCACTCTAAAAAAAACTCCAAACATGTGGTATCTTGTGATTTCAATGATATCTACATTGTGCATAAAATGGACTAGAAGATTTGAATTGTGCCACACATCCATCAGACCAAACAAAATGTTTAACTATTGTTATGCCTCTCTCTTTTTAATATTCAAAAAACTTCTTAAAGCAATGTTGTACAAAAAGTGTGTCATGCTCCTTATCATCATTGATATAGAAGTGGTACTCTTTCTTAATGACATGATTTTCAAATATACTATCAACAACATCCAAATTCATCTGTTCATTTCAATAACAAACATGCACCAAAATAGTGATTTGCTTTGAAAAGTAATACTCTGATTGAATCTCTTTTTGATGTGCAAAAGAGTAATTCTCTGTGAAGTCCACTACGGATAGAATAGTTCCAAGTGGGAAAGTGTCTCTTAATCTTTTAAATTGTATAGCTTGCCACTTGGCAAAAAAACCATGGCATATGTATGGTTTTATCAACTTACGAAAATTTTTCATAAATGTTCCAATAGGTATTTCCTCTTCTACATAATCTAACCTTCTAGATTCCTTTCCAAATTTTGTTTTAAATTTTTTGTACTTGTAGCTCTTGCAATTTACCATATTCCTCATGTCAGTATCTTCATCTCTCAAAGGAAATTTAGCCAAGTCCCCACATGTTCCACAAATTCCTCTTATGCAATTATTTTGACCGGTTGCATTATCATCTGATTTATCACATAAGATGGATGCTATGAATTGACTTGTTCATTTAGGAGGAGCATTTTCATAACCATCACTATCTTCTCTAATCTTTCAAAACACCTGATAGTAAAAATCAAATTTGATGTGATAACAACAACAACAAGTTTCAAAAACTTTGTTTAACTTCACATAATATGGCCTTAACTATTCAAACATGATTTGTCCAATCTTTATATGAGGGTTTGTTTTAGTAAACAACACATACAATTCATGTTTTGTTGTGTCTATCCAATGTTTTACATGGAGATTATAATGACCAAGACCAATCCTTTTCTTGATAACATCTCTACTTTTTTATGAAGGACGAGTATTATCATTCCAAAAACTTGTTGCAAAATTCCTAACATCTTCAATTCTATCAGAATGAGGACCTCTACACATAATTTCCCAATTCCCTTCTGAGGTAGTATCATCCAAACTCTTTCTCCTTTTAACATATTTTGATATTGTCCTTCTACTAAAACCAAACTCAGATGGCAGTGAAGAGATTTGTCTTTTATGAGGAAATCTTTCATTTACTAAAGATGTCAACATCACTCTTCTTAAAATGGTCTTATCTACTATTCGAGATTTTTTACCAATGTTCACCAAACCTTTCTTAACACTATCAACAATAGATTTTTGTAGCTGAGAAGTTTTCCTCTTTTTACTTGTTGTATCTATACCCAACAATTTCAGTGGATCTATTAAGTCTTTACAAGTAAGTACAATTGATAACATTTGAGCTTTTTCTAGTGTAGTATCAAGATTGTTGAAATGAGAAATTATTTCTTTTGCACTTTTATTCATTGACCTCCTTTTAGTATGTCTAGGTTCTTTACTGAGACGTTTCAACTCATCCACATCCATTTCAAGTAAATGATCTAAATTTCTATAAGAAATATTTCTCTTCACCTGTTTAGCTAGATCCACAATATGCTCATCCATACCAGTGGTAGGAGGTAGGGAGAATGACCCCTCTCCTTCAACCTCCATTAGTTCAACTTGGACAATCTCCTCCCTATGTTCATCACCTATATTGTGTTCTTCAACAGGTTCATTTGCCTCAACTCCCGCTTCAAAACTCCCTTCTTCCTGAGCTTGTTCTGCACATAATTTAAGATGACAAAGAATATTTATAATGCAACGAAATTCCAAGTTTAATTTGAAACAAAATTTTCAAGACATTTAGTAAGACGTTTAAAAAAATTGCAACCAACACATATATATTGAAGGAGATCAAAATTTCCCCATCGGTTGAATAATACTAATAATAATACTTTTCTAAATTTAATAATATTTTTATTTAAATTATTTTTTTCAATTTAAAGGAAAATCAATAATTTATTTAACCTAAATAATTTAAGTTTAATAAGATTAATTCAATATTTATAAAAAAAAACAATTTGACCCTTAGTAAAGGTAAACTCAAATTAAAACATAATCATGTTATAAAACTGTAATGTTGATGGAATGCTAAAACTGCATTTATTATGGTTATAAATGGTTTGACATAAAGGATGGTGTTTGAATATGTTCACAATTAGAATTCAATATTTATAGGGTTTGATTTTGTATAGGAAATAAGATAAGTTTCAATCTAGTCTACTATTCAATTATTCATAATGTTATTGTTCAATGTGGATTTTTATTTGATGTTAAGGATAAGGGCTTAATTTGGCTTAGTATTCAATAATGTAAACTACATTTTATTATGGTTTGATATAAAGGTTAGGATTTATGGTTAAAGTTTAATTTGTTTTAGTGTGAGGGTTCAAATTTGTTTACGATTTATGTTCAATTTTATATATGGTTATCATTAATTTTTTTTCCTTTTCAATAAGGAAAAGGGCTATTAATCAATATAAATAAGTGTTTAGGTCTAGTTTGGGTTACTGTGTAATTAAGTTTACCATTAGGATTTAATTGTGTTTAGATAGTTTTAGGCTTAGGTTTAATCTTATAGATAGGTTTTATTTACATTCACAATTAGGGTTCAATATTTAGTTTTTTGTTTTGATTTGGTGTAGAGTTGGTGTAAGGTTCAAATTGATAGATTATTCAATTAGGTTTAAGATTAGGGGTGAATTTGGCTTAAAGATTTGTGTTAAAATTAGGGTTCAATTTGGTTTATTATTTAATTACTTTCCGGGTTAGTGTTATAACTCTAATTAAATTAAGTTTAGGTTTAAAGTTCAATTTGTTCTCAGGTTAGGATTAGGGCTCAATTTTATTTAGTGTGCAAGTAGGTTTAGAGTTAGAGTAAAATTTTATTTTGTAATTAATATTTCAAGAAGATGATAATTATTTTAATTTTTTTTTTTCTGATGTTTAACTCTAGATTTACATGAAGAATTATAATTAGTTTACTATTATCATTTAATTTATGTTGTTCCTTGCATATAGTATTACGGTTAAATTTTGTTTTGCATTAATAGCAAAGAAACATAAACATATAAAGTGGAAAGAAATATTGATGAGTTATTTTGAAAACCTCAATCTCTCACTAATAACAAATAAAATAAAAATTTGATATTATATTCCAATTTTAAAAATTAAAAGTACAAATATTTTGATGCATGCATATGATAAAGGTAGTCATATTAATGTTATGTCATAACAGGTGGACTATAATTTGTCACATGTGTATTTAAGACCTATTATTGCATAATATACCTCCTAATTTATCACATGTAATACTTGTCCTAATATGATCTACATAATATACCTATCTTAAGGGGACTTGAGTATAATCTGAATTTTTTTTGCATACATGAAGTCATATAAATAGAACCTAAATTATGACATAATAAGTTCTAAATTTATGTCACATTTAAGACCTTTAATCAATGTAATAATTCCTAATTTATCACATAATATGCCTTATTATAAAAATTAATATGACCACATATGCAAAAACATTTCACATTAATATACTTGACTCCGCTTAAGAGATATATTATGTGGTATTAAAGGACCTATCACATGAAATTAAGTACATGTCATAAATATTCAATATAAGTTAGAACCTAAATTATGACATAATAGGTCTTATTAATTTTATGACTTAATAGGTCTTATCTATTATAAATGGACTCAATTATATAGGATAAAAATGCAATTACACAACAAGCAAGTTAATGGAATTTGAAATTTGTAAATACACAAATTATTTCAAATTAATAATGCTTCCCAATTAAAATGAGATTATTTTTAATCCTACTATTTTCAATTAATTTAACAAAAATAACATCATTTAGAATTAATTAAGATAGAATTATTATATAAATTAAATTAATTTAATTAAGATTTTTAAATTAATTTTCATTAAAAATATTAGATAAAAAATATTAAACTAATTAATACTAACAAATAAACACTATTTTTGGTACGTAATACATATAAAATTAAATAGAAATAAAAAGAAAAATGCATACTTGCATCATGATATCTTTTTCTTCTTTGTTCTCGATATATTTGTTCCGTTTCGGGAGAATAATTCCTTGAAGTCCTATTTTGCCTTCTCTTCTTGTTCCCCATGCTTTTAAAAAACCCTTCAAATATCTTCAAATTATTGCCCTCAAAATAATTTTCAAAAGTCTTCTCTCATCCAAAAATGCAAATTATTTTAATCATTTGTGTGTTAAAAAATGAAAAATATTATGTCTATTTATACGACTCTACTTAAATGTTAAAAAAAAAAATTGCATCGGCCAGGGTTCAAACGAACGCTGATAGTTAGAAAAGGTCAAGTTCGTTCGAACTTGGTCGTTACGAAAAAAGTGCGGATCAAAATTCAGCATGTGGGTTCAAGCGAAGGGGGGTTTGCTCGAACCCCTTATGGCTCGAGCGAACCCCCCTTCGCTTGAATCCCTATCCATTCGAACCCTCTTGTTAGAGGTTTCTCCCAAATATTTTCAGAGTTCTAAGGAAATCCTGACTTTAGACCTCTGGTTCAAGGAACAAATGAAATAATCTTGATAACCCAGAAATATTAGATGGTATTACTTGGAGCAATCTTTCCAACGAGTATAATTTTATTACATTTTGAATTTATTATGTTCTTATTTTTTTAATTTTATGGAATATTGGTTTTTCACCAAACATGAACTTCTTTGTTCAACGCATTGGGAAAAATAGGAAACTAATTCAAAAGAATTCTGAAAAATATCTAAGCCCCAGGTATTGATGTCTTCTTTCTAACAAAAAAAATAAATTGAATTTCGATATATATATAACAAGTTATGTGTTCAAACTTAAACCTATGTCTCACTTATGACTAGTCGAACTTCAAAACTTTATAAAATGAAAAATATTGAACATATCACTATCAAACCAATTGCAAGCCCTAGATATTGATTTTACAAACCAAAATTCAAAAGAATTGACTTTTTATCATTTATAGGAAAAAAAATTATGCATTTCGGGAGGCACGTCACTCTTAAAAAATGTAGTTTGTTGTAAAAAACTACTTTTTGAGGGAGATGGAAATTTTTTTTTAAAATCATTCAAATTTATTTTTTTAAATGTATATAGAATCTAAAAACAAAATGCTACAAATCACTAATTTACATCATCTTCAATTTTTTAATAGTTTAAAAGCTATAGTTCTCGAAAGTTGAAGATTATTTTTAAAATGTTCATCTCCATGTCAAAAGTGGCAAAAATGTGCGAACCATTATTGTGGGTACACCCTGGTAACACAATCTTTGGGGCAAGGAGAAGCATTTCTTATTAATGCATCATCTCTAGTGGGAATTTTCTTGAAGTCAAAAGAGGAAATGCGATCACTAGGAAAAGTTGGGACAATACCATCCTCTTGCACAAAATGATCCTCATGAGGGGATTATTATTTAGGAGGGAGATGAACATCTTTCTTCAAAGGTTCATGCTTAGGAAGGAGATCTTCAAAAGAAGTGATCATAACCTCTTGTTGCACAAACATGCCCCCATTGGTAAGACCAAATTTAGGAGAAGATAATTCAATGTCCTTAAATACCTTTTCACTTAGAGAGACATCATGTAAAGAAGGTAAATTAACACTAAGAAAAGTTTTTATGATATCACCCTCTTGCTCTAAGATAGCTAGATGGGAAGGGAACATTTTAGGAGAATTGTCAAGATCACTCTTCAAATCTTCATCCTTAGAGCATGGGAGAGTTTTGAAGGGGTTGGTAACAACTCTTTTAGGCACTAAAATGTTGTCATAGATAGGAGGAGGTTCTTTAAGAGATCAAAAAATTGAAACAAGGGAGGCTAACCCATTATCACATTTATGAAATGAATGCATCATGACAACAATTTTCCTCTTTCAAATGATAACACATACAAAATAGAAGGAAATGTTCAATTTTAGCCAATGCAAGAACTCTAAATATTGATTTAGAAAATTAAATTTATGAGTGAAATGTGTTCCTAAATCAGATCTTAAATTAATGATCCAAATTAAGCTATCCACAAGTTCAATTTTGCATTGAAAAATTAGGGTTTAAACAAAATTGACTTCTAAATTTTTTGAAATTTTCAAGAAATTGAAACTTGTAAATGTAAATTTGAATTTGAATAGAAAAAACACTGAGATCTGAGAACATAAATAAAAATTAAAGAAGATTGGATTCACATTGGGTTCACCAAAACGTGTAGGGGAAAAAGTGAGACCAGGTGACTAGTACCTAATCCCACTTTTGCCAACAAATTGGGAATACGAAAGAGCCTAGGGAGATAGCTCACTTTTGCTACTTCATGTGAGAAAGAGAGAGCCAAGGATTATCTCTTAGGGTTTCTGTTCCTCTTGTTGTAAATGAATATAAGATGTGAAAGATTGATCAACTAGACTAGCAGATAAACCATGAAGCATTTATGAACTGAAATTGTAGAAACTCACAGATTTGAAACTGACATACTGAAAGCAGAGGGGGTAGAATCTGGATGTATAATTAGTGCTACAAACTAAGCCAAACTGACCATGAACAAGGTGCCACAATCCTGGCCTTGGTGATTTGACAGAGAGCTGCAACTAAAAGGCTGCAAACCTGAGATCTTGAGCCTTCACCCTATCAAAAATCAATGTAATTGAGGGAGACTAGGGAGCCATGCCCCTATCTCGGGTAGGAACATGGTGTCATGCCCCTGTCCCTAATGGATTTGGAGTAGTATGATGCCTTGGGACTATCCTTGTGCCTTTTGCTGATCCAGAAAGCCTTCCGAGTACTTGTTTATACAACTGCAACTAACAAAGAAGGAGATTTGGGTGGCTATAGGTCTTTGCCTTGGTCAAAAACCCATGTTGGTGATTTCCACCTCCACAAATAGCCTATTTTTATATTAAAAAAGTGTATATAGGAATCTTGTGTGTGTGCAAGACCCTAGGATGAATGCAAACGATCTAGAGCAACCCTAAAGAGTAAACCCTAAATGCTTGTAATTGACAAAGTAAATTCACTAAATCAATGATGCAAAGTGATATAAATAATGAATGTAAATATGTAAATTTATGTAATGAAGATAACATAAAGACTTGAAAACAACATGAAACCATACCCAACTCCTAAGAGAGGGGTAAAAGCCAATCGTCAATCAGTGATCTCCTATTATTATTCAATGTCTTCAAAGCTCCTAATTGATGATGAATGCTTGAAATATACTTTATGAATACTTGATGAATGTTTTTGAATGTTGTTGAAGACTCTACATAGGATTCTCTTTCACTACACAGAAGGCTCCTTGTGCTCGCTTGTTCTTAGATCTTAGTTCTTAGATTTCATTCCATCCCTTCAAATGAAGAAAGAGAGATCTTATGTATGAAACCCTAGATCTTAATTTCATCTTTAGGCTGACCTAGGATTTGAATTTCTGGCCAATTTAGTGAGGTTAAGCTTTAAAATATCATAGAATTATGCTCCCAAAATTTTAGGAAACATGTTGGGGACTGTGTTGCACTTGCACATGGTCCAACCAAATTTTCACCAAATTTTTTGGGCTGTTAGATATGATAATATTAGAGTGAATACCAAAGTTAAAGTTGATTTCGAGATGTTTTGATATGAGAAATTGTGCCTTAAAGGTCGAAATAGGACATAATTAGGGTTTATGATTTAATGATTTATTGAAAGAATAAAATAAAAAATGGACACACTTAGGGTAAATGCTTAAAGGGAAATTACAATGCAAGATGCAAACACACTAAGGTAGGTGCTAAGCTAACCGTAGAATTGTACCACCCTAGCAAGGGTGTATAATTTACAATGCTACAAAGAGTAACATTCTTGTGAGACAATTAGAGGCAAGTTTTAACATAGGTAGTGCAAGTCAAATTGTTTGTTTCCAAAAATAGAAGTTCTAATTATTTGAGCTTTATGAAATTCAAAAAATTATATATAATTTAGAATATCTCCTAAGAAGAGTTATGGAAGAACTTCCGATTATGTTTGAAAGAAAACATGGTGTGAAGGAGCAACTCATAAAATGAGATTTGAGATTATCTTCTCATCCCCTCAATTTATAGGTAGATACATAATAAATGTTACAAAAAGAGCTACCTCAAAAATTTATAATGAATAGTTGACATTAGATTCCATGGATGGTAGAAGGTGGTCATTGGTCAACTAAACCTGGTATTTGTGGGGTCCTCGTAGCCTATGTTGAAAGCTAGGTTGTGTTCCAGAAATAAGGAACATTGAGAAGGGGGGTGAATTAGTATTCTACAAAGCTTATTTTTCACTTTTTATTTTAACCACTTAATACTTTTAATCAAAAGAAAGATGCAAGAACATAAAACAAACAACCATAGCACCATAACACAAAGATTTTGTATGTGGAAAACCTATAAGGCGAAAACCCATGGTGGGGATGAACCCACAAAATGAGTATGCTCTTTTAAAAGTATTACAATAGGAATGCACATGTATTCAGGCACACTGCCTAGATCTCACTGCTCAAAAGGGAGGTTCACTACCTACAAATCAATTACAAAAGATTATTGGAGTGATTGAACTAAAGATTGATATCTACAAATGCCAAAATACAATTTTTGTTAAGCACAATATATAGATTTCATACACTTCATCTCTCACTACTTTGTTACACTACTCTACTATGATATGGAGTACAAATCTCTATCTTTCACACATGAAACTGCACACAATGAATCACTAACACCTTTCACATATCCAAAATAATCAAGAACATCAATCATATATATCCACAACAAGAAATTAGATTCATGGCTAGTTGGCTCATGAAGACATAGAACATTATTCAAACGTGTAAGAATGGTTGGTGGAATTCAATATCCAATGCTTATGCAGACCAAAAATAACTGTTCACACATTACCACAAATGTCGTCCAAACCTCCTAGATCACAAAACCAATCACCAAAATCTCTCCAACAAATCTGCACAAAGTTCAACTACACAAGTTTGCTAGTTTTGCACTGTTAAACCAAAAAAACCGGTACTCAGAAGCTTCTAACTTGCACACCAACTATCAAAAAATATAAAAACTCTAGAATAAGGTATTCCAAACATCCATCAACCTTCCCTTAGATCCGTAAAAAGTAATCTTAACTTGAAAAGATGTACGGACCCAAATACTGAACACTGTTAGATTCTTTGTTCTTAGCTTGTCAAACTTGAACAAATCTCCAATCTGCCTTCCTATATGATAAAATGATGTAATGCAAATGAGTGCACTAACTTGGGTTTCCATCAACATGACAACACTT
This sequence comes from Cryptomeria japonica, assembly GCF_030272615.1. Lineage (NCBI taxonomy): Eukaryota > Viridiplantae > Streptophyta > Pinopsida > Cupressales > Cupressaceae > Cryptomeria > Cryptomeria japonica. The sequence continues at coordinate 157,953,506 of NC_081412.1, forward strand.
GATAACATATGTAGTGTCTCTTGCCAACACCCCCTTTGGCATTGATGGCAACACTTAGTAAAAAATGACTAAGTTTCGGAATCAGTATCACATATGAAAAACTCAAAACTCCCCCTGAGATGAATATTACATTTTTTTCTGCCCTACACTCCCCCTTTGACATCCATGGAAAAGGTAGGGATCCACATACCAAAATTTATACAAAAATCCTATAAACAGGCCATATATGTACAGGTTACAGATTTTTCTATCTTACATGAATTTCAATACATTTAGAAAAATGTGCTTCAATAAATTCAAATCATTGTCCCAACCTTTATTTAGGCCTTCCAAAAGAGAGATAAGACTGCTGAAGAGAGATGCTTACATTTTTGTTGTTTGAAGATCTGGGGGATGACTGGTGACCATGGAATCTTGACCTTCTAATAAGGCATTGATCATGGTTTTTTTATCTTGGGAGCAATTAGATTCTGAAGCTCACAAGCTCTATAAATAATCCTATCTTTTTCTTGCCCCAAACTCCTGAATTTGTCAAGCAAAGACAAAACCCGACTTTCTTGACTATCCACAGATAGATTCAAGGGATCAAAGGACTGAGAGATACCTACCAACTGCTTTTTATTCTCCTTTATTTGTTTCTCAATATCTTCAAAAAAATTAGAAGATAATAAAAAAGATTTGTAGACACTGCCTCCTTTAGATAAGGCATTTTGAATACTCTTTAGACAAGTGTCTAGCAAAATACTATCATTAGCAATCAATTTCTTCAACTCACTAAATCTTTTATCATTAAACTCATTTTAGATCATAACTTCTGCTGATTTTTTTAAAGACTCAAAGTGAGTACTTATAGAGTTGATTGAGCTATTCAGTTGACCGGAGGGATAAATCAGATGTGTGTTTTGCAAACATGGGCATTATCTTCTCTAGGACACCTAATGCAAGACCTAGTAGCTCACAGTCCTCCGTGTAAGATTTCAAAATTTCCTCTCTTTTTTTGGCCTAAGAAAGTGATGGTAACTTCAACTTCTGGATGGGAGAGAGAGTGTCCAAATTGATAGGCCCTTGGGAAAATGCCAGATCATCAAAACCTTGTTTATCCTTCTCAAGGAAGTCCTTAACATCTTCTATAGTGTCTCTGAGTCAAATAAAATGGACCCAATATCATCTGTGGAGATTCAAGCTCGAGCTAGAAATGAAGGTCCAAAAGTGGTAAAAAAAAAACATGAAACATAAAACAAAAAGGTTGAGGTAATTGGTGTTGTCTTTGAAGCAAGAGACACTATGAATATCCTCAATAAATTCAAATGAGTATCCTCAACATGTTAGCTCAACACATCTTCCTTCTCTTTATTCACAACTTCCTCTTCCAAAATAGAGGAAACGTTTACTTCAACCTGTTCAACTTTTGAGTGCAATTCTTGTGCATCCTGAACAGTTGAATCATCGCCACCATGGGATTATTCTATGACAACATGAATTTTGTTCTTATTCAGAATTGACTTCAACATCTTCTCTATTTATTTAATTACTTCATCAATTTTCCCAATCATTATCTTATCTATCCTAGTTTTGCTCCTAAACTTATTTTTATCTACTTTGAATACTTCATTCATTTCTTTTACAGATATCTCAAGACATAAATTGATCAACACATGTGTTTTTACCCTTTCTTCCTCAGCCCTAATATTAACTCTTCTCATTTCTAAAAGGTTGTATAGACTCTTAGGTATCTCAAACATCATTTCAACAAGAGCCCTATTGAATATATTCAAGTACTTAACAATGGCTTCTTCAAGTATTCTTTTCTTAGCCTCATCGAAATTTGTCATAAAATTCAGATAGAGGCTTCATATTGCCACACTTAGTAACAACATTTACAACTTCATCAACAGACATAATGAGCTTATCTGAATCAAATTTCATCTTCTTTCTTACCTTTTCTCCATTAGAGGGTTTGTCTTTTGAGACATTTGAGGCTTTTGTACCCTTGGTCTTGATTTCTTTCACTGCCTCATCATATTTGGTCTCTTCATCATCTTCTATAGTGACATACACCCTTGAAATCTTGGCCTTCTTCCTTTTTCATTCCTTGCTAGATGGCTTGTCTTGTGTCTTCTCTACACTAGCTGTCATATGAGAACTGGAGGTGGTAGCAGAGCCTCTAGTCTATCTTAACTTGCTAGGAGAGGCTCCCAAAATAGTAGATCTTTCCTTGGTGGGTTTCTCCTCTTTAGCTACCTTAGTCTTCTTCCTGGCTTCCTTCACAACTTTTTTGGGAATGCCAATTCTCTCCACATACTCCTCAACCTATTTTTGACCTTCCAGACTATCTTAAGTCACTTCATTTGAGAGTGAAACTATAAAACCTTTTCTTCATAGGTCCCAAATCTCTCCTCTAAGGTATTTGTTGGTTTGCTTAAGAGATGTTGAGCATACATCTTAAGTATTTTCTCATCTACTTCATACCCCATAGGCATGATCCAAACTGTTCTAGGATCCATTGCTTCCATTAAACACTGATCTATATCTACCATAAAGAAGATAGATTCCTTATACTTTTCAAAAATGGACTTAGGGTTCCTTTCCCTATCTCGCATTATACTTTGGAAATTTTGAATTAAACCCAAAGAGAAATTCTTTGAGCCTTTCTATCACCAATGCTATATAAATGGTCTTTGATCTGAGCAACAACTAGCTTGTCATTTGACCACTAGGCTCCCTTCACTCTCAGAACCTCATTCATGAAGTAAAAGAATAGGCACAAGATCAAGGTTCCATACTTGAATTTATTCTTCTTGTCCTTTATCTTGGCCAAATTCTCCATCAGTTGGCTCCACAACAGCTCAAATAGGTCATATTCATAGTTTTCTTTGATCATTTCATATGCAAAATAGATAGCCGTACCAAACACTAAATTCTCTTGGTTAGAATGGTAAATCTAATATCCAATCACCATAAAGGAAAAATTCACATATGGTTCAATAATATCATCATCTGTCATTTCCCTTTTGTCAAACTTCAATCCAGTTGTGTTAGTAATGAGCTAGTTCTTTATGGATTTCAGCATGGACAACCCTCAAGATGAGCTCAACCTTGTTACGACCCTAATGGAATCCTTGGTAATCTTAAATGGCCTCATCAACCACATGAATTCATCATGCATCTGACTCAAAACATACTGTACCCATTCATTCTCTTCAAACAATAGAAACTTGATGAACTGAATGAAATTCTTCATCTCCAATACTTTATAGTCACCTTTGAGATTATAGTCTACAAATCTAAGATGATTCATGAATAGGTTTATAAATTTAGATCTCTTGAGTTCATCTAGATTGGCATGTATGTATATCCTAACATCTTTAGTGTGAAGAACGCCATATGTAATAGATGCAAAAGCACCTAGGGGATCTACTTCAACAGATTTGAAAGGATGTTTCTTAAACCTAGGGGGAGGCCTCTCAGTGATATCCACAACCATTGGAGTATCCATTTTCAAAAATTTCAATTTGAAAAAGCTTCATAAATAAATAAATAAATACCTTTTTCGCTAGATTTGGGTTTCCTAAAGAAATCTTCTTTCAACATTAATCTTTGGGAAATCTTCTTGCAGAGTGCTCTTAACTTATTTCTCTTAAAATGCAAAGTGACAAATAAGAAGGCTAAGTTTCCTTTTATCATTCATACATCTAACTTTTTGATGTAATAAACGTGCTTGCCCTAAACCTTCTAGATACCCTGTCATCTCAAACCGTTTCACAAGAATTAAACTGAGGATCTTCAATATCACTTAATTTCTTCTATAAATCCTTCCAACTCATCTGCAATACCTCACTTCAACTTCTGCCAATGTTCTCGACTCATGCACCAAAAACTAGTAGGGTGGTATAGGATTTTCTTGAAAACTCCCCCTAGGCCAGTGACCTTAAATTAATTCCCAAAAGAATTTCTAGCACCAGGTTTAGGGGCAGACCCATTTCTTGCATCAATATCACTCTTCTTCACCCATGTCTTGTTCATTTGTTTCCTAATCTCATCCACATCTACTTTCCCTTTCCCTTTATCATCTTTCTACACACTTTTGCTCTTGTCTCCCGAACCCTTCTTGTCCACATTCTTGCTTTTACAAAATCTTGCAATGTGACTAGATTTGTTGCAATTATAGCACACAACATTTCCCTGTCCTAAACCGTGATTTACTTGATTTCCTCTTGATCTGCATTGATTAACAAAATTTCCAAACCTATTGCATGCGAAATAGCTAACTTTCCCTATATTAAAAGAGTTATTCATCATACTTCTACATTCACTTGATTTATTTCCACACTTATTGCAATTGAAACATTGACTAGAGAAGGATGGACCATTTGGATTCATTCTACTTCTGCAAATGTTGAATAGCTTTATGACCAAATCTATTGCAAACAAAGCAATTACCATTCAAAGAAGGATACTTTGAGCATTAGGTTGTCTAACTAGAGATCTTTTAAGTTTGATCTTCTGATTTTGTGACTTAGGATTTCTTTGACCAAACTTAGAGCTTTCACCTTTCACAAATCCAAAACCTTGCTTGTTATCTTCCTTCTTCTAGCTTTCAAGCAGCACATCAAGTTTAGCTGAGATAATCTTTAACTTCTCATTGTACTCATTTGCAGTCACAAGTTCATCCCTAAAAATGAAAATCTTCTTTTCAAGCTCTTCCTCATTGTGTTTGGATTGTTGCAGGTCAAGCTTCAGTTGGCCAATTTCACAATGAAGTTTGTAGAATTCATCAGATCTTTCTTTCAAGGACTAATTAGTATTTTCTTCATTCTTCTTTCTTTCCTCAATTTCTTTGGTCAAACCCATTACTATAGATTACATCTCATGCTTCAAGACTACATTATCTTTTGCAAGCTTCTCACATTCTTTTGTCTTCTCCTTCAAGGCTAGACTCGGGTGATCATTATATATGCTTTTGTTGTCTTTCTACTTTAGCTATTCATAGAGTTCCTTTCTCATTTCCCTAGAATTGTTCAATTTCTCTTTCAATGACCAAATGAAATTCTCTGCATCCTTAAGATTCACTTGCAATTCTCAGACTTTAGCTTTGCACTTATCAAGATCATCTAGTGCAACTAGGAGTTGTTGTTGAAGACCACTAGAATCCATTGAATCACCTTCTTAAATCTTCCTCAAGTTGTTAGACTTCATCTGAGAAACTAGGCTTTGATACTAATTGTTGGAAATAAGAACTCTGAAAGGGGGGGTGAATCAGTGTTCTGCAAATCTTATTTTTAACTTGTTCTTTTCACCACTTAATACTTTTAATCAAAAGAAAGATGCAAGAACATAAAAAAAACAACCACAACACCATAACACAAATATTTTATACATGGAAACCCTATTAGGCGAAAAAATACAATGGGGATGAACCGACAAAATGATTATACTCTATTAAACGTATTACTATAGGAATGCACATGCATTCAAGCACATTGCCTAGAGCTCACTGATCAAATGAGAGGCTCACTACCTACAAATAAATTTAAAAATATTAGTAGAGTAATTGAACTAAAGAACAACATCTAAAAAAGCCAAAATACAGTTCTAGTTAAGCACAATATATAGATTTCATATACTTCATCTCTCACTGCTATGTTACACTGCTTTGCTATGATTCAAAGCACAAATGTCTATCCTACACATATGAAATAATGCACAATCAATAACTAACACCTTTCACATATCCAAAATGATCAAGAAACTTGATCATATATACACGCAAAAAGAAATTAGATCCATCTCTAGTTGGCTCATGAAGACATGGGACATTATTCAAATGTGTAATAGGGCAGAATTTGAGCTCGAATATTTATGCGGACCAAAAATAATTGTTCACACCTAACCACAAATATTGGCCAAACCTCCTGGATCACAAAACCAATCACCAAAATCGCTCCAACAAATCCACACAAATATTAACTACACAAGTTAGTTGGTTCTACACTGTCAAACAAAAATGGTACTCAAAAGCTTCTAACTTGCACACCAATTATCACTAGAGACCAAAACTCTAGAATAATATATTCTAAACACTATCAACCTTCCCTTAGATCTGCAACACAAAATCTTAACCTAGAAAGAAGTACGGACCCAAAGACTGAACACTATCAAATTCTTTGTTCTTAGCTTGCTAGACTTGAACAAATCCCCAATATGACTTCTGGTATGAGAAAATGATGCAATGTAGATGAGTGCACTAACTTGGGTTGCCATCAATGACAACACCTAATAACCTGTGTAGTGTCTCTTACTAACAGGTTGGACAATAAATTTATTCCAACATCCCCCTAAATTAGTTATTGTAATTTTTTCAGCTATCCCCTCAAAATCTAGAAAAGATGGGTCCCAACATGTAGCCCTCATAAGTACCCATTTACAACACATACATTTTTTGTTTTACTAGACTTTAGTTTGTTACTTCATTTTATTGACTTCCCCTCATCATAATATTCTAGGATTTTGTGGCTTACCCCTAACCAACACAATTCTAGATTGATTTTTAGCTGACCACAAACTCTGTACACAAATAGTTTTGGCTGACCACAAACATCACATATAAGAGGTTTTGGCTGACAATAAACTTCGCACACAAATAGTTTTGGATGACCACAAACCTCACATACAAGTGGTTTCTATTGACAACGAACCTCTCAACAAGTCTATTTGAATAAAAACAAAACAACATGATGAGGAAACTTGTTTACAATGCACAATTTATGATCATCACTTTGGACTTTAATCATAAACTTTATGTTTCTCCTTCAATACCTACATCAAATTTTATTATAAAGTATGTATAGAAAGATTTCCATCTGCCAAGACACATGGGTAGTGTAGCATCCTAAATTATACTCCCTTACAATTTTGTCTTTACTTGGGCTGTCACCTTGGCATTGACCCCCTAAGGCCTGATTGAAGCTCCGATTCTTGTCACACCATGTATCAAGCTCAAATTTGCATGATCTACACTTTCTTCCCCATGATCCTAGGACCGTGATGTCTAGGAATATGACATTGGGTTCCGTGGTCCTTAAGGACCAAGGTGCTTAGCACCATGGTCCTCAAGGACCAAGGCACCCAAGGCCATGGTCCTCCTAAATAGGGACCAATTTTGGGGCCTCATAACGTAACATGATTTGAGTGGGAACTAAGATTCTGTGTCAGCAAGTGTCAAAATATTAATTTGTTTTTAGACTAGCATCTATAAAAGGAGGTCTACCCCTCTCATTTTAAGATCGATCCATCAATCAATAGCACATTCATAATTTGAATTCATGATATCAATTATATTGAATGAGCAAGCAATCAATGACATTGGAGAGGGTTGACAATTATTTTGAAAATCTTCAACAAAGGACGAGTCAACAATACTTGAAAAGTGAGGCAATCACATTGATTGAAGGATTAAAATGAATGGTTCAAATTAATAAAATTGGTGTTTATTTTTTGCATGGCCTTGCTCATGTTGTTGATATTAATATCATGCCTATCAAAAGTTATGTCGAAGTCCTTGGTTACACTTAAACCACTAGTCTAGTCAATCACTCTATTACTATACCTACATCCTTGCCTAGTGTGCCTACATTACATCTTCTATCATGACTACTTCCCCATAAAATGTTAATCCTACAGATGTTAGTAAAGGGGGCAACTTTGTTAATCAGAATTCTTTTACACCTTCTTCAGTGAGTCTTCCATGTGTGTTCCAATCATCTTTCAAACCTACATATTATAGTGTTCCACCTCCTTACACTCAACCTCTATGTACATACAATAATGTCACTCCTCCATCTCAATCCATTATGTCCAATTTCAATCCATCCACCAAAGGGACCATCTATAACTTAGCCCAAGCTATCTCATCCTTACAACTACAATTGGCTTCCATTACCCAATCTGAGTTTAATGTGCCCATATTTGATGTAGCGAGCCCATTATCTGATGACATTGTTCATGTTGTCCCTCCTAAACATATGGAAGTCCTGCGATTGGAGCTTTGCAATGAAAAAAATGATCCCTTGACTCATGTGAAAAAAATTTCAAACTTTGTGAAGTGACTTTGATTTTGATCAAAGACTTATGGCTAAATTGTTTACTCAAATGTTTAGGGATAAAGCTTTGCAATGGCAATGTTATTTGACTCCTTAGTAGATTACATCATTTTAACAATTAGCTAATGATTTCATTCAAAAATTTCACAATAATATTTGTCCTAAGATTACTGACTTATTTTAACACAAAAGTGACTAGTTTTATTGGTAGATATAAATGTTTGTATTCTCAAATTTTTTATCCTATGCCTAATCATGACGTTCAAAGAATTTTTATTTATAATTTACGAAAAAGACATTAGGGATAAGCTTCTTTTTTTTTGAATTTACTTCCTTTACACAGTTGTGTACAGTGCTTCATAAATATTAGTTTCAAGTGAGTCAATTTGAATAATCTCTTTCAATGGCTTCAGCTAATAATAGTGGGAGTTCTCAAAAATATTTTTCAAAGTTTAAACCAAACAAGGGATACATCAAGATTAATGAAAACATCACTACTTAGGTGGCAACCATGACACCAGGTGTGGCCCTTTTATCCAAATACTTTAGAAAGTAATTTACTCCTCTTACCAATTCTTTGCATAGCATAATGACATAATTGATAAATAAAAATATGTGGAAATTTCCTCCCATAAAGCCCATTGATACCTCCAAACCTTTTCCATCTTATTATGATCCCAAATCCTTTTGCCAATTTCATAGTCAACCAAGTCATAATACTAAGAAATGTTATACCTTAAGAAGAAGAATTCAAGATTTCATTGATAATAATACCATATATGTAGCTAGTGTGAATGACAAAGTAAATAAATTTGTAGCTCCTCCTAATCAAGATCTCCAAATATTTACTAATCCTTTGCGTTCCCATTCTACTAATGTGGTTGAATCTGAGCCTCTTGCATATTCTCTTGATGACCTTCGTATTGAGTCCAATAATGTCGTGAATCTTCTTGACAAACCTACACCTCCTAAGAACCTATGTATTACCTTTGATCCTAGTTAGACTCTTGATGCACCTAATGGCCCACTATATGTTATTGTGAAGATCAAAGAAAAAATCTCACGAGGGGTTCTTGTTGATCTAGTGTGTATGGTGAATGTGTGTTGGGAAAATAGGTGTTGTACACCTTGGATAATAATGTTTGTAAAATTTTCTAACATTTATTTATTATGTGAGTTTCCCATGGATGTGTAATGAAATATTTATTTATTTGATGTTGCACATGGATGTGTAGCATGTAGAGATTCCTTTAGAATATTCTCGGGACCACTTGATGTTTGTATTGTAACATTGGGATTATTATATTGTATTTATTTAATATTGGGGAAATTAATTTAATAAAGTACCCAATATTAGATGTGGGGAAAGTTGGGTAGTTAGCCCATGGTATTTTCCCATGGTTTTCTAGCACATGGTTTTTATGTAATATCACTTGGTGGTTTTGTGGGAGCTTATGTCTATAAAAGAAACCGCAAGGGTAGTTTTTTGGGTTAGAGCCAGGTTATCCAAGTTTAGCATTTGTGGAGGGTTGAAGCATGGCATCAGATCTATGGTTACATGCTCGTTCATATGGAGTGCATTGTTGATCGCTTGTTGATGGATGGGTTTCAAAGGCTTTCATAATTGTATTGTAATACTACATTGCTGAATAATACATGGTGACAGATGCTTTTAGAGGCTGTATTTTTCTCTCATGAGGGTTTTCCTAGGATATATCTTGTGTAATCTTTTATTGTTATGGTGCCAATTATTTGAATGGGGATTCTATGTGTTTATTTTGTTGAAATATAAATTTGGATATGTGTAAATAGTCATAAAGTGGGTTGAAAGTTTCCTTACAATGTGATCACTAAAGAATATATTTATACTTTACAAGTGCATCAAACAACATATGATAAAATTGATGTAGTGGTCAGGGTGAATGATGGTTTCTCTTTCCCTACTATTGGTTCTATTACTCTTCCTGTTGAGGTTGGTGCTAAGTGCTTAAATGTAATTTTTACTATCATTCCCGAATCATATAAAATTCATGTGATGTTGGGATATCCTTGTCTCTCTTCCATGAAAGATATCCCTTAAATACTATTCATAAATGTCTAAAATTCCTCCATAACGAAAAAATCATAACAATTAATCATAGTATGTACCAACCCATGGTGAGGTGAGGAGATGTCACCCTTGATTACTTTTGGCCTAAACAATTTGAGCCTCTTAAGCCTCAAAGGGATGCTTTTTTCTATCTTATCAAAAGTAGAAGAATGAGACAATCTTATCCTTGAGTAAGCCTAGGGTCCCTAGACCTCCTCCTCATGATGGACTTGACATTCTTCCTACACCTTCTATTCCTCCTATATATATTGTAGTCATACCTCCAACATCTTAGAAAGGGAAGTGTCCTACATCTCCTATTATTCAACCTATTAGACCTTACCCCATTCCTCATCATTTAAAGGAAAAGAAGAAGCCCATGTCCATTGATCCTACACTTTCACAACCCTTGGCTAAAACTAATCGAAATTTTTGTGTAAGAGAATGACGATGAAGATGTCGTGCTAAGTCTTGTGAACTTTCTTCTCAAACCATTTCCTCCTTTAAGACATCAAATTTATGCTTGGTCCCATTTGTCCAACCTTTTCTTAACCCTAGGAAGGAAGTTAAACCTAAATATCCAAGATTAAAAATGCTTAAGAAAGATGACGGTTCATGTTGTATTCACATTAAAGATCCCATTTTTTTAAATCTTGATGAAAAAATAGACGATTATGTTGCTCGAGATAGAAATGTTGATTCTAAGGATTTTGATGATATGTATGAGCTTGTTGATGTTGAAAATAATTTATGTAAACACTTTTTAAAAGAATTAATCCTAGCTCCTAGTGATAGACAAAGTGACTCATCATTAGAAAATGGTCCTTGTTTGGAACTTGTGGTAGCTCCATCTACCATGCTCGAAGTTACCACTCTTGCATCTTTTCCACCTTCCCAAAAAAATGTTCAATATGATTAGGGGGTAGATAATTTTCTTGGTTAGCTTCACTCATGTCGTAGATTCTCTCTCTCCTATCTTACTTGTTCTTAATGTGTTTCCCCTGTGATGTGTTTCTTTGTTATGTTAGGTTCTCTTGGATGACCGTTGTCACCCCACTGGTGCAAGGAAATAAAGATACTGAATTTGTTGCCATTCTTCTATATGTATCTCAATTCTTCTATTTGTAGTCCCTTGTGTTGTCTACTTAGGGATTCAATGCAAAGTGTTGAGATCTCTTTTGGTCTCTTCCATGTTGACTCAAAAGACACATGTTCCCTTCATCCATTGTGCTTATGGTTCCACTTCCTTTTGGGGATGAGGTCAATTCAATGCAAACATTTCATGATATACATTATTTATCATAAAAGAATAGTAAACCTAAAGTTATTGGATTATTTATGTGTTTTTATGTCTTATGACCATTAATCTTTGATTTGTTCTTTATTAGGGGCATATCATCAAGTGTTAATGTGTTTGTCTTTGGATGCATGCTACCTTAAATTAATTACTCATGATAAGGCATATTAAATCACTTTAACATGGGGGCATACATTCTACTCAATGTTTCACTTTATGCTCACACTACCACGTGTCTTGATAGTCAAGTTACTTTGCAAATAGAGTCTTTTGCTTGGTAATTTAGTATTTTTATTTTTCATGACTCATAGTAAGTGAACCTTACTAGGCTAGTAGTCATGATTCTCTCTCTTTCCTCTCTCTTATGATGTGTCTTTTATCTTGATATTGAAGTAGTGAGATCCTAAAGTCCCTTTTTACATTACTAAGAGTATGCTTAGTCTCATACTCCAACTAAAGTGGGGGCTAAATGTAGCATCCTAAATTGTAACCCCTTACCATTTTTTCCTCATTTGGGCCCTCAACTTTATATTTTTCCTCTAAGGCCTAATTTAAGTCTTGATTATTCTTACACCATGTATAAAGATCATGTTTTCATGATCTGGACTATTCTCCCCAAGGTCTTGGGACCTTGATCTCCAAGTACCAGGGTATCCAGTGCTATGGTCCTCCCAAATAGGGACCATTTTGGGGCCTCATAATGGTTCCATGATTTGAGCGAGAACCTAAATCTTGTGTCAGCCACTGTCAAATTTTTATTTTTATTTTACTATCATGTATAAAAGGAGGTCTACCCCTCTAATTTTAAGATTGATCTGTCAATCAATAACACAATCATACTTAAAATTCAAGATCTCAATTACATCAAGTGAGAAAGCTCTGTCTTCTTTCAAGCATTATAGAAAAAGTAAAGTCAAGATTCAAGCATTCGAGATGACATTCATGTTCTTTATTTTACAAAGACTATCTACATGAAATGCTAATTCCTTGTGAAGACAAACAAAAATTCATTAAAAGGTATACCAATAGTGTTTTAGATATTTTCAGCCTTTCCCTCAAAAGGAAAGCATTTCCATTGTAGTTCTTCATTTATATTTTAATTCTATTTCATGGTTAATTCCAAAATTGGAGTTTGACCTAAGGAAAACTCCTATTCCCAACCATTTTTCATTCTCTACTATGTGTAGGAAAAAGTATATAATTGTAATTTTCAGGAACATCATTATTCGCAAAGATGAATAGGTTCCCTCTTAGACGACCAAAAGTTTCAAAGACCATGGTGACAACCATAATGGTCCTAAAAATTTAGGTTTATTTTTTGGGAACAGATCTGAACATTCATCTACTCCTCAAATATAGGTTTGTGGCTCTGTTTGATGATTGTAGCTCACTGTTTATGCATAATTACTTCAATTTTTAGACATTTACCCTCATTTTAGCATCATTAATTAAATCAATTCAACTTAACGGAAGAAATAGTTTCCACTTAGGAAACTAGGAATCTAATCAAAATCTAGGTCTATTAGGCTTAGATATATCAAATTCCACCTTTCCCCAATGTAGTGGTCCCTAAGAAAAAAAGAGTGGTTTTACACATGCAATGGTGAGACCCTAATTTTTCACCCATTACATGTAGCTAGCCATTGTACTCACTAGTTCTATGGGAATCCTTTTCACTTTCATGGTTCATAAATGTATTAAACCAAAAACAATAGGGTGTGAGGTACAACTGATCATGCATGCCCTACAACAACTAGGTATATTACATGCTTTCAATTTTATCTTTTAACAAAGTTGACTAGAAATCAATCATTTATAAGCATTTCAACATACTTTCTGTTTTACCTTTTAACAAAATTAATAGCAATAAATTTTTTTCCCAAAATTCAAGTCCTTTATCTTATGCTTATTTACATCTTATTACTATGCATACTTACTATTTTAACTCTTATCCTAGAGTAGTCCTTCTCTTTCCTTTTTGTGTAACATCCAAGTCTTTTAGAATGGCATTTTTTAAATAACTACTTATTAATTATCAACAAATGGACCTTTATTGAGAATGGGTTGGGCTTTCTTTTCCAGCCCTTTACTAAGAATGCTAGAGGTGTGGAAGATAGCGTTTGGAGGGCTTTGGCCCTGTGGGTCTTCCATTTTCTGTCGGTTGGTGTGTATCAGGGCCGAGGTGTTTTGGCTCTTGCTGCCAAGTCCATAGCCTCCAAGGCTATATCAACCTTTTGGTTTGAGATGGTTGTTGGTGCTGGTTTTGTGGCTTGTAGTTGAAGGAGGATCTACGATCCAGGTGGCTTCTATGTTCGAAGGCCCTTCTCTCTTCTTCCAGAGTTTTGGTGTGCTCTTGTGGGCTTGGGGTTTTCTAATTTTGGAAGATTTTTTTGCTAGGATTGTGTGCCCTTCTTGTTCTTCTATAGGGATCTTCCTTCCTACCCCTTCCCTTCTACCTCTACTCCTTGGATTTGTGGTGGAGGATTTTTCTATGTTGGTTGCGCCTTACTTGTCTATCTCTAGTCCAAGCTGATAGTTCTATTTATGGGGAGACTCCCTGTTATGGGGTTTTTAGTGTCTATGGTTTCTAGATATGACGGTGGTCCTCCTAAAGTGTGGAGGTGCTTTCTTGTTCCCAAGTGGCTCACTTTGTATTTGGGTTGCATCTTTCAGTTTCTCATAGCCTTCCCTATTGAGGTGGGCCATTCTTCTATAGAGGGAAAGAGTTGTTGGCTAGTTGTTGTTAGATGGAGCTCGCTGGGAGTTGGATGTTTATTCGATGCTCTATCCATGCCTTTGTGCTTTTAGCCCTTTTCTCCTATAGAGGCAGAGAGATGGGAGGTGCCCACCTTCTTGGAGCTGAATCAGTGCTGGTATCTTGTTCAACTTATGCTTCCGAGATTTTCAGGTTATGGGTGCCTACCAAAACCCATTTTTAAGGACCTCTTTAGCTTGATGGTTGAGTGTGTGCTTTGTATTGTTCTTTATCCGCTGATCCCTATTGAGGTGGTGATTGTTGAGATTTTTTTGATTGCATATATGTTCTTTCTGCTCTTAGTTGATGGAGCCAGTAAAAACCCTCCTCTGTTAGTTATTTTTTTGACTAACCTGGTGTTTGCTGCCAGTTTTAAAGGGAACACCTTGGTGTTTTCTGGTTCTTATTTTTGGTTAAGGGATGTGGGGCTTGAGAGCCTAAATTTCAAGTTGTGGGAGCCTAGTTAAAACCCTCTTATGTGGTTGTGGGTGCCTCTCAAAACCCTCAGTGTCTTTCAAGTTGTGGGAGCCTAATTAAAACCCTCTTATGTGGTTGTAAGAGCCAGTCAAAACCCTTAGAGTCTTGTGCTTAGGTCCAGCATGATATGTATTGTTTTCTGTTGTCCTTTGGCTAGCGTTTCACAAGTGGTTGGCTATAGGGAATAACTGAATATCCATTGATTAGTTGTTTCGTGCTGAGTTTTGGATGTCGGTTCATCCACAGGGTTTTTGGTTCCCTCAAACCCTGCTTTTCCCTTAATAAGAAACAAATGGACCAAATTAAAAGAGAAAATGAAAAGATTTAACAATAATATATTGTTGGATATTCCATCATTTATTCCACATAGATAATTTATTGATTTTGTTATTGTTTGTTTATGGTTTGCTATTAATATTTAGAAAATCCATGATTCTATTTGTTATTTGTTAAAACTATGAGTTCCTGGTTCATCATGATATTTTCATGTATAAATACATGATTTCAATGCAATACTTATCGATTCAACTACTCTAGAAAATTTGGTATGCTATTAGAGCAGGTTACCTAGATCTAAATGAATCTTTCCTTTTGTGAATGCATTCTTTCTTGGAATTAGTTTTGAATTTAGTAATATAATGGAAGAAGATCCTAATCTTTTGGATCTTCTTCACTAAATCAACTAGAATTGTTGAGGAATGACATTAGAGACTTTGTGGAACATATCAACAAATATGATGGAGTTTTTTGTTGATTCTATGCAATAGGGAAGGTAGTGATAGATGTCTTTATAGATCATTGTTGTAGAATATGCCAAATGTAATAGAATGAGATTATGAAATATGTGTGTAGTATTTTGTATGTGTTGATTTTAATTCTGTGAGAATTGAGCTATAGTAGTAAGACATAAATTCAAGTTTCTATGTACAAACATTAAAAAGAACGATATAAAGATCGATCTCCAGACACCTCCTAGTGCAAACCATGTAAAACTTCAACAATACAGTGGCCCTTAGCGATAGTAGATTTGCATGTCATATTTTATTTGTCATTGGTAAAATACCCATTTAGAAAGTTTCCTTAATCTCCCATTTTACATCACATTTACACCCTTCCACATTATACTATCTAGATGTAAAAAATGGTCAACATGACATTTTCCAAGCCATGAGCCATTTTTTTCAAATAACCTCATAAGTTTTACATTTTGTTACTTATTAGGTTTAAATAGATACCTAATTAATAGATTTAGTACAATACATGAGGTTACAATTTCATGGCATATCGATTTGACAAAAAATTCCAAAGGAGTGTAAACTATCATAGTTGAATTTTATGATACCCTTCAACATTGATTGAAATTATAATTTTTGTGAGGATTTTGTCTTGTCTATATCTAGATTTTATTCTCCTACAATTTTGAGTAGATAATTTCAAAATGTAATACCATAAATTTGATTCAATCCTAGGTTAGAAAAGTTTCATAATGAACAATTGTATGTTTATTTTAAGGCTATTTTCTAAGGGTATTTTTTGTGATGAGAGATTCAACAAAATAGATTCTGCATCTAGCTAATAAAATGAAAAATATTTTTCCAAAATTTCCTCTTCTAGATTCTAATTTTCTATGCAAGAACAGCTATTCTACATAGAATACCAAACTCAAAACTCAACTCAAGTTTGAAGAAATTTGGATGTGATCAATGGTGTCACAACACGTCACAAGATAGATGTTCATGGACAAAAGGAATTTGATCAAGATGACAGAAAGGATAAATTTATCATAATATGTTTAACATGTTTGATGAAGATGGTCTCTTCATCTGAAACTCATCCATAGCCAAATTTGTATGGGACAAGCTTAAGATGGTCTATAAGGCGAAGAATTAGAATCAGATCTTGAATTTGTAAAGTCAACTACATAACCTAAAGATGAAGAATGGAGAACTATTTGAATCATTTCTTAAAAGGATTGCTGAGTTGAGAGCTTCCTACAAGCCTTGGGTGAAACCATTGGTGATGTAGCCTTGGTTCTTATTTTTCTATAGGCACTACCTTCTAGATATAAAGGACAAGATGCTCACTTTTGAGAATTTGGTGAATCTACTTCAGAAAGAAGAGTCTCCAATCCAAGATCATGATGATAATGATCATGCCATGACTACATATCATAAAGGTAAGAAGCCTATGAAACAATTTGGGAGACCTCCCAAATATGGTAGTTTATCCAAATATTAGAAGAAGTGTCCAATATGTGACATAATTGGAAATGATATGAAAAATTGTTGGTACAGCTCTTTGGTTAAAGGATCATCCAATAAATCTATTGAATACCCAACATGACTAAGAGGGGGGATGAATCAATATAGAAATTTAAAGTTAATTATTAATAATTAACATTAAATTACTTAGCAATAACATATTAATCATTAGCCTATAAGCATCAACCATCAATACAAGAACACCAGATTTACATGGAAAATCTAAATAGGGAAAAACCATGGTGAGAATCTAACTCACAATATGAGTAACAATGTTTACAACTTTTCAGGCTTACGGCCAAGGTGCACCAACACCTAAATGAATCTCATAACTAAGGAGCACAACCCTAGGCAAGATACAAAGAGGACTTGCACAATTGAAGAACACTTCTTCAAGAAAAGATACAAATTGTTTCCAAAGGACTCACTATCAATCAACAATGAATGAAATAACTAAATTGAAATTGATAAGGATTCTCTTGAAAATGAAATTATCCTTGAACAACTAGATCAAGTGACCAAGATCATGGAAAACATCTCTGATAATCTTCACTGTCACAACACACTATCTTGTAAAATATATCACCTACCACTTACTCACATATGCCTACAAATAATTCACATACACTTCTCATCCACTCTCAATTCATAAATACACACATCATAAATATGTGATACAACATTTAAAACCTAATTAAGGGTTGACCAAAACACAATAAGCAATATTACATAAAATAAGCCATTCAAACCTAAAATACTAAAATTGGTCCACTCTAGGAGAAAGAGAGAACCAAAACATATCACAATACATCTTTCCATGATATCTCCAATGGTCCGCACACCCCAACACGTTCTTCAAAGCCGTTGAAACCTATAACGTTTAGACATAATCACCAGTCAACCACACAACCACATTGAATACAAAATACTCCATGTAGGTCTCCACATGCCATGGTGAGAGCTAAAACAACATATCAATACATCTTCCAACACATATCCAAATCAAAATAGTATGATCCACTAAACCATAATACAATTAGCAACATATCTAGAGGGCATCAAAATTATTCTAAATCATCCAGAATGTAGAATGCCACAACCAACACCAAAAACATTATCCGCAACACAAAACATGATCTAAAACAACTTAGAGAATATCTGGACCAACATCAATCCAGGTAATCAGGTTTGGCATCAATGACAACCATACAAGCTCATGCTATCAACAAACTCCAACAATCTCCCCCTTTGTCACTGATGGAAACACCAATAGAAACAACAACATGATCTTAATAATATCACAACAACTCTCTCCCACAATAATATTACAACAACTCTCTCCCCCTTTGACAATAATGAAAATGGGCACTGCAAACCATACAAACAAGATCACACCACTACTCTCCCTGAGAGCAACAATAGCATCAATCTAGGAGACAAGGTAAGCATTTAGTCTCCCCTTGAAAAGATGCACCACTGAAAAAATGCATTTAGTTAGAAAAAGGAGGGGCAATAACCCCTCACTTCTTCTTGAGATAATCAAAAGTATCCTTCACCAAAGCCTTAGTAAAAATTTCTATTACCTAATTCATTCTAGAAATGTATTCCAATTTGATTTCTTTCTTTACAACCTTCTCTCTTAAGAAACAATAACACATTGAAATATGTTTAGTTCTCTACTGCATAATTGGATTCTTTAAAATGTTTATAGCACTGGTGTTATCATAAATAATAGGAAGTGTCATCATATACTACTCTGATATCCTTAAGAGTCTTCTTCATCCACAAAACATGAGTATAGAAAGATGTTGTGGTAGTATATTCAACTTCTATGTTGGATAATGGAATTGATTCTTTTTTATTCCTCATCCATGAAACCAATATGTCACCCAAAAGGAATGCATCACCACTAGTACTCTCCCTATCCTCAATACTTATGGCCCAATTTACATATGTATATCCTTTCAACATGAAATATCCATCCTTCTTGTACCATATACCAAATTCCTAAGATCTTTTCAGATAACAAAAAATCCTTTTCACTACTTGATCATGAGTTTGCCTTGGATTGGCCTGAAATCTTGCAACCAATCACATATCTTACATAATATTCGTTCTAGAAGCAGTAAGATATAATTTTCCTCCAATCATTGATTTGTACTTCTTCTAATAATCAACTAAATATGTATCATATTTGACTAATTTGCATCCAACGACTAGATAGGTAGTAACAGGTTTTCAATTCTCTATATCAAACTTCCTTAACATACTTATCTTGAGAAATAATTAATCCATCATCCAAATAAGTAGCTTGAAGACCAAGAAATAATGACATTTCTTCAAACATAGAAATCTCAAATCCCTTTTGCATCTCTTCTACAAATTCTTTGCACAATCCATCACTTCCTCAAAAGATAATACCATCAACATAGACAACAAAAATCAGCAACTTAATGCCTTTAACCTTAAAATAAAGATTGATTTCTGCAATTCCTTTCCTGATTTTTTTCTAACAAATATCTATCCAATCTTGCATACCATGCATTAGGTGCTTGTTTAAGTCCATACAGTGCCTTCTTTAGTATGCAAACCATGTCTGAATCATTTAACAATCTGAATCCATCTGTATGTTCAATGTCTACTTCTTCTTATAGTTCTCCATTCATAAATGTTGGCTTAACATCCATCTGATGTACTCTAAATTTCTTGTAGGTAGAAAAAGCAAGAAACATTTTAATATCATCCATCCTAGCAACTAGAGTAAAAGTTTCTTCAAAATCAATTCCTTTTACCTAATAATAGCCTTTACATGTCAATCTTCCCTTGTTTCTTGCGACTTGTCCTTGTTCATTTAGTTTGTTCTGGAGCACCCACTTAGTTTTTAACATGTCATTATCCACTAATATAGGTACTATCTCCCAAGTCTGATTCTTATGTATCTAATTCAATTCTTGTTCCTTTTCATTTACCCAACTTTCTTCCTTTCTCACTTCTTCATATGATTTAGATTCAATGAGTGAAAGAAAATAAAAATTAGTTTTGTCATTGACCTTTGTAACACTTCTTCTTATCCAGACTCCTTTAGTCTTGTCTTCGATTATCTGATCTTCTAAATGATTCTAATGCACATATTTTAGGGCCTTCATTGCTTTCTCCCGTTCTTCTTTATCTTCTGCTTTTGTTTCATCTATTTTTTCTTCTTTGTTTCTTTCTAAATCTGTCTTTTCTTCTACATCAACACGAATAATCTCAAATTTGATCTCTTGAATAGGTTCAAGGGTAGTCTGATCCCATACCTCACACACTTTTACATTTGTACTCTCCACTATTTTGTTTAATATCTTATTGTAACATCAGTAATCTTTTTTTATTTTTAGCATATCCCAAGAATATTATTTCATCTACTCTGGTATCAAACTTTCCAAGATCATTCTCATCTCTTCTGGTATAGCACTTACTCCCAAGGATTCTAAAGTATTTCACAGTAGGTGGTCTTCCATACCACAACTCATAAGGTGTCCTAGTATGATTTTTTCTTATCTAAACCCTATTATGAATGTAAGTAGCAGTATGCATAGCTTCCTTCCACTACACATTAGCCAAGTTAACATCATTCATCATAGTTATAGCCATCTCAATAATAATTCTATTTTTCCTTTCAACCATACCATTATACTGAGGAGTTCTTGGGGTAGAAATATGTCTCCTAATACCATATTTCTCTTAAAAATTGTCAAATTTATTTGAATTGAATTCTCCACCTTTAGCAGATCTCAAACACTTGATTTTAGCATCAACTTGATTTTCTACCATTAACTTGAACACTTTAAATCTTTTAAAAGATTTTTATTTTTCAATCAAAAATGTAACCCATGTCATCCTAGGATAATCATCAATGGGTAACATAAAATACCTTTCATCATTGAGTCTGCTTGTCCTTGTAGGGCCACATAGATCAGTATGAACTCTCTAATGGATATGATGTAGAATACTCATTGTTTTTTAAACTTCTTCGAGTTTTCTTCCCCAACTAACATTCCTACATATAGTGTCAATAAGTTTGATAATCCTTGGTAAATCTCTTGATACTTAAAAGTTACTAATAAAATTTATTTCCAATTCTATCCTTTATATAATAAATGTTTTCACTTTCCCTAATTCCTTTTGCTACCAACATTCTAGTTTTTCCTTTTCTGATTATACATCTGGCGTCAGTGAAAAAAACTTCATGACCTATATTACACATTTGACTAATACTTGATAAACTATGTCTCAAACCTTCTACATAGTAAACCCCAACAATTTTATTCTTACCATCTATGGAGATACTTCATATTCCACAATTTTTTAAGCTCACTCACTTACAAATTTCACTGGTCCACCATCATACTTATTCAGAGTGATAAACTTGTATTTTTCTTTGATCATGTGATTTGAGCATTTGGAATGAATGATCCATGATCTTAGTTCAACATTAGCATGCAGTGTAGTCTTCACTTCTGGTCTTCCAAATATTTCCTAATCCTTCTATTCTATAGCTAGGAATAAAGATTCTTCATTCAAGTCTTCGACATCTTCTTCTTCAGATGAATGTTCCTCCATAACTCTTTTTCCCCTTGTCTCTATCATATATTCTTCTCTGAAAATCGTGTCTTCTAGATATCTACTTTTCTATTCATCATCATCAAATTTTCTATAATATTATTTGTATATACATCTAGAATAATATAATGATAATTATTTCACAACTAAAGCATTTCAAAGGTAATTTAGCTTACAAGTATTTTTGAATTTCTCACTTCAGTCTTCTTACAAAGTTTTCTTTGAAATCTCATCTAGGCTCTCACTTGTTCACAATTCATCTTCTAATATCCTTGAGATGTTAAATTCATCTTCTCTTCAATAGAATTTCCTATCTTTCATCTCTCCAATTTCATAGGTAGACAAAGTTTCAATAATCTGATCAATTGTGTAGTTATTTAGGTCATGACATTCTTCAACAAATACTTCTTCAATTTGTAGGGTTTGGACAATGTGAACTAGATTTTTCTAATAATATCACTTTCTTCTAACATTCCACCAATAGCTTGGATAGCCTCTAAGGTATCATTTACTCTATGTATGTATCTCTTTACACTTTCATCATTAGCCATTTTGAAACTTCAAATCTTTTGCTTCAAGTTCAAAAGTATTGCTTGATGAATCTTCTGATATCCTTCCTATCCATAACACAATTTGTTCTAGATTCCCTTAGCTTCGTTCATTATTTTAACTTTTCCAAATACTTCATCACTAAGCTAATAAGTATTTTTTTGCAGTTTTCTCTTCAGTCTTGACTACATCTTGAGTCGATGGCCCATTCTAAGGTTGATAAGGTGTCTAAATAATCTCCTATATTCCATTCTATGATTCTTCCAAGTAAGAATTCATTCTATCCTTCCAATAAGTAAAGCTTGTTCCATCAAACATTGGTTTTTTAACATGAAGGTCATGCACCATCTCTAGATCTACCTCAAGCAGTTAATCTTTCCAAAGATTAACCTTGCTCTAATGTCAATTGTTGAACATCCTACAAGACTAAGAAGGGGAGTGAATTAGTCTGGAACTTCAAAATCAATTATTAATAAACAACATTAACTTACTTAGAAATAACACATTAATCATCAATACATAGGCATAACCAAT
Source organism: Cryptomeria japonica (assembly GCF_030272615.1). NCBI lineage: Eukaryota > Viridiplantae > Streptophyta > Pinopsida > Cupressales > Cupressaceae > Cryptomeria > Cryptomeria japonica. The sequence continues at coordinate 157,976,169 of NC_081412.1, forward strand.
CAACACAAGAACATCATATTTACATGGAAAACCCAAACAAGACTAAACCACGATGAGAATATAACTCACAATATGAATAATAATATTTAAAACATTTTAGGATTGTTTCCAAGGAGAAAAAAACACTAGAAGAACTTGCAAAACTAAGGCACACAAGAATTACACTACTAAAGACCACTTCTTCAGGACAAGATAGAAACTATTGCTGAAGGAGTCATTGTCTAATAGCAACAAATAAAATAGCTGTATAAAAATTAAGAAGGATTCTCCTAAACATGAAATTGTCCTTGAACAACTAGATCAAGTGAGCAACATCATGGAAAACATCTCAGATGGAACTTTAGAGTATAGTAGATGGATGTTAAGTTAGCATTTCTTAATGGATAGCTTGAAGAAGTGTACATTGAACAACTAGATGGATTCAAATTGTCAAAAAATACAAATGTGGTTTTTATATTAGAGAAGGCATTGTATGTATTTCAACAAGAACCTATACTATGGTATGCGGAACTCGACGCGTATTTATTGCAACATAATTTCAAGAAAGGTAGTATTGACAACAATCTTCACTTCAAGATTGAAAGAATTAAGTTGTTGATTGTTGTTGTCTATGTTGATGATATTATCTTTGAAGGAAATGGAAGTTTGTGCTAAGTATGTTAAAGAGATGTTCAAAAAGTTTGATATGGAAAATTGTAAACCTATTACTACCCTTTTAGCTATTGGATACATGTTAGGGAAAGATGATGCATCTTTGGATATTGATCAAAAGAAATATAAATTTATGATTGAAATACTATTGTATCTTACCACTTCTAGACCAAATATAATGCAAGTTGTATGCTTGGTTGCAAGATTTCAAGCTAATTTGAAGCAGACTCTTGATCAAGTAGTGAAAATGATATTTAGGTATTTGAAAGGAACTTAGGATTTTGTCCTATGGTATAAAAGAGATGGAGATTTTATATTGAAGGCATATCTAAATATTTATTGGGCCAACAATATTGATGACAGGAAGAGTAAAATTGGTGGAGCATTCCTTTTGGGAGATAGATTGGTTTGATGGATGAGTAAGAACTAAGAATCTATATCAATATCGACTGTTGAAGATGAATATATTGTTGTAGCATCTTGTTGTACTCAATTTTTATGGATGAAAAAGACTCTTAAGGATATTATTTCTTCAGAGATAAGGTTGCTAAAGAGGAAGTCAGATGGGAATGCATTTCTACATTAGAGCAAATAGCTGATATTTTTACAAAGGCTTTAGCAAAGGATACTTTTGAGTATCTTAGATAGAAGTTAGGGTTCATTTCCCCTCCTTCTTCCAAATAGATGTACTTTTGGTGGTGCATCTTTCCTAGGGAAGACTTAGTGTTTATCTTTGTTCTTGGATTGTTGTTTTATCTACTCTTAGGGGCCGCAGTGGTGTGAGTGCTTAGTATGTTCTTGTTTATGCACCCTTTTTCATTGTTGTCAAAGGGGGAGAGAGAGTTGTGAGATAATGGGAGAAAGAGTTGTTGTGAGATTGTTAGTTGATGATTATTAGTTGTTTATTAGTGTTGCCATCAATGACAAAGGGCAAGATTGTAAAAGCACGAGTTTGTATGGTTGTCATTGATCTCAAACCTAGTTATCTTGATGGATATTGATTTGATATGATTTTTCATATCTTGGTTATCTTGATAGAGGTTGGTATGGATACTCTTTTGGTGTTGTTTATGACATATTGTATTTAGGGTGGTCATGAAAGCTCATAGTACCCTCAAGATATGATGATGTTTGCATTTTAGTTTAGTGGATCATATTATTTTGGTCTAGATATGTGTTGGAAGATGTGTTGAGTTGATTATTTGTGTCTCACTTTGATTTGTGGAAATTTGCATGGAGTATTTTGCATCGAAAGTGGTTATGTGGCTAACTAGTTGACTATATCTATACATTATATTTTGTAGCGTGCTTTGGAATATGTGATAGCATGTGAAAATTGGCGTAGTTTTCATAGGATGATGTATTATGATATGTTTTTGTTCCCTCTTTCTCCTAGAGTGGACTGATCTAAGTATTTTTGTGGTGGCTTATTTCATGTAATACTGTCTTGGTTGACCCCTATTTAGGATTTCAATGTTGCATCAAATATATATATTATACATAAGGATGAATTAATTATAGATTAAAAGTAAATTGTGTGAGAAGTATATGTGAATGTTATGGAAGCAGATTTAATTTTTTAATGTTGAGAAAGACAATTTGGGAAGAACTTTAAAGCTGGTATATTTTGCCAGATAGAATGTTGTGATAGTGGAGATAGTCAAAGATGTTTTCCATGTTATTTGTTTCTTGATTACTATTCAAGGATAAATTTATGATAAGAAGAATCCTTCTAAAGTTTAGTTCATCTATTTCATTCGTTGTTGATTGATAGTGGTTCCTTCGACAATAATTTGTATCTGATGGTATGATGAAAGAATAAGGATCTGCTCAACTACTGAGAGGGGGGTTGATTCAATAGATAGAAAAAATGATATAAACTTTCACCAATCTCAAAAACAACCTCTCAAAGAAAACTTAGAACTAACAAGTTAAACCACTAAACTATAAATGTAGTATCACTGTCAAGATAAACCAGTTGACTATTATAACAAATTAATAGTAAACAACTTAAAACTCACAAACATCATGTCATAATCATTACCACTCATTATCAGATCATAAACCAATACAGCCAATTCACCAAACTTAATCGGTTAGGGTTTATCAAATCAACAGGTAGGGTTTACCGGTTCAACTCTCTAATACTTAGCAATATCAGTTCACTCCACAAACTCACCTACTAGTTACAATTCCCTTCACTAGCTCTTCCTACCGATTACAAAATAACATCATAATAATATCATTACCAATTAATTGACATCAATGACAATGTAACAAATCATTAATGCAATCTTCATGCAAATGCCAACAATCTCCCCCTTTGGTATTGATGGCAATAAAATTATCATTATCATTGATTGCTATGATTGTGAATAGGAATCCTGGTTTACATTTTACCATGTACTCTCCTTGTCTTTAGCTAGTAACTAGATGTAGATCTTCTCTCTATCAATCATACAATTCTTCTCCCCATAATCACATAGTTCTTCGCCCCCTTTAACAACAATGCCACAGTGAAATTAAAACATACAATGTCAAACTTCACTGTTCAACATCAACAACCTGCAATTTGACAACAATGCCAAAGTGAAAGCAAAACATGCAATGTCAAACTTCACTATTCAGCATCAACAACTTGCAACTTGATGCACCCCCTATGGAATAACTCCACTCCATCAATCCTGCTATAAAATTTTGCAAGTAGTTTTGGGACTGATGTACTCTACATCATGCTCAATTCACCTCATGAAGGGGTACAACCCCTAGCTAACTTATAAGATACTCGAAAGTAGTCTTAGGCAGAGGTTTAGTAAAGATATTTATAAGTTGTTCCTTGGTAGAAACATGCTCTAAGATCACATTTTTACTCTGCACTTTTTCCCTCAAGAAATGATACTTCAATTCAATATGCTTGGTTCGTGCGTGCAAAATAGGGTTCTTGGAAATATTTATGGAACTGATATTGTCACATAAGATCTTTATAGGTTCTGTAAACTTCATCTTGAAACCTTCCAGAATGTACCTCATCCAAATAGCCTAGGTATAATTCATATAAGCTACAACATACTCAGCTTCAATAGTAGACTGTGATATACAACTCTACTTCTTGCTACTCCATGAAACAAGTCTTCCTCCAAGAAAGAATTCTCCACGGGTTGTGATTTTCCTATCATTAACATTACCTGCCCAGTCTGCATCTGTATACACTTTCAATTCAAAGTTTCCTTTATATGGATACCATAATCCAGAGTTAATAGTGTCTTTCAAATATCTGAATATCCTCTTGGTTTCTATCAAATGTGTTTCCTTTGAATTCTTCTGAAATCTAGCAACTAGACCAACTGCATGAGCTATATCCAGTCTGTTGTGAACAACATAGTGCAATTTCCCAATCATTGACCTGTATTCCTTTTCATCAATAGATATGGCTTCATCTTCCTTAGACAATTTACAATCTATAACCATTGGTGTCCCAACTAGTTTACAGTCACTCATACCAAATGTCTTTAATACCTCTTTTACATACTTAGACTGTTTGATGAAAATACCACTCTTCATTTGTTGTATTTACAAGCCTATGAAAAAAATTATTTCTTTCACTAGAGACATTTCAAAATCACTTTTCATTTCATTTTCAAAGCCATTTCTCATGTCATCATTTCCTCCAAATATGATATCATCTACAAACACTTCACTAACCAGTATCTTATCTCCTTCAGATTTGAGATATATGTTGCTATCTTCATTGGTTCTCTAAAAACCTATCTTCATCAGGTGCGAATGAAGCCTTTCATACTATGCTCTCGGTGCTTGCTTTAATCCATATAATGTGTTGTGCAACTTACATACCATGTCTTTTTCATCAATCAAAGCATAACCATCTGGATGCTCAATGTATATTTCTTCTTCCAGTATTCCAGTCAAAAATATTGACTTAACATCCATCTGGTATACCTTGAATTTCTTATGTGTTGCAAATGCAAGTAAAGATCTGACACCTTCCAGTCTAGCAATTGGTGCAAAAGTCTCACCGTAATCTTCTCCTTCTTCCTATGCATAACCTTTGCAAACCAATAGAGCTTTGTTTTGGACTACTACACCATCTCCATTCAGTTTGTTCCTAAATACCCACTTAGTACCTATCACATTTGTATTCACTAGTTTGGCTACTAGGGTCCATGTATTGTTCTTCTCAATTTTATCAAGCTCCTCCTCCATAGATTGACCCAATGATCATCTCCAAATACTTCCTTAGCAGTTCAAGGCTCAATAGTGGAGATCATGCAAGCATTTTCTCTAATTCTTCTTCTTGTTAACACTACAACATCCTTATCTCCAATAATTTGGTCAAGATTGTGATTGAGTCTCACATACCTTGGAATAACATGATCACTATCTTTAGGTTCTTCTTCTTCATTATCATCATCTTCTTCTGAATCTACCTATTCCAGTTGAATTGGTACAACAACATTCTCTTTACTAGTTTCAGGTTTCACAGGTTTTGGTTCCAAAAACAAAATGCAAGGGTCTTCAACCTTTTCTCCACACTCATTTCCCGTGAGACTTCATGATACTCATCCACTCGAACATCAACATTCTCAATGATTCTCTGTGTCTGGTTGTTGTAACATTTGTCCTTACTCTTAGTGGAATAACCAATAAATATACCTTCATCACTTTTAGCCTCAAACTTGCTAACATAGTCACCTCTCTTAATAAAACATTTACTGGCAAATATGTTAAAATAACTAGCATTAGGTGATCTACCATACCAGTATTCATAAGGAGTCTTATCCTTACCTCTTTTTACAAAAATCCGGTTCATAGTGTAGACAGTTGTGCTGACAACTTCTCTCCAGAAAGTTTTCACTACACCTCCTTGTATCAACATTGATTTAGCAGCTTCAACAACTGATCGATTGTTCCTCTTTGCAATACCATTCTGTTCTAGTGTCCTCGGTGCATAAAGTTGTCATTTCATACCATTTTCTTCACAATATCTAGTGAATTCCTTAGATGTAAATTCACCGCCTTGATAAATTTTCAGACACTATCTTTTTACCACTCTCCTTTTCAGCTAAGGCCTTGAATGCCTTGAACTTAGTAAATTCTTTTGTTTTATCCTTCAATAATGCGTCCCACATCATTCTTGAGCAATCATCGGTGAAGATCATAAAATATATGTCACCTTGAATACTTTTAGTCCTTATTGGTCCACAGAGGTCTGTATGAACCAAATCTAACAGATGTTCCAATGAAAAAGATTTACTCTTAAAAGTTGAGGATGTCATCTCTCCCAACTAACATTCCTTACATAGATCATTAACCGGTTTGTCCAACTGAGGAAAACCTCTCACTGTCTTGGACTTACTCACTTTAATAATGTTATCAAAATCTATATGACAAAATCTCCTATGCCAAAGCCAACTATCATCTACTTTAGCAATTAAATAGTTATTGACTTTAGGATTCAGGTGAAATAGGTTACCTTCAGTCTGCGTGCCAATTACAATAAGTTCACCTTTACTCCCATAGAATTTACACATACCATTCTTAAACTCCAATGGATATCCTCTATCATTGAGTTGAGCAACACTCAAAAGATTGTGCTTTAATCCTTCAACCCAGTAGACATCATCTGCACTGCTCTTTCCATTAAGAGAAATAGTTCCCTTATCTTCTACCATACAGGGTGAGTCATTACCAAATCTTACAACTCCGCCATCAAATTCCTTCAACGAAATAGATTTTCTCTGGTCACCGGTCATGTGATGTGAACAACCACTATCAATGATCCAATCATCATAATTATCCATGCGACAAACTAAAGCCTTTTGATTAGATGTCTCCTCTTTAATGGCTACAAACATAATGTCTTCATTATCATCACTCTCAGATTCCTCATCAGTGATACCACCATCAACTAAAATAAGACAATCCCTTTTTCCTTTTCCCTTGTACTTCTTGAACTTCTCTCGCTTGTGCTCATTATCACCATAAGGAGAGTTAGTTGCAATATGTCCAATCTTGTTGCATGCAAAACATTTCAAAGGTAATTTACCTATATATTTATCGGTACCTCTGGGCAACCACTTGGCCATCAATGCTTCAAGCTCAACCAAACTGTCTTCATCATCAACTTCTCTACTAGATCTAGATTCATAACTGTGACTGACATCTCTACTTTTCCTCATAGATGGGTTAGAAATTGAAGCTCTAAATGCAGACTCGGATTTCTGAACACTACCATCATAACCATTTAATTCAAAAGTCGTAAGCTTTCCAATGATGGAGTCAAGGGTTACCTTATTTTTGTCAATAGATTTTATCTCTTGAATGGCTGCAACTCGGATAGCGTATACTAGTAGCAGGGTTCTCAAGACCTTACTAATCACTATGGCATCTTCCACTTTATCACCAGCACTCTTGGTCTCACCAACTATCTCTTTTATCCTTTGACCATACTATTGGATATTCTCACTTTAAACCATCCGCATGTCATCAAACTTTCCTCTTAGATTCTCTTCTTTGGCAATCTTCACATGTTAGTCACTGCTATAAATATCTTCAAGTTTCTTTCATACCTTATATGAAATCTCTAGACCATGGACATCAACATACTCTACATCAGACAAAGAATTGATAATAGCCTCAAGTGCTTGATTGTTTTCTTGTTGCTATTTCTTCTAATCATCAGTCATAATCCCACTAGGTGCAACATATTGAGTACCAACATGTTCCTAGTATTGACTTCCTAGACACTTAATATAAATTTCATTCTATCACTCCATATCATGTAGTTCTCTCTATTAAACTTTGGCCCTTCCTTCTTCATCATGTTCTACAAGATATTTACCTCAAGATGTTAGCCTTAGACCTTAGAGAACCTAAGAAGCTCTGATACCAATTAATGGTATGATGAAATAATAAGAATCTGGTCAACTACTGAGAGGGGGGGGGGGTGAATCAATAGATAAAAAAACTAATATAAACTTTCACCAATCTCAAAAACAACCTCTCAAAGCAAACTTAGAACTAACAAGTTAAACCACTAAACTATAAATGTAATATCACTGTCAAGATAAATCGGTTGACAGTTATAACAGATTAACAGTAAACAACTTGAAACTCACAAATATCCAAATACTTTACTTACATAAGTAAAACCTCATTTCAGATTGCTGCCGGTTAATCATAACTTATCCAAGTGGATTAAGTAGATAAGCAATTCAACCATAGTAAATATAACCACAAAAAAATTCACCACTTGACACAATATTTTTGATGTGGAAACCCAAATGGGAAAAACCACGATGAGATGAGACTCACAGGTTAACTATCTGAACTCTTTTGAAGTTCACCCTATTAGGAGCCAATCGTGTTAAAGCTTTACAAAAAGTCTTGTTAAGAACAAATCTTGTTAGGGACCACCTTGTTAAGGGATTGACTATAATGCCCTATTAGAAGCAATACCCTGTGAGGAGTAACCCCGATAGATGATTTGAAATCCAAGCTAATGAACTACCTAGCTAGAGGATTTGAATAACACTAAGCTTGTTAGAGCTTACACAATTAGGGGATTTTATTGTTGTAATTGTTAGAAAACAATAGGAGTTTGTTGATCTATTTGAATAGCACTACACTTGCTTGTTCAGATCCTTTTCATGCTCCTATCGGCCTTTACACAAACTGCAAATACATCATCTGGTTCGGCAACCACACACTCAACTACAACTTTGCCAACTCTGAAACAAAATAACTCATCGACCTTATAAACAAATCAATAGGTCAGTAACACAACAAAAACCTAATTCTCTCATAGAGATTACAAACAAATCGGTTCAAGTATGACCATTGGATTGCATAATAATCTCTACATATCATTCAAGATAGCCTCGACCGCTCCTTAATCACCACTTCATCGAACTCAGTAACTCATCATGCGTTTTGCATTACATGCAATATACTTGCTCATTCCCAAGATTAAAACTATTATCTCAACGTGCCAAAACACTTTGAAACTCTCTTCATACAATATGCATCCGTGTCATAATCATTACCACTCATCATCAGGTCATAAACCAATATAGCCAATTCACCAAACTTAATCGATTAGGGTTTATCAAATCAACAGGTAGGGTTTATCGATTCAACTCTCCAATACTTAGCAATACTGGTTCATTCCACAAACTCACCTACCGGTTACAGTTCCCTTTACTAGATCTTCCTACCAGTTCCAAAACAACATTATAATAATATCATTACCAGTTAATTGACATCACTGACAACATAACAAATCATTAATGCAATCTTCATGCAAATGCCAACAATATCTTGTCCTGAAGAAGTGTTCTTCAGCTACACAAGTTCTTTGTACCTTTCCTAAGGGAGTGCACCTTAGTTTTGCAAGTCCTTCAAGTCTTGGTGCTCCTTAGATATAAGTGTACAAAGTTGTAAACATTTTTATTCATATTGTGAGTTAGATTATGACCGTGCTTTTTTCTTGTTTGGGTTTTCTATGTATATCTGGAATTCATGTGTTTCTATTTGATGTGTTGATGGTTATAGTGCTAGTATTGAATAATTTTTTAATAACTATTCTTAATGTTTTGGATTGATTTAGTCCCCCCTCTCAGTCGCGTTGGGTGTTCAACAACAAGTATTTATTAAGTTAATAGAAGAAAGGCTAGAAAAATTAAATAAATAAAATATTTATTTACATTATAAAGAAGAGTCTTCGTGAATTAATTAAATAAAGTAAGGGTAAGTGCACAAAGATGGTGGTAAAAAAGGGGGGTATAAGTGGACACTTTTTTTTCTTTTGAAATCATGTGAACCTGAACTTGGAGGCAAAATATGAAAGTCATCCACTTAAGATATGAAGATAATAAAACAACAAATATTGTATCACTCTGAATCTAGTTTCCAAAATACTAAACTTTTTCAAAGTTGAATAAGATTAAGGGGGTCGAATCCTTCGCACACGAAAAATAGACCATGATTTTTTCTGAAAAACATAACATAGTGTTTGATGTGTGCATCAAAAAATTCATAGTTAGATTTAGTATTCTGACAAATCCTTTAGCAACAAGATAGTTAAGAGTGAGAACTCGAAGATGTGTATGTTTTTGTAATTTTTTGTTGAGTATTTATTTTAATGATTTTTCCAATTGAGCACATCTTGAAAATTAGGTACCTATTCTGCATAAGTTGCACTAAAAAAATTGAAAAATACAATTTTTTTTTTTAAATTGTAAAGAATCAATTGCACTACAATAATATATAAAGTTTTTTTAATTTGGATAAGTATATCAAAAGTTATTAAAAAAATGGTGCACGTATGTATGTAAGAATTATGGAGACACTGGTAAAAGAAATTCAATAATAATATGTTATTGTTGTTCAACTTTAAAAAACAATTATATGGTTAGAAAACTCAGAAGATGGGTGAAAATATGGTGGCAATTTTAGGAATACCCACTTGATAAAGTGTAAAGCCAATGATGACAAAGTCAAAAAACCAAGTTGATAAAATAAAGCACGTCAAAAAGGAGGGAAATGGAGGGAAATCAAACTTCCAAACCATAGCTTTATCATCTAGGTCTATTTCCAAACCTAAATGGTCAAAAGCTCGTATAGGGTACCTATGGTATGAAAAGAGCGTATGGGGTACTTATGGTGTAAGAAGCATGTACGCTCTATCTTAACTATAAATAGCATGTACGTGCTATGTTTGTTTAAATTTTGGGAGTGTGTATAATATGATATTGTATATATAATATGTGTATATACATATAATATATAATTTATATATAATATATAATATATAATATTTATATATATGTATATAATAATATATAATATATTAAGTATATATATACACACATATGTGTGTACGTATGTTTATTGTCTCCCTCTCTCCCCCTTTCAAGCACATAAAAGGTCTCTCTCTCTCTCTCTCTCTCTCTCTCTCTCTCTCTCTCTCCCTCTCCCTCTCTCTCTCTCTCCTTCATTCTCTCTTCCTCCATACCCCATCTCTCTCTCTCTCTCTCTCTCTCTCTCTCTCTCTCTCTCTCTCTCTCTCTCTCCCTTAGTACCTCATCTCTCTCTCTCTCTCTCCATACCCTATCCCTCTCTTTGTTCTTCTCTCCCTCCCTCCCCCCTCCTCTCTCCCTCCCCCCACTCTCTCTTTGTCTCTCTATCTCTCTGTCTCCATACCCCATCCCTCTCTTTGTTCCTCTCTCTCTCTCTCTCTCTCTCTCTCTCTCTCTCTCTCTCCTTTTCCTTCACATTTTCTTTACTACAAATGGCGCATACAGGGTATTAAACCTATTAGTTTTCTTCCCTACCATACCATTTTTTAGGCATAGGAGTGCGTACACGCATAGGGTGAAAAAAAAATACCGTTGGGCTTGCCAACATTTTAGGGACTAACAATGCACACGCGGTTATTAATATACCGCGTATGGGGTACTTAGACATAGTTTTCTTTGCCCAATAGCCTCAACAGCCTCAAAAGAATTTTTTGAGGTCATTGAAGGCCCCACTGCAACTATGTCTGCACTTCTATCATTGTTTTATACATAGAAGTAAGTGATTTTTTTTGTTTTTGCGTGATTTCAAATGATTTAATTATTGTTCTTATTAGTTTTTTCAATATTATTATGATTTTTGAAAAGTTTTGATTCAAAAAAAAATGATAAGATGCATATTTATGGTTATTTGTTTGTTTATAAACTTTTGATTACATATATATGTAATATGATTCTATTTATGACTATCGATATCAACCCTGGGAAAGAACAAGCGAGGAATGATGGAACAATGAGAGGCTGAAAAGGAAAAAAAAAGGCAGCATATGAAGAAATTATGTGACATAAGAACAATGGGAGAAGAAGGTATGTCATCCTCAACATCTCAATTTGATTTACCAAATGAATATAATGCACCTAATGCAATTAAAGAAGAGACATTTTATTTACCGTATGAACCTAATGCAATTCAAGAAGATACCATATTGAATAATCAATTAAAAGATGAACATACACCTTCTCTATTTGATGAATTGAATGTACACAATGCACTGATGTTAACACCTCCTAGAATCATTCATACGAAACCAAAGTATCAAATTGACATTGATGAGAATATAATGAAGCCAATGCCCAATAAAATGAATGAACAAACTTGTAGGAGAATGGTTAAAAGAATATGGCAAGACTATTTTTAAAACTTAAATCAAACCACAAGATGTCAATTAATTGTTCAAATGATTAAAAATTTGAATTTTAGAGAGACAATGAAAATTTTAGGCCTAAGATCATCTCAAAGTAATAGTGAAAGAACTATTGTGATAAATCTATTCGATGCCTGTCAAGCTATTATTTCAAACTCATGTACTAAATATTCTAATGCTACTTGACATGTCATTACATCAACCATAATGAGCAAGAAAATAAAAAAAGATCATTTGATAAGAAAAACAAGTCATTAAACGTTAGTAGAACAACATTAAGTAGAGCATTACAGAGGCGAGAAAAAATAAAGGAACCTAATAATAATTCTCTTTGGGGATTCTTGAGTAGACTACCATGCAAAGACAAGGTTGTTGTTGATGCACTAAGAACATTAATTAAAAAAAATTTGAATGACAACACAAGAGTTTCTCCCAACCAAATAGATGTTGTTAGAAGGCGAATGGGTCTAGAGATTGTGAGACACATGCCAAACACTATTTGGATATGACTCAAACAAAATTTTATGAAAGATTCCTTCAAAAGTTTCCTCAAATAAGAATTTCTCAAATATTTTTTGAAATGGAAAAACCTTTTTGTATTAAGATTAATCATGTATGCACCACGTGTTGTTGTAGGATGCATATTGAATTTTCCATGCACTATGATATTTTTCATCATATTTGTTCTACTTTGTACACTAACGATGTTTTGCAGGAATGCAATATACAAGCACCTCTTAAGTCAGTAAGAGAATTTATTTCAAGTGTGCTATGTAATAGACATGATGGTTGCATTTATTGTAAGATGCCTTGTTTGGAATGGTCTTTTTCTATATGTGGTGGTTTGCAACATTTACCAAGATGTGTACATTTGGAGAGCAAACATGATATTGGTAGGAAACTAGTTTCTTTTGGAAAATACAAGATAGTCACATATGGAATTAAAGATGGAAAAAAATTGAAAAGATGTGAGCTAGTAAAAAATGATATATGTGTAGCTGAATTTATGAAAATGTTTTAAGAGAAACTAGTTTATGAGTACATAATGCATACACATAGAGCTCGATGGTTAGATGAGCAATTCAAGTTATTTAAGGACACATTTCCTCTTCACACCATTGTCTCTATCATTGATTTTGCTGAAAATTATACACTACAACCTCAAAATGAAGTACAATCTATGTATTATCATTCTACACAAGTTTCTATTTTTGTACACATAACATTCATGCATGCAGATGATAGCACAGAGGAGGATAGAAAGGTTGTAAGAGAGTATCACTTCTACATAAGTGATGATCGTACTCATTCATCGGAGTTTGTACAAGGATGCTTTAAAGTTTTCTATGATAATTTAAAGGAAAGAAACATACAATACAACCGACACTTAATGTGGTCAGATAATTGCACCGCACAATTCAAGAATTCAAGGATGTTTTATTGGTTGACAAGGATGCATATGACAAGCAGTATACAACATTTTTGGACTTTCACTGAGGCTGGACATGGTAAGGGAGAGAACAATGGTGCATGAGCATATGTAAAAAGAGCCCTAGCTAGAGAAGAATTGAAGTACGAAGGTGGTGCTGTGTTGATAGATGTAGAAACAATTGTGTGATGGTGTAAGTATATGATGGGTCTTTGTAATCCAGGTACGTTAATGGTTTGTAGATATTTTTGGTTGATCACTGAATCTAATATTGAAAACTATCTAGATTGTTGTACAGTTGTAGGATCGAGTGACATGAACTCATTTGTGAGTTCAAATGCAAGTTCACTAGTAATTTATATGAGACAAATGGTGTATTTTTTCTCTTCATGCATTTATTGTTTGTGGGAAGAATGTGAATCACAAGAGTGGGTTGACAAATGGTCTTGTAGACCGTTGGTTCCCATTGATACATATCAAATTCCCAAAGCACTATAATTGAGCCAGATGCAGACATCAGTTAATTTTGACCATGTATCCAACCTAGTGGATTCAGGTGATTTTTTGAGTTAATTTTTTTGCAAGTATTATTTTTTGGTCATGTGTATGGAGTTGTTGCAGAAGAGAACAATCAAGAAGGAACAAATTACTATTTGTGTCGTTGTGTTGAGCCTAAAAGAAAATTGACAACCACAATCATTGATGGAGAGGGTATTGAGTACCTAATAGGGTCTGTTGTCATGATAGGAACATGCCTTAGGAGACACCCTATCAATAATTCTGATATTTGGTTGTTCAAGGACTTTGAAACACACAAACATATTCTTCATTTCTCTAACCTTGTTGTTGCAACAAATATTCATTTGATGAAGTATCGTGGTAGACCTCATAACAAGATTTTATGGAAAGTTCATGAATCTGACCACGAGGCAATACTTGACACAATATGGGCTAGAGCCAATCCTGAAGGCTCACTTGATTGATAATACGGTTCAGAGTAGAATGATTTTGAGAATTTTATATATATCATCGATGAATTGTTCTATATTCATTTTTTATATATATAAATTCCCATGAGCTGATTTTTACATGTTTAGGGGCATAATTTTGTATATTTAAATGGCAATGAGTTGATTTGTACATATTTAGATGCCAAATTTTGTATATTAAAATGGCGATGCGCTGAATCACACATATTGTAATGCCAAATTTTGTATAAAATCCTATGAGATGATTTGTAAGATATTTTTTTCTATATTCAAATAACCAAGAGCTGATTTGATCATATTTAGAGGCAATTTTTTGAATAATATGTGACAATGTTTTGTGACTATTTTTTGTGTCTATGTTTTGTGACTATGTTTTGAGTTTATGTGATGTGATAAGGTCAATCATGAAAATTATTGATAAGGTCAATCATGAGAATTCTTGACTCTTTTATAATCATGGAGAATTATTTGAGTCATTATCGAGTCATAGGAGTCATAGATTGAGTCTGGATACAATTTGAGCAAAAAATGTCAAAAAAGTTATCAAGCAACTTGTACATCGCACTTGTTGGATATGACTCTCGATGTTCCGACACTTTGAGATGCATGAGAGGAGCATGCCTAGTGTAAACATGCCCACTTAGACGTGCTCATGACATCAATTTATGCACACGATGAACCGAATCAATTCTAGCCTATCTTGCAACTTTGCATTGTATGCAACTAACGATTTTTGCAGCAAGCAAAAAAATGCTACCTATTGAAAATGGCTCTGAGACATAAAAAACTGAGATAGCCCATTGTAGAGGAGCCTCATGCAACCCCACAAGTTCAAATGGATCGATCATATGTATCCTAGATTGTAAGAAAATTTGTCATAGTTTGACAATTTTTTAGACTTAGGGCACTTGAGAGATCGCGCTGGTAGGGTATGACTCTCGACATTCTGACACTTTGGGACATATGAGAGGAGAATTTGTAGCATAAACCTTCCCACTCGGATGCACTCGTAAAGTCAGTTTGTGCACACGACGAACCGAAGCAATTCTAGCTTATCTTGCAACTTTGCATTGCATGCAACTAATGGTTTTTGTAGTAGGCAAAAAAATGCTACCAATTGAAAATGGCTCTGAGTCATCAAAAACCAAGATAGGGCATTCTAGAGGAGCCTCACGCAGAGCCACATGTTCAAATAGATTGATCATATGTGTCATGGATTGGAAGAAACAATCCATGAAAGTTTGACAATTTTTTTGACTCAGGGCACTTGAGATATCTCATCGGTAGGGTATGACTCTTGACGTTTCGGTGCTTTGGGATGCATGATAGGAGCATTCCTAGTGTAAACATGCCCACCCAAATGCACTTTTAACATCGGTTTGTGCACACAACGACCCGAATCAATTCTAGCCTATCTTGCAACTTTGCATTGCATGCAACTGATGATTTTTGCAGTAGGAGAAAAAATGCTACCAATTGAAAATGGCTCCGAGTTGTCAAAAACAGAGATAAGCCATTATAGAGGAGCCTCATGTGACCCCACAGGTTCAAACGGACCGGTCATATGTGTCATGGATTGGGAGAAACAGTTTGTCAAAGTTTGACAATTTTTTGGACGCAAGGCACTTGAGCGATCGCGTCGGTAGGGTATGACTCTCGTTGTTATGGCACTTTGGGATGCATGAGAGGATAATTCCTAGCATAAACTTTCCCACCTAGATGCACTCGTGAAGTTGGTTTTTGCACACGATGAACCAAATCAATTCTAGCCTATCTTGCAACTTTGCATTGCATGCAACTTACGGTTTTTGTAGCAGGTGAAAAAATGTTACCAATTGAAAATAGCTTTGAGTCATAAAAAAAAGATAGGCCATTCTAGAGGAGCTTCACACAACCCCATAGGTTCAAACGGATCGTTCATATGTGTCCTGGATTGGAAGAAACAGTCCATCAAAGTTTGACAATTATTTGGACTTAGGGCACTTGAGAGATCGTGTTGGTAGGGTATGACTCTCGGCATTCCAACACTTTGGGATGCATGAGAGGAGCATGCTTAGCATAAACCTGCCCACTCGGACGCGCTATTGATGTCAGTTTGTTTACTTGAGATCCAAAATTTAACCATTGCGAGCGTGAGGGTGTTCTCGCACCATACACATATTGTTGTTTATATTCATATTGTTGATTACATAGGAAAATATTCATTTAAAATTACAAAAGGGAAGCCACCAAATATAGTGAATACACCATAATGAATTGAATACAAGGAGTTTTGTAGGGTTAATTCGACATTTTAGAAATTTTATTATTCCATGATTGCAATGTTTAATATCATAGATTTTTGTTTTTTATATTCATATTATTGATTACATAGGCAAATGATCAATTAACTTTATTAAAGGACAACCACAAAATACAACGAATACACAATAATGAACTCAGTACACATTTATTGGATCCAATATCAACATTTATTGGTCCAAATCGATATACAATAAAAATATAGAATATATCTATATGTATTGGTCATTTTACGACCACAAATAACACTATATGATCCTAAACTTATGGTGGATCATCAAAATCGAGCCTCTTCGATACAGTACGTGGCTCTGTAGATGGCTGCAAAACAACAATTCAAAAGCCAAGTTAGAAGTTTTTTGTAGAAAATAGTTCACAATTCACAACATAACTATGCATTTAACTATAATTCATTTGCAATTGAAATGAAGATTACCTCATCGGCTAATCTCGGAGCTAATGTCTTCGCTCTCCTCTCCTTGTCACTTTTAGGAGTTTTCTTGAAGACAAACTTAAAGGATCCACATTATGGCCAAACCGCGAAGGGGTCGATTGTAGATTAAATTTACAATTAATACAATGTACTAACATAAATACATCAAAAACACTTAAAAGCTATAATATAGAGAACAATGATGTATCGGTGCCTGATATGCTTCTCCAATGGACTAAGGATGGCTCACCCTCGATGGAGAAACCGTCGCTATTACCTATACAAAAAATGATCAAAGATTAAATATAATTAATATAATGATAAGTATTGAAGGTTAAAAACAATTAATGTAATATATCAAACAAAAGTGTACCGGATCATGAGATGCTTCTCCATTGCATGGAGGAGGGCTCGCCATTGATGAAGTAGCTATGGATATTTCCTGTATATAAAAATTATAAGATTATAATTTATCACAAGTTCACATATACATGTGCATATAATCATGAAATCAAGAAAATAAAGTAGATATACATACCTCCACCCTCTCTTGATCCATGGGCGAATCAGGTGCATTCAACAAATCCATATAGCTCAATGGCCACTGTACATGTAAAATAGACAAAAAACACTAATCAATCTACAAACCCCAACTAAGACTTGATTTCAACATTTTCAAACAATTGTACAACTAAAAATGTGTTCAATTGCCTTCTTCCCACATTTTGGCGTCTTCGAGGAATTCTTTTTCTTAGGACGAGGCCTAGACGTGAAGGGGGTACCCTAAAAAATTAAAATTAACATGAGATATTAGTACAAATAAAATATTAAATATAATTTAAAAAATCTAAAATGAAATGACTTGCATATTCCATCAAAACAATACCTTAAAAAGGTGGTACAAAATATTATATTGTATAGCCTTGTAGGCCAAAATCAATTGCTAAGAGCGTGATGTCATCAATCTACGACATTTGGTCCCCTATCAACACCTACAAACCAAAAATTTGGACCAAGCATTAAAGATAGTTAGTATATCTTGTAATTTTTTTGAATTCAAAGTGTACTATTCTATTTTAACATGTTACAAAATTTATACCTTAGGCATCGAAGTTGTAGCTGTAGTAACTGCAGGAGGAGTATGGGATACCACCATGTCCATCAACTCCTCTGTCAGCGCCAAATCATCATTCGTGCGGGCCAAACATCTACTCTTGCAAATCATGCACAATTGTGATATGGATCCATCTATAGGGGCCATCCCCGAACAACTCACACATATGCTGGATGGCACTAGTCAATTACGATTACGATTACGATTACTATTACTTACTATTACTACTACTACTATTATTATTATTATTATTATTATTACGATTACGATTATGATTAGGATTACAATTTACGATTTACAATTTACGATTATTATTATTATTACGATTACGATTACGATTACGATTACGATTACGATTTCGATTTACGATTTACGATTTACAATTTACAATTAGTATTGTTATTGTTATTATTGGAAGAATGTTTTAAATTATCCAGATTCCTTTATAAATAATAAATAATGAAATGCTAGAATGTTGTTTTCTAACAAAGACAAGACAAATACGGACATTCGCAATATTACTAAGCTGAATTTGTTTGTAATCAAAGATTACTTGTAGCGGGGATAAGGGAGTGCCTTTTTTTGGACAAATCAATAAATCCCGTTGCCGATTTCTATCGAAAACCAACAAGAAATCTTATTGGAAATCCTCGGAATAATCACTGATCTAGAGTTTTAGATTCATCAAACTTTAAATATATCCTTATTTCCATTCCATATTCTCTCTTGGAGTTGGTTATATCAAACTTTAGATTTACCCTTGGACTCGCAGTTGACTCCAAATAAATAATCCTAATGATAACGCTATAAATCATAGGAGCCATTCTTAGAACAATATCGCCTGCCTTAACACAATAGTCAGCTCATATTATACTGGGTGTGTTGAGCATTTATTCATGGCTTCCAAGGTTGTGAGGTGGATTGCTATATGCTTCCTTGTGGCTTTCATACTCCCTAACTTTGAGAACGTCTGTGTCAATGGCCACACATATACCGCGTTCAATGACTACCATCGTTCCTCTCATCATTACGCCCTTGATGGGCTATATTGCGCTACATATGACACTAATCAGACCCTACAGTGGTGCAAGGAATACTTTTGGACTGCGTATTGTGACAAAGCCGGCCAGCCCATGGAACCTTCCCTCTGCGGCGCCTGCATCCAGGTAAACTCCACCACCTCTATTGTTTCTAATAAAAACAAACTATGTATTGCATTATTACTTGTTTATATCTAAAATTTGTTATCTTATATGTATAATGTTTATTCTGGCCGTACGAAATCATTTGAATTGTTACAGGTGACAAATAATTCGACGGGTCAAAATGTTACCGTACGAATTCTGGACGGGTGCCAAAATGGAGGATTGGTTTTAGAAAATGAAGCTTTTAATGCTATTGATGGTGATGGAAAAGGACAGCTTCACGGCCATATGTTTACTACTTACAAGTTCGTGGGGTGTTAGAACAAACTCACAGCCTCAATTATGTCTACTCCCTCAATTCTGTAGTTCACCAAAAGCTTCTTCATCGTCATCGCTTTGCTTTGAATAAAAACGTATAAAAATGTTTGTGACTGCCACAGAAATTTCCTGCTCAATGGGTTGTGTATGTTTGACTCTGCCCCTTGAGATGTTGCGAGCATGTTTTACATATCATTTAGAATATAATTTGAAAATGTTATAATGTACTTATTTAAATTTTCAAATTCTCATATTGTCAAACAGGATTTTATGTTTATGAAATTAAATATTATGAGAAAAAAGACGTATTAGTTTTGTTTTATAGGCATAAATAGTTATAGTTTTGTTGATTCAATACTATGTATTTATTTTCAATTTATTTTTGGTAAAGATTTATTTGTTTAAAGAATCATAAATAGTTATGTTTATCAACTATTCAATAGAATCAAAAACTATCAAGATAAGTACAAATCAGTCCTATGAAACAATGAATTAAATTTAACTATTTTTTTCACCCAATCATTCACATATTCCATTAATTATACAGAGGGGAGTTAATTATATCCAAAAAGTATATTAGTTTTTTCAGTCATTGTTATAGAAAATTTATTATATTTTTATTACAAATATTAGATATCAATTCAATTCCTTAATAGATAATAATAATTGTATATACAGATAACTACTATACAATTTTTCTTATTCTATTGTATTGTACAAGTTAAGTAGTAATATGTACATTATGTCTAAATCTTTAATAATAAAAATCTCAAAAATCAATTTAATGCAATCTATTCCAACAAATCATCAGATTATATGTACAAAATCATTGGACGCCTTCTTTCTAATATCTATTATTTTGCCTTATATTCACTTCCATATTTAAATAGAAATTACTTTAGTTGTTCCAATGTGCGTTAAAATTTAAGTTTACTTTGTGTTGTAACTCTATCATTGAGGGCGTGCTGGATGAGTGGGAAAGGGCGTGCTAGAGGCTGCAGGCCTGTTAGGGTCTCAGTGGACGAAGACTCTAGCGAAGGCGAGGAGGATGTCGTGGGTGCGGACCTTTCCCTTCTATTATGTGTTTATCACATTGTCTCTTGCGATGTTGTTATGGTGCGTTCCAGGGTTGGAAGCGATGGGGAGAGAGGCAAGTCTCGGCTAGTTGTTGTGCTTCCTGTCATCTGCAGTAGATTGCATACTTGCGTTGGAGGCTGCTAGGAGTTCGAGGGCCCGCTTGGAGATGTTAAGGGTTTGGTGGGCTCTGTCATGTCGGCTCTGTATCTTTCTTTGGAGCGTGGTTTCTGCCTTGGGGAGGACTGTGTCTTCTCCTCGCCCCTCTCTGCACTTGCTTTTGGTGGTGGAGGTTTGGCCTTGGGGTTTCGATGCAGAGTGTTGGTTGTTCTGTGCCACCTATAACTTTTCTTGTTTGCTCAGGGGGATCCCCTACTTCCCTCTGTTTTCTTTGGCCCCTATAAGCAGGGCTTTGCTGGGTCACGGTAGTCTGTGGTTGTTTTGGTCGGGATCCGTTGTTCTAGGGTGAGTAGACCCTCTGGCCTTTTCCTATTTTATCTTCGGTTAAGTTTCTTCTGCTCCTTCTCCTCATTTTCTTGAATCTATCTGTGTGATGGTGTGTTCTTTTGTGGAGGTGGAGAGGTTGTTTTGCTTCCTCGCTAAGGAAGGGTTGTTTGGGAAGTTTCTCCACTCTCCTTCTAGTTCTATTGAGGTGGCCCTATCTCCTATCGAGGTGGAGACTTGGTGTGAGGGAGTGTTCTGGCTGGTGCTGCTCGCAGTTTCGAAAGGACTATCTCGTTTGACGGTATGTCTTCCTCCTTGTCTTATTGAGGTGGAGAGTTGGGGTGAGGAAGCATGTCGGTTGATTTTGTTCATGTTGTTGGTTTTGTGGGTTGAGGGAGCCTGTAAAAACCCTCTTGGCTTCTTATGTAGTAGGTTTCAGGTGCCTTTTCAAAACCCACTTTCCCAGACTATTCCTGAAGGATGGTTTGCTGTAATCTATGCTTTGTTTGGTTGTGGGATCCTTGTAAAACCTACTTTCATGGTTGAGGGAGCTAGGAAAAACCCTTTTATCTTTGTTTGCTCCAAGGGGCGACTGGCTGCTAGCAATTTTGAAGGGCCCAATTTGGCCAATGTTTGTTTTTGGTTAGGATCAGGTTTTGCAGTTGGTGATCTGAAGACTTTGTTACATGTTAAGAGAGCCTTGGAAAACCCTTCTTGGTGGTTGAGGGATCCTGTTAAACCCTCATTTTCTATTTTTTAGATCTATAGTTGATGTTTTAGATCTGTTGTTTCTACCAGCATGTTTTGTATTGGGTTATTTATGTTTTCTGGTTGGCGTCTATTTGGTGGCAATTGCTTTCTAGATCTGCAATGTCTATTTTTGATTTGTGAGGTTGTAGTTGGGCTGCCTTTTGTCTTTGATATACCTTATTGCAGCGTCCCTTTGTTGGTTCTAGATCCGTGAAAAATCTGAGGGTTTCAGGTCTCTTCAAAAGCTATTGTATGAGGTTTCTTGTCCCCTCAAACCTATTTATCTTAATAAAAAAATCTATTAAGGGCTAGGTAGTAGGACTTTTCAAATTCAAATCATATTTTAGGGTTCTATTAACACTCATTTAGCTTTTTCTCTAACATAATATTAAGATATATATAATAAATTAAATTTTTTTTACAGATATTAGAACTTGTTCCCATTTATTGGGGGTGTATGTTAATAAAATTTTCATTTAGAAAGATTTCACAACTATATTTTATTAAAATAGTTTAAAAGAATTATTAAAATATTTAAATATTTTGTATGTATAAATTTGGGGTTATTTCATGGATGACATGTTAAATTAATGATATTAAAGTTGGAATTTTAGAAAAACATGCTTATTTATACTATCTTAAGGATTGAGTATAATATCAATAAGCTCATATTGATAAAATTAGTAATAGAACCAGCTTATAAGTGTGTGTGTAATTCAATTGATGTCATATCTTAATGTCCTTTATTAAAAATATATTTATTGATGATTGTATCAAAGATCTTGGTAGTAATTAACAAATAAATTAAGCTAGGACTCTAAATAAATCTAGTTTCAAGCCTTCATTATAGTTAGATTCATCTAACATTTAATCTATATTTATAGATGTAGTTGAAATGTATTCTAGTATGAAATAGGTTGGCTTAGGTTTGAAGTTTTAAATTTTAATGTTTAAGTTCTCTTTTGGCATAGTAAGTAATCCGTCATTAAATATTCCTAATGGCTATAAAAAAATTTGTTTAATAATAATTTCTTATTTGATGATGATCATCATAGTTGATTTCTTTTAAGAATAGTGTAAGACATATGTTTTGCATTAAAAATGCATTTTGATTATAACAATTATGTCTTGTTTATATGGTTATGTAAAGGACTCTTAGTACTTTGTGTGACAAAATCATGTTGTCTATAAAAATATATCAAATAAATGTGTTTATTAAGGAAATTGTTTACCTAAATTATCATTCATTCCAATAATAATGGATATTTCTTAGTTCATGATGTCATGTTCCTTAATGGCTCTTGAATAGAAAATACAAATATGTTTTTTTTTTAAATGTGATAAAATTATTTTCAATCTTGATAAGTAAACGTGTAGAGAGACTAATGCACATGTGTGTTTTTATGTGTTCTTATATGCACTTATGCACTCTTGTTTGCCTCTATATGCTTATGTATTCTTAGTGCATCTTGTGTCTTCTATGTGCTCCTTATGTTTGTAAATTATCAATTAAAAATATATGGACGCATTCTTATCTCTTCATTGAGTATTCTATGTATGGTATTGAATATGGGGGAAAAGAGAAGGATAGATTATCACCCTATATCTATCTACCAAAAAATGACATAAAAGATTCTTTGGAATAAGCTTGCTTGATCAATTATAATATTAGTATTTGCTACTATTTTTTAGTGTTATCTCATTACTCTCTGTTGTATCATTATATTGTTGTATTAGCATTAGAATGTAGAAATCTCATGATGCACATATTTCATTACTCGTAGTTTCATATTGCTAAGAATCCTTGTGTTGTTTCAAGTATTCTTCATGTCATGAAGAATTCCAGAGGAGTGTAAAATCTTTGTGGTTTAATGGATAGTTTTTTTGACAATTTTCTCACCCATGGTGTGCTCAAGGGAGATAGATGATGGGAGTTTCTATTAGGATTGTTATCAGCCATGTACATTATGTATTTATTGAATTTGACCTTGTGTTCTAATATAATTAAATTGGTTTCCTTAAGTTCTTCCTTGTTTTTTATTATATAACTAGGGAGAAGGCCCTGAACCTATGAAACAATAGGATTACCACATAGCAACATTAACCCATCTAAGAATGGGCATCCCAAAAGACATAGAAATAGAGCCCCTCCTTTCAAAAGTAATAAAATATCCTCATATCCTTATAGCTTAATCTACTAATTCTAACCAGATTCCATCTACCATTCTTGCTAATATCATAGTATATGTCCATATTAAACATAACATTATCATAGTTCAGCATAATTAATTTCAAATAAATAGGCGCACAGGCCCAATAGATTAAATTTTTCAAGATCATAACAAAAAAAATAGCAAAAACCATAGAAGACAAGAGAGCAGCTAGTCCTTCTTTATCAAGTTCCAATTCCTTTGGAGCCTGTCAATGTGACTTTCCCAAGTGTCCATCTACCTGTCTCCATCATCGAAATATCTCCCTGCTTCCTGCCTTGCTTCTTGATTTTACTAGATCCCGACACCAACCCCATAAACAACTTTACTCATGATACCATCTGTGATATAGCAGAGGGCGCTATAAGCATTGCTGAGGTTTTCAAATTCTTTTTTGTAACCCTCATGCTTCTCCTCCATATTAGCAATTCTACCCTTTAGATCCTCTAATTTCTCTACCATATCCTTATTATTTTCCTTTCTTGTTTGGGGTTCTTGAGAATAGGGGACCATTTCCTCATCATCAAGGTAGTTGGGAGCCAGTGGGCTATGTTCAGGGTTATCTGAATCTTCTTCTTTTTTAGCATTCTCTTCCTTCTCACTATCTTCTTCCATCTCATCTTTGAAATTTTCCTCTGGGTCTTCATCGTCAACCTGATAGTCTTCATCCTCTGAGTTCTCCCTAGAAGTTTCCTCATTTTCTTCCAGCTTAAAGACTCCCTCCTTGTAATTCCCCATTTCCTCATTTTCCCCTTTACATATCTTCTTTTTGGCTCTAAGTCGGGCAGATCTTCTCTCCCCTGAGTTTATTTCTTTCCTCTCTTGATCCTGGGTCTTATCTTTCTCCTCCTCTAATTCTTGCAGATCCAGGTCAATAGTTATACTTTTTCTAGTCGACTCTTTCCCATTTTTTTTGGCTTTGACAAGGGTGTTCTTAGGGGATTCCAATTTTTTTATCTCAAGAAAAAGGAAAATATAATTTATGTCAAAATATTTTATGTCAAAAAGATAGTTCTTCCTTGTTATTGACTTATACACTTATATTTTATGTGAAAATATAATTTCATATCTCTATTAATTCTTGTATATTTGAGAATATGACATTAATCTATGATTGAAATATTGTGTATTTTGAATATTATGTTAATTTAATCATATAGAGGTCTTGACATTGAATTTCTCTCGTTTCCTACTATGCTATAGTAGATCTTTGTTACTGATAAGGGTTTTATTTTTCAACATCACCCATTTGTCGCGACCCCTATAATTTCACTTGGTTAAGAGGTGATTGATTGTGAGATTTTTTTTCTAGTAAGGGTTTGATCTACATACTTTTCTATTTGTGGCCCTCTCTCCCTAACTTGCATCATAAGATTTTGGGGCACTACTCTCCCTTGGTTATAGGTAAGGTTGAGCTAAATACCTCTCTACAAGGGGTTTTATATGGTATATTTACAATTTTTTGAGGATAGACAAATAGTGTTAGATTATGGTTTATGAGATTGGATTCTCATCCCTTTCCCATTTAAAATTGGGCTCCTTTATTTAAACCTTTCAAGGAATACATTGATATGTTTCCCTTTTGGATGAGATTGCCATATCTCCACATATAGTCTAGGTGTCCTCTACTTTTGAAGACATTGGTAATGATCTAGACCATTTCTTCATTGTATATATTTCTTCTAAGAATGAAACCCACAAGTTTTTGGCTTGTATCATGGTTGAAATAGATTTATCAAAACATTTACCTAGTGAAGTTGTTTTATTGCATAATGGTGAGTCTTGGTCTTTAATGGTGGATTATGAGGGAATCCTATTTCATTGTAAACATTTCTTTGTTGCTAATCATTTAGGATCAACTTATCCTAATGGTCCCCATAAGATATCCTCGTCTACTTGGTGTAAGAATTCTCTTCTAGACCATCTTGCAGTGTTTCATAATGATTATATTGTTGGATATGATGACTTGGATTTTCTCTCATCTAATCCTGCATCTCTTTTGAATGGTACTATATTTTCTCTTTTAACTTTGTTGTCTCATTCTCATGATATTTTTGTTTCACATATTGTTCTTAATACTCAAGTCTAAGACAAGGTTTTCTTCTCTCTTCTCCAAGCCACATTTTTTTTTCTCTCCTATCTTGGACAAAATTTTCCTTCCTTACCTTGATATTTAATTGGTGTTGTATGTTCTATACATCATTCTGATAGGGCCTATCTCCCCTCTTGTCTAAAGAATTCAATTTTTATTGATGATTCTTCTTGGAAAGTTTTGCGAAGGAGGAATAAATTTATTCCTAATATGAAATATCTCTGACATTCAAAGCGTTTGGGTACAAAGTTGTCTTAGTTGGGATAAAGATCTAGTTTAGCTTGATTTTCTTTATCCTTCTTATGATGTTATAATTGTGTTGTTTCTATACTACTTATTATCTATCTTTTAACTCTAAACTATTTGTTCAAGGTTATAAGTCATTTTAATGATGTACATTTTTCTTTTTTTGTAGTCTTACCCCTTTTGAGACCTCTCTCCTCTTCTTTTATAGATGTTTTGTGGACTTTCCTACTTTACCTAACCAAAACATATGTTTTGATTAAAGGGGAAAACTATTTTTACAAGGACCAGAAACCCAAAGTCAACAAAAGAACAATCTTAAACAACTACCACTTAGGGCCCAGCAGCCAAAAACATGCCAACCTACCCCCAAAAAACTAGGGCAAAGCATCCCAACAATAAAAAATAAGACATAGCACCTAAACAAAACTACAGTAATTTTCATAATTTATCACTCTTTTGAATGATTTCTTCATTGATAATCATTGAATATTGATCTCTTGAAATATCCAGAAGAACAAGGCATTTTGATTATCCTATAAATTCCTTAGATTGACATTACAAATTTAGTTCTCAAGGATCGAGGATCCCATCTCCTTAGGGGTAGCCCCGCTAGCATCAGTAGGCATAAAATCATTAACACTTTGAACCTTTGTAGGCCCATCTAAGTCAATCTGATAAGTCTTCATTCGCTTAGTGACATTGACCACCGAGGGCCCAAAAATTTTGGATTCATCCTTGGAACTTGATATAGAAACCCTAGTCACCCTTTTTCCCTTCACATCAATACTAGGCTCCACTGAATCGAGAACATATTCAGGGTTGTCATTCTCATGAAATAAAATAATACCTTTTCTGTTAATGGGGTTAGGGTTTTTAGAGATGGAGTACAAGGGGCCTTGTTTATAAAAAATATGGAAGACCTCGTCCCCATTATAATCCACCTCATTATAAGAAGAGGTGTCCCCATAATCAACATGGACATTCTTCTAAAATTCAATACCAGTTTTAGCCCTAGGATTCCTCTCGACATGAAGGGCTTTCACATGCTCCATAATCAACAAGATGAAGCCCTCATAGAGAATAGGGGAGGAGTCCCTTTTCTCATGAGCTCTAATACTATGATTTAAAGATGAGGCCAAATAAAAAGGAAAAGAAATGCATTTGTTCTATCAGAAATGATTTAGAATGACGAAATGATAGTTGAATAAGCTGCATAATTTACCATCTAGGGTGAGGTATCACATGATGACCTCTGAAATCACCCACCATGGCTTCAGGAGTGAAGTGTTAACCCACCCACCATCAGTATTTTTCCTCACTTTCCCCCTCTCTTTCTATAGGAAAAAAGTATTCATAGCCTCCATCGCACATTTCTTATCTCTGTAGAATTTGGTTTCCTCAATCAAGGTGTTGGATACCATAGCCACCAGCTCCTCGTTAACCTGCATCTTGATACCATAGACACTATGTTAGGACCCAGAGGCAAATGAGAGGGGGGGTGAATCAGTTGTCTAATAATTTCAACCCAAATATAACTTAACCAAACTTGATACTTAATACCGGTAAACCAAACTTAATGTCAGTAAACAGATTAACAATTAATAACAATACCAGTGAAAGTTAATGCATGAAATAGAAAGAGAAACAACATCCACAACACATAACATAGAGTTTGTACGTGGAAACCCTATAAGGGGAAAATCATGGTGGGAAACCTTACCTACAATCAAATGATACTACTGCAGATAGTATGTGTATACAAATAGGGTTTGCACATGCAGAAAGGCCAACTGCTTAGAGCTCACTGCTCAATCACAAGAATGGGAGTCTCACTGACTATAATTGGATGATTAAATCCAATGATAATGTACTACTCAAAGTAGCATCTCCAATGCTAGATGCAATACCGATTAAGCTCGGATTATCTCCTTCAAACCTTCCTTGAATCTTCAAATGATGTTTGTGTGAGTAGCTCTGCTTATATTCGTATATACCGAATATCAAAACCTTACCATACCATATTACATACCATTACATTAATCTCAAAATTGAGATCTTACATATATACCAAAACCTAAGACCAAATATGTAGGTCGGCTCACTAAGAATATTATAATAAAATCAATTACAACAAGGCAAGATGTGATGCATCATGTCGGCTCAGCATCAATATTAATTGATTAAACCATCTCCATAACATGTCATGCTAATCTGGAATAGATAGCGCATGTCAGTCCATAACCTAGACCAATTTGTCGGTAACAACAAATATGTCAACCCGATTAGACCAATAACCAAATCATCAAAACCAAGTGTCCAAACCATGTCTTCAACATAACCAAGCGATCTCCAGATGATAACAAGTCATCCTCACTGTCAGTGAATGATATAACCTACCAGTGAACCAAATATCAGCGACTATGCATAAGTCACTCAACTTGCTAGTGAACATAACCAAAGATCTCCAGAAGGATAAGTGTTGATAAGTGTTGACATCAATGACAAAACCAATGCAACATATCCATAATACCAATAATCTCCCCTTTTGGCATTGATGGCAACACAAGATGGAAAAACCATCTAAGTGCCAAAGTAGAAATGCCAAAAACCAAAAACCAACAATCTCTAGAATAGACCAATACCAGAAATCAAAATACAAATGCAGAGAGTATGAATCTCTCCTCTAATGAATAATCTCTCCCCAAAGGATAATGGTTTTCCATAGATATCTCTCCCTCTTTGACATCAAATGCCAAAGCAATACAGATACCAGATACAACCAGTTCATAGAACCAATTACAAATACCAACTCTTATAACCAACTATTCCCCCTAAGAAGTAGCTCTCCTCCATCAAAGCCGGAAAAATATCTCTCTATAAATTTTGTCGATTTGATGCCTAGCATCAACTATCTAAGTCTCTACCAGTGAGGGTATAACCCCAAGTTATTCGCTGAGATATTCAAAATTTTCCTTAGGCAAAGGCTTAGTAAAGATGTCTACAATCTGCTCTTTAGTATTCACATAAACCAATCTCACTTCTTTTGTTTCAACATTCTCTTTCAGAAAATTGTATTTGATAGAACATGTTTAGTTTTAGAGTGAAATACTAGATTCTTGGATATATCAATTGTTGTTGAATTATCACAATATATGATTATAGGTTCTTTGCATTTTACCTTTATGTCCTTCAAAATTTGTTTGATCCATAATACTTGAGTACAATTAGTTGTTGTTGCAGCATATTCTGATTCAGATATTGATAATGATGTACAACTTTGTTTCTTGCTTAACCATGAAATCAATCTGCTACCAAGAAAGAATGCCCCATCGATGGTGCTCTTTCTGTCATCTACATCTCCTGCCCAATTAGCATCAGTGTATGCACATAAATCAAAATATTAATCTTTAGGATACCATAAACTAAGATTTATTGTACCTTGTAAATACTAGAAAATCCTTTTCACTGCTGATTCATGATTTTCTCTAGGATTACTCTGAAATCTTGAAACAATGCATACTGCATTCATCATATCAAGTCTTGTTTGTGTCAAATATAGTAAACCTCCAATCATATATTTGTATATTATCAGATTAATAGGAGCTGAATCATCCTTCAATGATAGTTTATCAGTTGTAGTCATACGAGTACTTACCAGTTTAGAGTTTTCCATACCAAATTTATTCAGAAATTCCTTCAAGTACTTTGATTGACATAAGAATATACCTTTATCAGTCTGTTAAATTTGCAATCCTAAAAAGAATTTTATCTCCCCAATCATAGGCATTTCAAATTCCTCCTACATCTTATTAGAAAAATCTTTACACAATCCATCTTCTCCTCCAAAAATGATGTCATCAACAAATACTTCAATAACCAAAATGTCTTCATTAGTCACTTTGAAATATAGGTTGTTGTCATTATTACCTTTAGTGTAAGTAAGCTTCATAAGATATTTGTCCAATCTAGCATACCAAGCTCTAGGATCTTGCTTCAATCCATATAAAGCTTTCCTTAATCTGCAAACCATATCTTTATCATTTGTCAATGAAAATCCATCAGGTTGTTCAATGTAAACTTACTCTTCAAGATCACCATTCAGAAATACACATTTAACATCCATTTGATAAAATTTATAGTTCTTGTGTGCTACAAATGCAAGAAATATTCTGACTTCCTCAATTCTAGCTACTGGTGCAAAGGTTTCATTTAATCAATTCCCTCTTTTTTGTGAATATCCCTTACACACTAATCTTGCTTTGTTTCTAATTACCTTACCATCTTCATTAAGTTTGTTTCTGAAAACCCATTTAGTTCCAATTACATTTTTATTTTTAGGCCATGGAACCAATGTCCATGTATTGTTCTTTTCAATTTGTTCCAATTCATCTTCCATAGAATTTATCCAATGTTTATCTTCACATGTGTCAATAACATATGTTGGTTCAATTTGAGAAATTAAACATACCTCTTCATTTGCCAGTCTTCCTCTAGTCATAACTCCTTCATATTTATTCCCAATTATCTAACTTTCAGAGTGATTCAATCTTACATACCTGGATGTGTTCACTTGTTGTTGTTCTTCAGTCATTGTGGAATTCTCTGATGATGCCAGTGTGACTGGATCAACATTCTGTACCGGTGCACTCTGTATAGGGTCATTTGTGAATATCTCAACTGTCGGTTCGAAATCCATAGACCTTGAATTTCTTCTAAAGTGTTCATCAATCTTCACATTTGCACAATGATTTTCTGCAATCTTTTAATTAAAACATCTATATGCTTTTCTCTTAGATGAATAAACAAGAAATATTCCGTCATCACTTCTAGGATTAAATTTACCAATATACTCATCTCTCCTTATGTACCATTTACTTCCAAATATTCTGAAATACTTAAGAGTAGGAATATTACCAAACCATCATTCATAGGGTGTCTTACCGGTTTCACCTTTGATGTGAACTCTGTTGAAAGTGTAAACCATTGTATTCATTGTTTCTCTCCAATACACATGAGGTAGATTTGCTTCCAATATCATGCTTCTATCTACGTCCAGAATAGTTCTATTCTTCCTTTCCACAACTCCATTTTGCTGAGGTATTTGGGGTGCTGATAGTTGTCTTCTAATTCCATTCACTTCACAAAATGTATTGAACTCCTTAGATATAAATTCACCTCCTTGATATGATCTTAAACATTTGTTTTTCTTGTCGGTTTCATTCTCTACAAGTACCTTGAATAATCTGAATTTCCTAAAAGCTTCAGATTTCTCCCTGAGAAAAGTAACCCAACACATTCTAGAATAATCATCAATGATTAGCATAAAGTATCTCTCTCCCTATAAACTTCTTGTTCTTGTCAGACCACATAATTCAGTATGAATTAAATCAAGAACATCATTGGTTTTCTCATAAATACTCTTAGAAGTTGTTCAAACTTGTTTTCCCATTTGACATTCCTTACATACCGAATTATGAGGTTTTACAATCTTAGGTAAATCCCTTACTGCCTTAGATGAACTAATCTTTACAATGCAATCAAAATTCACATTACAGAGTCTTTTATATCATAACCAACTTTCATCAATATGTGCAATCAAGCATGTCTTTTCATTGTTATTCAAATGAAATATATTACCTCTAGTCTGATTACCGGTTACAATTTCCAAACCAGTTCTATTCATGATTTTGCATTTACCATTCTTGAATTGTAACTGAAATCCTTTTTCAACTAATTGACCAACACTCAAAAGATTATGCTTGAAACCTTCAACATAATAAGCATTGTTAGTATTGTGCTTACCATCAAAAGATATAGTGCCTTTTCCTTTGATCAAACAAGCTTTTTCATCTCCAAATCTTACTAGACCTCCATTGTATTCTTGAAAAGATAAGAATTTACTTTTATCACCAGTCATATGATGTGAACATCTAGAATCTATAATCCATTCATCATTTTTTTCAATTTTAGCTGCCAGGGCCTACTCTACTGGTGGAATAGTAGGTGTTGGTTGATCTTCTATTATTGCAACAAAAGCCCATCCATTTTCTCCTTGTTCTTCATCAGAATCATCAGTAACTCCTTCATCAGCATAGTAACATGATTTGTCTCTATTTTTCTTCAATTTGTATCTATGATATTCAGGGTTAGGTTTGTATGTTCTTTTAGCTTCTTCTCTCAATCTTGCATGTCTGTCTGGACATCTAGATTCCATATGACCAATTTTATTGCAATTAAAACATTTAAAGGGTGCTTTACCTTTATACATACTTCCAATAGGACCTTTAGACATTTTCCTTCCTGACGTCTTCAAGTTCTCTTGCATAAAGTGCTTTCCTATCAAATTTATCAACTGATGATGAAGATGTTGTAGATGATGATGCTTTGAAAGCTAAATCACTCTTAATTGTAGCAACAGGACCAAATTTCTCAAGCTCAAATGCTAAAAGTTTTCCAACCAAGGTATCTCTAGATAATGATGTATTAGGCATAATTATTAACTCATTAATAGTAGTTACTTTCATTTATATGATGGTGGTAATACTCTTAAAACTTTAGAAACAATTTCATCTTCACTTAAGGAACCTCCATAGTATTGTATTCCCAAAACAATTTCATTAACCCTTTCCATAAAACAAAAAATTCTTTCATCTTCTTCCATTTTCATACCTGACCCGAAAGCATTCTAGTTTTGCAATTTTGATAGTGGAATCACCTTCATTCAATAACTCCAATTTATCCAAAATAGTTTTAGCAGTAGATCAATCTGATAATCCCATGATTTTTTGATCTGACAAGGCACTCAAAAGTGCTTCTCTTGATTTACAATCATTCTATTGATCCTTAGCCAATGTAGGAGGATTCGGTTGACTCTATGTAGGACCAACATAACCATTCTGTGTAACATCCCATATGTCTTTTCCAATTCAATTCACATGTGTCTCGATTCTGATCTTCCATATTCCATAGTTAGTTCCATCAAGTTTCAAACTATCTGTCCTAAAATAGTTAGTTGCCATAGAATCTCCTCAAGTTGTTAAACTTCTGCAAAAAGAGAACTTGACTCTGATGCCAATTGTTAAGACCCGGACGCATCTAAGACAGGGGGGTGAATCAATTGTCTAATTATTTCAACCCAACTATAACTTAGCCAAACTTGATACTTATTACCAGTAAACCAAACTTAATGCTGGTAAACAAATTAGCAGTTAATAATAGTACTGGTGAAACTTAATGCATGAAACAGAAAGAGAAACAACATCCACAACACATAACACAAAGATTTGTATGTGGAAACCCTATAAGGGGAAAAACCAAGGTGGGAAACCTTACCCACAATCAAATGATACTACTACAAATAGTATGTGTATACAAATGGGGTCTGTACATGCAGAAAGGCCAGCTGCCGAAAGCTCACTACTCAATAACAAGAATGAGAGTCTCACTGACTACAATTGGATGATTAAATCTAATGATAATGTACTGCTCAAAGTAGCATCTCCAATGTTGGATTCAGTACTGGTTCAGCTCTGATTATCTCCTTCAAACCTTCCTTGAAACTTCAAATAATGTCTGCGTGAGTAGCTCTGCTTTGTTGGTGTAAATAATTATTCATCTTAGATATTATTACACCTTACTTAAGTTTACTTAGGTACATACATTTCATAGTAGTTTGGGTATGAGACACTTGGGTGTTTGTGCCACATTGGGATAGTGTGTGTAGGAGAATTTCCACCTTTTATGGTGTGATCTTGTTGTTACACTCCACATTCACTGGGTGATCCACCTCATGTGGAATATTATATTGTCTCTCCTACCTACCCACACCTATTTCCTACCTACCCTTGTTTCTTATTGAGCCACATGTCATGTTTGTGTGCTCACATATCCATATAGCCTTGCCTATATAAGCAAGCTCATATTCATTGTATGTAACAAGAACGATTGATGATCCAGTTGATCAATATTTTCATCTTGATAGAATACAGTTTATTTCTATCATATATTTTGGCTCTCTTATTTGTTCTTTCCATTGCCTCTTGATCTTGGCAAAATCATCACAGCCTTACCATACCATATTACATACCATTACATTAATCTCAAAATTGAGATTTACATATATACCAAAACCTAAAACCAAATGTGTAGGTCGGCTCACTAAGAAAATTGCAATAAAATCAATTACAACAAGTAAGTCAAGATGTGATGCATCATGTTGGCTCAACATCAATATTAACTGATTAAACCATCTCCATAATGTGTTGTGCTGATCTAGAATAGATAGCGCATGTCGGTCCATAACCTAAACCAATTTGTTGGTAACATCAAATATGTCAACCCGATTAGAACAATAACCAAATCACCAAAACCAAGTGTCCAAACCATTTCTTTGACATAACCAAGCGATCTCTAGATGATAACAAGTCATCCTTAGTGCCCATGAATGATATAACCTGTTGTTGAACTAAATATCAATGACTGTGCATAAGTCACTGAACTTGTCGGTAAACATAACCAAAGATCTCTAGAAGGATAAGTGTTGATAAGTGTTGACATCAATGACAAAACCAATGCAACATATCCATAATACAAACACACTAATCACACCATCCTTCCACCCCTGAACAAAGGACTCAGTGAGTAGGGCATCTACTCCATGTAGAGGCTTGATATAGCCAGTCAAGCCTTTCGACAAGATCTCATTGCAAACAATATCCTTACTTCACCATTTTTCATAAACCCTCAGTTCCAGATGGTTCATGTCTCCTCCCATCCTACTAAAAACCCCAATCATAGCAAGTTGCAACACAACCAACTTTAAGCAAAACTAGATGAAAAGGATTAAAAAAGCTCCCAGAAGTTTGGATTTCCCCTCATAAATAATGTCCTACCTAGGACACCGAGAAGCCCATTATTCTCCACCATTTCCAAGAACCCCTTGCACTTCGCATGCATTAGAATCATTGCTGATAAGTATATGTAGATCTATTGGAATCCGGTCATAAATGTTCAAGACTTTTCTACTTGGTAAACCAACCCCAATGTTGGCTAAATTATGCGCAACCTTATTACCTTCACTGTACACATGTGAAATTTAAATTCATCAAAATCTCTAAGGAGAATTAAGGAATCTTCAATAATATGTTTAATTGACCAAATAGTGGGGGAGGAACCCATTAAGCAATTAATGATGTTTAGGGATTCACATTCTAACCAAACCCTTCTCAATCCTTTCTCTTTAGCCAATTTGATCTCAGCATAGACTGCAAAAGCCACAACAAAGTAATTTTTTTGGGTACCCAAAGGGAGGGCCACCACTGAGACTATCCTGCCATTGTTATCACGCACCACTCCCCCACATCCTGTAGGTTCGAGATTCCCCAACCAAAACATATGATATGAAGAATAAAATGGTAATAATAAATCCCATGCATGCCATCTTGTTTGTTTTATAAATAACCATTGATCTTCCTCAAGATTTGTTTGGACATCATATTTAAAATAAATTTAAAAAGTACAAGACAATGAACATAGTGGTTTAATGTATGTTATAATTCTATTTGTCTTGGTTGAATGAGTAGGTCAATTAGACTTTGGTTTTATCACCAATATATTAACATAAAGCTATAGATTCAAATAGAATTAATCTTAACTATCTAATGTGCTTATATTTAATAATAAAAATATTTTGATATGATCATTTTATTATTTAGTTATAATATTTTTTTTTATTAAAGTATGCAAAGCTTTGAAAGGATTCAAAACCTTTTAAAAAGGGATCAGAAATAGCACCTAAAAAGAGTAGGACAAAAGTGGGATAATAGTAAGTAGGAAAACATAGAAAGGCTTAACCAAAGATAAAAAATAGAATTATTCACTAACAAAGGCTTGGAGCAAGAAGGAGACATAAAATTAGGAGGACCATTCTTCCTCCAATGTACAATTGTGCAACATGGGTCATGTTTTCCAAATTTAAAACTAAATGGCAAAGGAAGTGAGAAGATCCCTCGAACGACTTACCATAAAGAAAATCTATATCAGAATGAAGAGGAGCATACATAACTAGGATAGAAGGAAAATTAGGAGCAATGCTTGCGAGCAAATTAGAAGTAATTGGAAAAGAAGCAAGTGGCCCCAAATCCATAGACACAACAATCAAGCTAGAATGAGAAGATTTAGGAATGGGATTTTATATATCATCGAAATTAGCATCCAAATCATCTAGTGAAATATTATTAAGAAAAGTAGTGTGGTGATCATGAAGAGGACTCCTCCAAGTTGATGATGACTACCTATGACCACTAAAGGAGAAATCAAAACCAAAAAACCATTAGAAAATAGTGCCTACAACAAAAATGGATCCACTAATGGGCCACCATTTGACACTAATTCCTATCATTAACTTGTATAATAACCTCTCCAAGTAGAGATTTAGAGTATTAAGTTCATCTAAAATGTGAGAAAAAGAAGTGTGACCAAAGTTTTTGGATACAAATTCCACCTTCAAGAACCTTCCTAAACTATTACCAATAGCCTCATAAACTTCATCAGAGTAGAAATGAAGGGGAAGATAAGGAAATATTACCCACACAAGAAAAATATTAGTAGAATCATTCAAAGGGTTGAAATAAGAATTCAAACGAAAAACTAAGAGGGGATGTGAATCCCACATTCTAGTACAAGCATCTAGCACAACTTGACAATAATTTATCAAAATAAAGCAACCCATGATAAAACACCTCGTAGAAGGGCAAATATCCATTTTACACTCGACGAAAGGAGACCATACCTCAGAGATCTAGCAGTGCAAATCAGGAAGGGAACACCAAAAATGATAAAACCTATAGGTTAAACCCTTCATAGAAAACTAATCCTTGCATTCAATTATTTCTCTTCCTAGAGGAATCATAGCAGTAGTAGAACCATAGAGAATGGTCCGACTGATAGAATTTTTCACCTTAATTGAAACACCAAAAGTGGTTGAAGCCTACACAACATTAGAAAAATAAGACTTAGAAAAATTTGTAAGGGAACTAATAGAACCCACTAATTTCATAATAGATGCAATCCCAACTAATCCACGAGGTAAAGAAACCATTACACCAGCAAAGCTAGAAACCTAGAAAGGGATGTAACCAAGGATGAAGTAGTCATTTTGAGTGAAACCAAAACAACCATCAAAATTATGATAAGTGGAGACCTACTAGGTGGGAAACAAGAATTCAAAAAGGAAACATAAGTCATTGAAGAGATACAAGAGTATGTTGTTATCTAACCTTTAAATATGTTTAATTTTGTAATCATGTATGATTAATTGACTTTTCCAAGTCTTTAGCCAATTCAAAGCATGAAATTAAATGTTGAACATCACGTATTTATTTCATGATGGAAGATTCATGATTACAATCCTTAAGACCAAAATATTAATTTAAATATTAATAACTTCCTAGAGCCCCACTACAACATATTCATAAGAAAAATATTGTGGGCCATTGATTATCTTTGTAACTAGATATTAATGGTCTCTACAATCCTATATACACAACAATTTTAAGGATTTTTATAGTGAATCGCATATATACACAACTTCTTAATTAATAGGAGAACATGTGTATTTGTGCTTCATCATTATTTATTAAAAAAAAATCATTTAAAAAGATAAGCCACATTATTTATGCATGGAAATAATATGATTTATTCTTTGTTAGTTTCATCAAAGCATATTTCCCCCCTATCTACACATACCATAATATTATAATAGCATTATGAAGTAAAATAAACCATCATTTACCTTAATCTAGAAAAATCAAGTGAGATGCATCAACATAAGCATATATAAATTTAGATTAAATAATGATATATGAAAAAAAATTCACCAATTTTAATTGTTCAATGCATGAATATAATTAGGGGCACTGTTTGAAAAAGGACTTTCTATTGAATAAAATTCATATTTAATCAATAAAGAACACCTCATTGTTAGTAAAATATCTTAAAACTTATGTTTGATCCATGGTTCTCCTAGTGTGAAGTACAGTAGTCTAGATGAAATCATGTATTTATGAACTTTAGGAATGAAATTATGTACTCATCTAGTCCTTATTTTCCCTAGTTTTCCTTTGTTTATTCTTCTTTCCTTTAAATATATTTGAGGGTTGGTGGTATTTAAGAACAACTTGATAGGGCTACTAATATGTCATAACGGGATGTGTTCTTGTTTGTAAAAAGGTGTGTAGGAGATAAAAACTAATATGATTCTTAGGACTATATGGCATACATGGTTATTGATGATTCTTGAAATAAAAAAGAAAAGTTGAAGGACATGTTTAAAAGCTCCTCCAAGAGAAGAATTGTAAATTTATAAGAGCTCATTCAAAAGAAACTTCCAAAAAATTCTGACATCATTCAATCTTTATATCTTGCATATTGGCTAAGTTAAAAGTCATAGTATAAATAGTTATGGTTTCAGTATTGCTAACGTATCAAACCTTCTCAAACAAATGTATTTGATCGCAATAATTAATTTATTGACTAAATTATCTAATGTACATATCATGAATTGTTATATTACATAAAGCCTCAAGAAAAAAATTAAGACTTAGACCAATTGATACATTTCATTATTAGTAATACAATGATAATAATGTCTAACTTCGAAGAATGCATAATATTAATTTCTATTTTCAAATATTTTGAAATAACAAATTAATTCCTATGTGACTCTGCTTAATTTAGAAAAATCTTTCTTATGATTTCATAAATAATTTAGACTTCAACTATACAAGTAGACACGATAAAAATTTATGAAAGAGTAGATTGACTATAGTAATATAAATTATTTTCCGAGAGAAAAACCGGCTTGAAATAGTTATTACCCAACACACATTTGTTGTTGATTTCATAGAGTAAACCAAGAAACCCCATTGAAAGTCCTTGTTATAATCATTGATCTAAAATTTTAAATATGTTCTTGTTCTCAGTCCATATCCTCATTTAGAGTTGGATATATCAAACTCTAAATTTATCTCTGGTCTACTCCCACAATCCAATTTGTCTCGCAGCTGAGTCAAAACAAATAAGCCAAGGGTTGTACGACCACCATGATAAAATATTGGAAATAAGCCTAATGCTAACACTATATATGTTGGGAGTCATTATTAGAACAACATCGCCTACTTAATGATGAACCAAAATAATGGCTCCATTTTTTAAAATCTTGTCATAAAACTCTTGTTTTGATAATATGTCTGGGTCATAGGACTTTCCTTGTTGATGTCTTTTTCTAGTATTTCTGGACCTGATTTATCCTATACCTAAGGTTGTTGACTAATGATCTTTATACAGTTTATCTATACAAATTATCTAAATTATATGGTTTAATTTATTCTATGTTAACATCAATAGATACACATGTTTTTGTGCCCGTTAACGCCATGATGCAAGGTCAGATGAGATGAAAAGGTGATTAATCTCGTGGTTTAAAGACACCTCAATATACCGTTGGATGCAGACCTAGTCAAAGTGGAGCAGCATTGAAGAAGGTCATAAGCAATTGACCACTTCCTCAGCGGAGTGATCCGTGGAAGCATTCATGATTGTTCTTGATGGAACATAAATCTAGGAAGGAGGTTATGGTATATTTTCTCAGCAGCATAATAGTTGTTGTTTTTCTGCATTTATGTGTTGACTTCTTCTTCTAGTGTAATTAATCATGTTTGCCTATTCCTCTCAGACATGGGTTGATCAGTTAGGAGTTTGTTATAAGTTTTCCTATAAATAAAAGGTCTCTATCTTCTCACGGGAGTAAGAAGGGATAACAATCATAGAGTTAGCAATATTCAGTTTTCAGACTTATGTATGTGCAATCAATTTGAAGTAAATAAAAATAGTGGTATTTTGAGTTTACTAGCTATTATCTGAGTTCTGGATATACTCATTCAAGGGGGCCAACTTGGTGAGTAGTTCATGTGTTTTCTTTAGTTAAATTTTC
The DNA here is from genome assembly GCF_030272615.1 of Cryptomeria japonica. Taxonomy (NCBI): domain Eukaryota; kingdom Viridiplantae; phylum Streptophyta; class Pinopsida; order Cupressales; family Cupressaceae; genus Cryptomeria; species Cryptomeria japonica. The sequence goes on from NC_081412.1 coordinate 158,016,594, forward strand.
ATTCTTTTATAGTTGTTGTTTTGGTATTAGATTGTTCCTGCAGCCACTAGAAAAGGTTCCTGTGTCTTTTCCTGCAACCAAAGTAGGCAGAGTAGTTCATGTCTATTGTCCACAACTTTGTCCTTAGTAGTATTTGGTTAAGTTATTTTCAATTGTGAGTTTTAATATAATATTAAGTTATCATGTTTCTGTATATTTGTTTCAAAGAACTTCCTTTTTTAGCAGTAGAGTAAAATGGCTGCAATCTGAGTATTAGTGCACATATAGTGTCGACCCATTTCAAGTTTACGTCGCTGGTCGATAAAGTAAATGAACCTTTGCTATAGAAAAGGTAGTTTTTCAGTAAGGATGTTTTATCTCTAAGTTGATTCTTTAGACCATAGTTGCCATTCCAATTTCTAGAAACAACATTTTTGGTGTCGTTGTCGGGGATGGTGCCAAACTAAGACCCTGTTGTAGTCATTAGTTTTAAAATCTTTCAGTTTGTTTTGGATTTCGTTCTTAGAATTTATTTTTAAAATCTGCATGCATAGGCGAAGAAGAGATGAATTAGGAAGATTTCTTCCCTCGCATCCTGCACTTGAAATACACTCAAATCAAGACCCAGATATAAATCCTTTTGTTGAAGCCTTTGTGCGAACTACAAATCAAGGTGTTTTTGGTTTATCAGAAGGGGACCTTGATTTCTTGAACGAACTTCTTGAAGAGAATATTTTACCTTTGGTTCTTTATCAAGGCCCACTGCAAGGAAATTCTCCAAGAGGCAGTAGAGGGCCTCCACCTTTGCCTGTAAACCCAACATTCAAATTCCCTATTCCAGACCTGCATGATAATGCAAATTTGAAGAATATCCTAGCCTCTTCCCTTCCAAAGTTCTATGGCTTGGTCACAGAAGACCCAGATACATTTTTGCTTGAATTTGATATTCTTTGCAGAAGTTATGATTATACCACTGATGGCCATAAACTCAAGCTATTTCGCGCTACTCTAAAATAAGCTGCTCTTAGGTGGTTTATGAGTTTAGGTAGAGATGTAATAACTACCTGGGATGAAATGAAGGAAAAGTTCTTTGGAAAAGTATAAAGATTACTGTAGAGGAATTGATAGACATGGTGATGATATCATTTGGATGACACAAAAAGAAGATGAAATTCTGGAAGATTATTTTGAGAGGTTTCTTTTCAATGTCAAGAAATCTAAGCACAATACCTTGAGTGAAGAATCCTTGAAATTGATTTTTCTAAGGGGAATCAATGAGGACTGTGTTGAATCATTACACCTTACGGGAGGAGGGGATATTACTCAAACTCAATGGGATGACATCAGGAAGATTTTGTTAGACACAATGCACCACTAAGAGGGGGGGTGAGTTAGTGGTTCTCAAACATTTCCCTTCTAACTATTCTATGTGAGCATACCAGTTAGGGGATCTAACACAATGTAGACTTGTCGCTTAGTGAGGAGGCCAAATCAAATGCAAATGCACTCAAAGGGCCAACACATAACACCACTATGTATGAGGAAAGACCAAGATACGAAAAACCTCATTGACCAATGTTGTTGGAGTTTGCTGATCCAATCCAGCCTCACAATGAGTCTTTGCTACAATATTTAGGGCTACAACCCCTGATTTAGGGCACCAACCCAAGTAGCACCAACCCCTAACTTGTTTATGGGATACAACCCAAAGGAGATACAACCCCTGCACTGAGATACAACTCAGTGATCTCAAATATATCTTCTCATACAAAATTAATCATTCTGTTACAAGTGAATATTTCAAGCATTTCATATACCTCACTCTGTCAATGAGACATCTTCTCTACTCCATTGGCTCACTCTTCTGCTTCTCTCATTTGCTACTTTGCTTGTCAGTAAATTCTACCAGTTCACCTCTCTTTTTTTTTCCTCTGTTGGATCTCCTCCTCACTGCTCGTCTCTTTACTGGTACTATACTATATCAGTTCTATGTCTACCTTCTATGCAACTTCCTTCACTTCTTCTCTGTCGGTATGGACACTACCGGTTCTACACTACTACCGATTGAACACTTCAACCCAGTTCTCCCTCACACTCAGTCTCTTCTTAGATACTCATTGAGTACTTGACTGATTTTCTTTCACATATAAAAAGTAACACTTAACCACTTTGCAACAACACTAGCTTCTTCTATTCAACAACACTATCAATAGCTTTGGCTTGCATATTTATAGCCTCGTTTAACCACCAAAAGATAATTAAAATCTCAGGCGATTAGGGTTTCCTCATCATCCTCAAGGAAAACCAAATCCAATTAGATTTTGTCTGATCTAATCTCGCAGACAACCAACTGTACATATTCCCCATTAACATGCCTTCCAATAGACATCTTCTAATCTTAGCAACCACAAACTCGTCACTTGACTTGCCTCTATCAAAATTCCATTAATGTTTCTGATGTTTCCTTCTCAAGTTCTTCTCACAATCTGACCTTCTTGCTTAAACCCAGGCACCAACAACTCCCTGATTTGTCTATGTTTCTCATTCTTCCTCGAGTCACACTCTTCTGATCCGATCGACAAATCATGGGATCCATATTAAATACACTTCTGTAGAGACATCTATCTCTACACACTACTCCATCGACCTTTGCATGCTTGCCACTTCATCACCATATGCCATCCACATCGACATCCACCTCTGCTAGGTTCTATGTGTCGGTATGGATTGGATCACTGACCAACTCCATTACCAGGTTCATCTACTAGTGGGAGTCCTAGTGTTCTGCAACTTCACAACATACATGTGAACTATTCATCCTTCTCCTCCAGTGTTGATATGATTTAGGAAACATTCTCCCTCTTCATCACAAACGATATCCAAGCACCTTGCTAATCCTTCTTGTACATCGGTCATGACCTTTGCAGGCTGACAAACACTCACTTGGTTGATCTAATTTCTCCATGTCAACACATCACTTACCAGTTGACATCCTTTCCTTACCAGTGATACACTGTATCGGTAGCCTATCTACCTCATCCACACAAGTTAGGCACTAACTTGTGTACCAGTGACCTCACTGATCATTCCTTTGAGTGGCATGCTCTTTTTTATCTTACCAGTGTTCTACAACACAAGTGATATCAAAGATATATCATTCTGTACTCCTTCATGATAGTATTGCACATACATCTCACTTACCAGTAGTCATCCCTTATCTGTTGACATCAATGACAACACAATGCCAACAATCTCCCCCTTTGGCATTGATGTCAACTCATGTAGTAGCCAGCATACTACTTAATCTCTCTCCCCCTTTGTATGATCCAATGAATTCTCACACATGTAGTATGTGGTATACTACAGAATCTTACTCCCCTTTGACAATAATGACAAAGGGCACTGTCAGGATATCATCCCTCCTTGTATTTACCATTCACTAACAGAGTTCTTTCTCCCCATTTATCTTTATTGGATGAATCTCCTCCTTTGATACCACTTGTTATATTTTATCAAGTCATGACACTTGAGATGGAGGACTCAACCATCAACTAACACCAATTGAGCAAGCAAAGCTGATACCATTTGTTAAAACACTCAATTGCAGAAGGATGTTTCTGTGAATAGTACTCACTTGTCGGTCAAACTGCATCACTTCCCGTTTGATCCCAAATTTATTTAGAATCAAATGTGATTGTACTATGGATACAACCAGCCAAAAGACAAGTAGATACCCATAACAATGAAATTATCCTCGATATTCCTACTGTAATTTCCATCATCTGCACTTTGGGCAATCAGTGCACTTACAGTTTCAAGTTTAAGCATGTCGACCTTCCATTATAACCACTTTAACTCCCCCTGATTCATACATCTCAGGTCCTTATCTCTGATTAGGTCCAATACCAGGGCTCCAATCATCTTTATGTACTGGTTGAGTTTACAAATGCGATCATTTGATGATATTTCAGCTCCATTATATCCACCACAGCCTATGACATGATCCTGGATGAACCCAATGCCATACAATATCATCATCAAGTCATAAATCCAACCGGTTATCCCATAAACATGCATGCTTGCATGATCAACCACTAGGCCAACATATGTCATTTAGGTCTTTTCTAATACCACATGACACATAGACTCCACATTCCATGCTACCGGGGATATTGCAATGATCTCCAACCTCATTGTCTTACATAACCTGCAAGTACCTATTAGCATTTATGCTGATAACATCCTGCACATACTGGTTTCCTATACCAGTCCACCATCACTACCGGAGCACCTTTCTATGACTCCTGATATTTTGTGTCACTTTGCATTTGATTCCAATTGTTAATCTTCATCCATTGACATATACAGTAGTGTTCCAACATTCATCTGTAGGCTTGTAGTCAAAGCAACCTCTACACACACTTATCATCTCATTTTCTTCCTTCATACTGGCAGCACCTTGTTCTTCCAAGTATCCTTCTTTCCTAAGGGGGGGATGATAAGTTCAATGTATTACTCCCCCTAAGATCCTACATCTCCTTTAGGCCTTAGGAGATATCACTTGTACATTGAATTCATAGTGTCGGTCCATGGTCTTCTTCCTCCATACTTGCTTGGTGTCAATCTTCTTCCCATTTTTAGGCTTGGGAGCAGGTCTTTCCTTCTTCTATTGATGGGTCCTTCCACTTCCTGATTCTGCATCACAGCTGGAAGTAGTGCTATAGTAGCACACAACATCCATCCCATCTTCATGATTGGAGAATATCTTAACATACTGGTTTAACCGTCTACTTTTGGTCATGTTGCTATGTCTAGCAATCGAAACCAGTGGACCTCTTGCTCCTGTAGGGACATTTCTCCTTTGGTTCCATGCAAGCCTCTGACTTCCATATGCTCTATATCCACTATTCTGTAGAGCATAGTTGCTTTTCCAGACTCCATGTGACTGCAAGTTCCTCTTCTTGCAATCAAACACACTATGGCCAATACCATTGCAAATATGACAAACAATATTTGCATAACCCAAAGAGGGGACATGCATGTATCAACTCCTAGATACATTTTGATCATATGCATTATGTCTATGAGATCCTATATTATTCTTTCTAGATCTCTTTCTACATTCCTCTGCCCTATGGCCATAACAATTACATGTAAAGCAATAACCGAAGAGAGGAGATTTGTTACTTACAAATTTACTTTGCCAAACATGAGGTGATCTTACCGGTTTGGCATCTCCATTTATGCATCTCCGGAAATGGATCCAGGGTTGTCCATTCTCTATAGGTCTTCTAACAGATCCCTTATTATCCCACACTTGCCTTGTCCTATGGGTAGCGACATTCCTTTGTCCTCTGGCGGTAGGAGGTCTTCTTTGTTGTCTTCTCATGTTCCTTCTTCTAGAGAAGTTGTCTTCTCCCATCTTCCCTTTTCCTTTGAGATCTGCATCTTTTCTCCTTCTTGTAGCACCGGTCTTCATTCTTGTCTGTAAGTCTTTACTGGTTGTACTTAGATCAACCTTCTTCTGGGGAGCATTTCTAATTGTGAAGGTTTGGCCTTTGTTTTCTCCATTTGAGGAGACAAACAAAATATCATTGTGGGGGACATTCTTGCTAGTGGAGCATTCACTGGCACCACATCCTAAACCTTTAGTATCCTTGGCATTCTTTTTCTTCTTCAACATTTTGTCCAAGGCCTCACCGCTGCCATCAAATCGGATTCTTACCTTGAGCTCATCTTGACATTTCTCAAGGTTATTTCGGAGAATCTCCATTTCTTCAACCAGGTGCTGATATTCTTTATCTTTAACTTCTAGCACAGATGCTAGATCATTACACCAGCATTCCTTGGTACCTTCTTCTTGAGACTTCAACTTTGAGATGCATTTCTCCGATTCTTCAAGGCATTTATTCAACCAGTTTTTCTCCACTATAGCAACAGTCTTGAATAGCTTGTATTCCTCTCTTACTCTATTGAGTTCTTCAAGTGCATTTACAAGATCTTCTTCAAGATCAACTTCTACTTCATCTTATTCTTCACCTTCACTATCAAATAGATCTTGATGGCTAGATCTATCTGCCTTGTCTCCTTCTTCCTCATCATCACTACTGAACACATCATATCTATGGGATCCATTTGCCTTATCAGTTTTAGATGTGTGCACCTCATTTTCTGATTCGTGAGCCATGAAGAGGTGGGTTCCTTCATCATCTGCAGATACATGAGATGCATTTCTCATAACATCACCACAAGTTGGTTCTATAGTAGTGGGTTCGTTTCCATAGAGCTTTTTCAATCTTTACCATAAACTCTTTGCCAATTTACACTTATCCACCTATGAGGAGATATCACCGGTGAGCCCACTGAATATAGCCTTCATGGCTTCTTCATTGCACAAGCATCTTCTTTCTTCTTCAAATCCATTGGGAGGGCTAACATTCCTAGGGAGACCATTAATAACTGATATCTATACATCAAACCCGAGAGAGGACAAGAAGACTTCCATTCTACAACTCCAAATAGAATAGTTTGAACCTTTAAACATAGGAGTAGGGATTTATACTAAACAAACCATTGTGTCCTTAAGCCAGAATCTACCCAAGCGAGAGAAAGCTTGAAAAATAGGCTACCTAGGCTTTGATACCAATTGTTAGACACAATGCACCACTGAGAGGTGGGGTGAATCAGTGGTTCTCAAACTTTTCCCTTCTAACTATTCTATGTGAGCATACCAGTTAGGGGATCTAACACAATGTAGACTTACTAGTTAGTGAGGAGACCAAGTCAAATGCAAACACACTCAAAGGGCCAACACATAACACCAGTATGTACGAGGAAAACCCAAGATGGGAAAAACCTTGGTGAGCAATACTGCTGGAGTTTATTGCTCCAATCTAGCCTCACAATGAATATCTGTTACAATGTTTAGGGCTACAACCCAGAGAGCTACAACCCCTGATTTAGGGAGCCAACCCAAGGAGCACCAACCCCTGAACTATTTATGGGCTACAACCCAAAGGAGCTACAACCCCTGCACCGAGATACAACTCAGTGATCTCAAATCTATCTTCTCATACAAAATTAATCATTCTGTTACAAGTGAATCTTGTAACTAGTTCATATACCTCGCTCTGTCGATGAGACATCTTCTCTACTACATTGGCTCACTCTTCTGCTCCTCTCATTTGCTACTTTTCTTGCTTGTAAACTCTACCAGTTCAACTCTCTTTTGTTTTTCTATACTAGATCTCCTCCTCACTGCTTTACTCTTTACCGATACTATACTCTACCAACTCTATGTCTGCCTTCTCTGCAGCTTCCTTCACTTCTGCTCTATCGGTATGGACACTATTGGTTCTACATTGCTACTGGTTGAACACTTCAATCTAGTTCTCCCTCACAGTTAGTCTATTCTCAGATACTCATTGAGTGCTTGATGAATTTTCTCTCACATGTAGAAGTAACACTTAATCACTTTGCAACAGCACTATCAATATCTTTGGCTTGCATATTTATGGCCTGATTTTCCCGCCAAAAGTCAATTCCAATCTCAGGCGGTTAGGGTTTCCTCATCATCCTCGAGGAAAAACAAATCCAATTAGATCTTCTAGATAGCCAATTGTATGTCTTCACCATTAACGCACCTTCCAATACACATCTTCTAATCTTAGCAACCACAAACTCGTCACTCGACTTGCCTCTGTCAAATCGCCATTAATGTTTTTGTTGTTTCCTTCTCAAGTTCTTCTCACAATCTAACCTTCTTGCTTAGACCCAGGTGCCAACAATTCCCTAATTTGTCTCTATCGCTCATTCTTCCTCGAGTCGCACTCTTATGATCTAATACACAAATCACGGGATCCATATTAAATGCACTCTTGTAGAGACACCTATCTCTACATGGAACTCCACTGACCTCTGCATGCTTGCCACTTCATCTCTACATGGCATCCACGTTGACATCCACCTCTGCTAGGTTTTCTTTGTCTATATTGATTGAATCACCGACCAAATCCATTACTAGGTCCATCTACCGTTATACTAACCCTGTCAGTTAAACCCTCAAACTAGTCTGTCATCACCCTTGCATTCTGGTTCTCTTCCAGTGGACTGCTCAATCAATCAACACTCTGGCTAGCCTGCCTTATGCACATCTTCCTTATCTCATGGAACTATGATGCACACTATACATAATAGGAGATAAGCTCCACTTACCGTTGGGAGTGAGTCCTTCTCATCTACATCTTGTAGTGCACTCATGTGGGTTCCATGTTTGTGCAGTAAACCTTCAAATAGGCACATTTGATCCAGTGTGGGCACATTCACTGTCAATCATTGCTTCTCATGATGACTACATCTTCATCTAGTGGGAATCCTATTGTTCTGCAACTTCACATAATATCAGTGACCTATTCATCCTTCTCCTCCAGTGTTGATGTGATTTAGGTAACATTCTACCTCTTCATCACAAACGACATCCAAGCACCTTGCTCATCCTGCTTGTACACTGGTCACGACCTTTGCAAGATGACAATCACTCACTTGGTTGATCTAACTTCTCCATGTCAACATATCACTTACCAGTTGACATCCTTTCCTTACTTGTCAGGCACTAACTTGTGTACTGGTGACCTTAGTGATCATTCCTCTAAGTGGCATGCTCTTTCTTACCTTACCAGTGTTCTGCAACACAAGGTGATATCAAAGATATCTCATTTTGTACTACTTCATGATAGTGTATCCCATACATCTCTCATACCAGTAGTCATCCCTTATTGATTGACATAAATGACAACACAATGCCAAGAGATTTGTCAAATATACTCCAGGGCTTCTGCCAAGAAAGGAAGATATTATAGGCCTGGATCTACAGTGGCAAAAGCATCTACAAATGTTTCAAGAATGGAGATAACTCATTTGCTAAAGGATTTTAAGGAATTTATTATTAATAACATGGGGACTCAATTGGATACACTTCAAGAAAACAAGAAACATGAAGACGTTGAGGCAATACTTTTTGAATTTTGTCCTCATTGTAGGAAAAAGAAGAAGGATTGCAAATGTAAGCTTCTTGCTAAAATTGATAGTCAATTGGATCCTCCAGATTTCAAGTCAGTTTATGGAGATGATGATCAACTCTTCTATATTGCACAACAAAGGCCATGGTCCCCAAGACAAGGTATGCCACAAGATCCATTGTCTTTTTTTGGTTCTTATGGGAATGCATAGAACAATCAGTGGAAACCCCCATATTCCTAGAATATTGGGAATTATACACCTGAGTCTTGGAATAACTCCAAAAATCCTTGGCCCAATTATCAAAACCCTTCCTTTAAATGGCAACAACCACAAGGCAATTGGTCACAACCTCAGGGTAACTGGCAGCAGACACCTCAATGGAGGGGAGGTCAGCAATGGTCAAACCAATCCTCTGATTTCCTGCATCCACCACAACAGTCCCAATAGCCAGCTTTAATGCCACCAGCTGCTAATACTACTCCACCCAAAATAACTCAATTGCGAACATAGCCTGTACCAAATCCTAATAATAAACTTCAGCAACAACAACAAGTTTATTCAACTAATCCTAATCAATATCCTACATATTCTCTTAATATAAGTGATATTCACTTACAGTCAGGAACAACCTTACCTACCCCATCTCCTCCATTTATAACTAAATTACCATCTAAGGAGATTGCATAGGATACTACACCTAACTAGCCTACACATCCTAAACAGATACCTCAATCTTAAACTTCAAACATTGTAGGAACACCACCATTTCCACAAAGATTGCAAGTAGAAGTGACTAGGCAGCAGGATGAAATAGCTTTTGATCATATTGATCAATTAAAACATATATGTGTAAAGATTCCACTATTCCAAGATATTAAGGATATTCCCATTTATGGAAAAGATATTAAAGAGGCATGTTTAAAGAAAATTAAAATAGAAGAAAAAGCACCCACAAACAGTCCATGTAATGGGATAACTAGCAAATATTATGTTAGGAAAAGTTACAGTCCTTAAGTATTCTAATGGACAGGCAGTCCTATTGTGAAAGTAGTTATCAATGGAACTCAAATTAGGAATTCCCTAATAGATTTAGGAGCAGCTATAAATATTATGACCAAGGATTTCATGCAACAACTTAGTATCACTTGTCTTCGGTCTACTCCAACAGTCCTGCATCTTGCAGATAGCTCCACTATTCGGCCTGATGGAATAGTTGAGGATGTTGTTGTTACATTAGATTCTTGGGAATATCCAGCTGATTTTATGGTACTCTCTACTAAGGAAACATTGGGGGGATATCCAATAATTTTGGGAAGACCTTGGCTTGCTACAGCTGATGCATATATAGGGTGTAGATCAGGGGATATGACCATTTTAGATGGTACCATGACTAAAACACTTGCACTGTATTCTCCTGCACAACCGCAACTTGATCGAGAACAAGTAATATGACCAAATGTAGGAGAAGAAATAGAGGAACTCAATTCTATTTAGTAACTTATGATGTTGGCTAGGGAACCATTCATGAAACTCCAGGAAGATGATAAGGTACTCTCTAATATCATAGAAAATCATTATGGTACAAGTCAGCAGTTATATGGTTTGCGAACATGTCCTTTGCATATTCTCTTGCAACCACAAAAATATTTCATACTTTGCTGTCATAGGAAATCTAAACCCCTTGTTTACCTAAAGTGTCTCAAAATGAATCAACTCTTCAAGTAGAGGTTTCTTTAGGAAGATATCTGAATATCAATAATCATCTTATAGTAGACCAAAGATTGTCCTTGACAAAACTACTCAAGACCCATAAATAGGCCTTTGCATGGGACTATCATGATATGAAGGGATTAGATCTTAAATTGTGTACTCATGGGATTCATACCAGAGAAGATTGTAAGCCAGTTAGACAACCTCAGCGAAGAATTAATCCTGCATTAACGAAAAATAGTCAAGGAAGAATTGCAAAAATTACTTAATGCAGGGTTCATTTACCCTATATCAGACAGTTTATGGGTATGTCCTTTGGTTATAGTTCCTAAAAAAGGAAGTAAATGGAGAGTTTTTGTGGACTATAGGGACCTCAACACTGCTACTAAGAAAGATCATTTCCCACTTCCTTTCATTGATCAAGTATTGGATTCTTTAGCAAGAAAATAATATTTTTCATTTTTGGATGGGTTTAGTGATTACAATCAAATTAGGATAACTCCAAAAGACCAGGAAAAGACAACCTTCACCTGTCCTTGGGTAGCGTATGCCTATTCATTTATTCCATTTGGTCTATGCAATTCTCCTTCAACCTTTCAAAGAGCTATCCTCAATATGTTCTCAGGTATTTCTCATGATTGCATGGAAATATATATGGACAATTTCACTACTTATGCAATTACTTTTGAGAAAGCATTGAAAAATCTTGACAAAGTGTTACAGTGATGTGAGGATCATAATTTGTCCCTAAACAATGAGAAATGCTTCATGATGATTCAAGAAGGGATAGTATTGGGACATCATAGTTCTCAGGAGGGTATTCAAGTTGACCCTGCCAAAATAGAGGTAATAATCAACCTCCCTACCCCTGCAAAATAAAAAGATGTAAGAATTTTCTTAGGCCATGTAGGGTATTAGAGAATATTTATAAAGGACTTTAGTAAGATGGCGGGACCTCTATATTTTCTCCTAACAATATAAGTTGAGTTTGAATGGACACCAGCATGTGAAGAGGCATTTTCCAAACTTAAAGGAGCTCTAACCCAAGCTCTTGTGCTTAAAGGATCTAATTGGCCTTTCCCTTTGCACATTAATACAGATGCATCTGATCTTGCAATTCGAGCAGTTTTGGGATAGAAACAAGGAGTTTTAGAGAATGCAATTTATTATATCAGCAAAAATCTTCAAGGACCTGAATTAAATTATACTATCACAGAAAAGGATATGTAAGCTATTATCTATGCCCTCAACAATTTTAAACACTACATCACTGGCTATCAAATATTTGTGCATACTAATCATGCAGCCATCAAATATTTTATGAATAAAAGTTCTTTTACTAGCAGATTGGCACGGTGGTTATTGTTGATGCAGGAATTTGACATCACTATCATTGACAAGCCAGGTAAGGAAAATGTTGTAGCAGACTTTCTGTCCAGAATTCAAAAAAAGGATGATCATGTAGTTATTGATGATTCCTTCCCAAATGAGCATTTGTTTTCAATTAATGTGCACACTCCATGGTATACAGACATAGCTAATTACCTAGCAGCTAAAAAAATTCCTCCCCATTTCTCACCCAAAGAAAGAAGATTATTTGTAGAAAAGAGTTTCAATTTTTCATGGATAGCAAATTGCTTATTCTATACAGGGACAGATCAAGTTATGAGGTGGTGTTTCAAGAAGATGAAACTTATGATATCCTTCATGCCTTTCATGATGAACCTTGTGGGTGACACTTTAACTATAAATATCTTGAATACAGGTTGTTATTGGCTGACTTTGCATAAAGATGTAGTCAAGTATACCGAAAAGTGTGATAGATGTCAAAGGATGGGCAGACCTACTCGGTCTGATGAGATGCCTTTGCACCCACATGTAGTTGTTACACCATTTGACAAATGGGGATTAGACTTTCTTGGGCCAATTGATCCACCCTCAAATGGTAGATCATACATTCTGGTGGGTAGTAACCATGTTACAAAATGGGTCGAGGTAAAAGCATTCAAGCATGCCAGAGATATCAAAGTAGTATAATTTTTGTATGAGGAAATATTTACAAGATATGGAGTTCTGAGGGAGATAGTGACTAATCAAGGGGCACAATTTACTTCCACTTTGATTACCACCTTGGTCAGTGAATATAATATAAGGCATAGAAAGTCAACCCCCTACCATCCTCAAGCCAATGGACAAGCTGAAATCACCAATAGGGAGATTGAATCTATACTGAGAAAAATAGTAGCCTTTCACCAAAAGGATTTGTCTAGCATGTTGCTTGAAGCAGTTTGGGAATAGAGGACCGCATGGAAAATAGCAACAGGATTTACACTCTTTGAGATGGTGTATGATAAATTAGCTACGATGCCTATGGAATTTGAGCATAAAACACTTAGAACACCCATAGCCTTGGATATGACTCTCTCTGCAGCTCAACATGATAGGATCTTATAGCTTAATGCTTTCTATGAAATCAAGAAGTTTTCGCTACAACACACAAAAACAATTTAGAATCAGTGCATTAAATGGCATAATAAATATATCAAAGATAGAGAATTCAACCCAGGAGATTTGGCCCTTTTGTATGACTCTAGGTATAAGGACAATTTGGGTAAACTACAGACGTGTTGGTTAGGGCCTTATGAGGTGATTGAAACATTTTCAAATGGTGCAGTACAATTGGCCATTATTGATCTTGTAAAATTCAAATTGTTGGTAAATGGTCATAGTTTGCACCTCTATCATAAGTCGCTTTCCAAAGAGGATTTCCTACAACAATTCACTATTTCGTAAGGTTCTGAGATTCCTGCAGAAAAAGAAGGCGGCCTTGTTGTCCCACCTTCTTCCTAATTTTATTACCATACAAGATCATAATAAATACTTTCGTATATTATGGAAGTACCCTTCTTTGCAATAAATATTCCATCTTCGTACTCGCCAATCACTCTTCCATATCATTCCATGTCATTCATTTCACCACTTCACTTGTCATATTTAGTAGATCTACTTCATGCATAATGGATTTTCCTCAACTGTTGTCATTATGGCACGACAATAGGTACGGTTGTGTGTATATTTTTTTTTTTTGCATACATTTATTAAACCAAATTTTGTATAACAATAAAATTTGCATAGTATTCTTTTTAGTCATTTTCCACATGTGTGGACACTTGTTACAGTTTAGGTTGGGGGGCCTCGAAAGTACGATTCTTATGTCATTTCAAATAAAGTTTAAATTTCAAATTATTTCCCTTTGATGTGATATTATGTACTCTAATTTTATTGTTATACCTTCCGCCCCCACCGTTTCTCTTCGCTTGCCTTTTGTTGTTTTGAATTTGTGGTTGAGTTATTTGCAACCAGAGCATATTTTATTGTCAGAATTTGCAGAGTTGAAACTTGGGCATATTTCTGCCAGTGGTGAGTTTTGAATATCAGAGTTGCAATGGGTGGTCTGTCAATTTTCCATGAGCCTACGGTGCATGATGTCCTCATGCAAGATCAAGTTTGTGAACCTAAATTCTGAAATAGCAGCTGGCTAGATTATTTCCTGAAGCTAACGGAGTTTAATTAAGACATTGCAAGATAATTCACCGTCACATTTTCTAACAGGGAAGCTCAAGTGAAGGGATTGAGAATTGTTTCTATAGAAGAGAGTATTGCAGAAGTAACAAGGTTGTCAGTAGATGGGAAAAAACCCTAAAATAAAGGACACATGAAGTGCAAGGGAAGAGTTTACATGACCAGTTGACCCACCTTTGGTAACAGACAAGCAGGGGACCAAGCGATAATTCCTTCCCCCCAAATGGAGAGCAATAGCACTATATATTATGAAGTATTTGACTTGTAAAGGGAGATTCCCATGCATGCATTCTCACCATTTTAAGCTCCTAAGTCATTTGCGCCATGGGAGGAGAATGAATGTTCCTAATGTATTGTATAATCTTTTATCCATTAGTGCAGTGGAGACATAGAAAGGTAGGCCTTACTCTGTCACTCATCATTGTTTAATTAAATTGTTGGTTGAAAGGTCTCTGAGAGATGTTTCCTGTTATAAGTTTTAGGGTACATAATATGGGTCCAGTAGAACAACCCCCAGCTCAAGAAAGTGAAAATTTAGCAAAACCTTGTCCTTCCCTTGAATCCTCATCCTTCAGGATGTCACCGGTTGAGGATATTCCTGCAACAGAGGAACCCTTGTTGGAAGAAACCTTGTCAGAAGCCGTAAAACTCTCGGCAAGGGTTTCATCACAAACCCCAATAAAGAGAAACAGCTTAACATAGTAAAGAAGAAGGAAAAAGGAAAAAGTGTAGATTCCATCCCTCCTGTCACAAGGAAAAGGAAAATTACAAAAGAATATTCTTCTACAACCACTAAGGAAGCTGTGGAAACACCTGAAGAACCTATAGAAAATCATTTTGCAACCACCAAAGAAACACCTTTGAGAAGAAGTGGTAGGCTCCGAAGAAAATCTAAAATTAAAAAATAGTCAGAGCAACTGAGTGCCAACATACTTGTTGATTCACCATCAGAGCAGGAGCCAAACAGTCCTTTTTGGGAC
Source organism: Cryptomeria japonica (assembly GCF_030272615.1). Lineage (NCBI taxonomy): Eukaryota > Viridiplantae > Streptophyta > Pinopsida > Cupressales > Cupressaceae > Cryptomeria > Cryptomeria japonica. The sequence continues at coordinate 158,031,863 of NC_081412.1, forward strand.
GTTACTTCTTCGACCTCACCTGTGGAGCCATAGGAGGCTCAGGAACCTGAGGAATCAAACAAAAAAGGAGATAAATATGAAGAACACCCTCATGAACAGCCACAGGAAGGTATGGACTTGGAAGGGCTTGATAATTTGGCCTCCATTGCATTGTAAATTGATGAAGTAGAAGGCGGATCTAGGAAAAAAAACCCAAAGCAGCAGTTCATAGACCGCCCTCCTTTCTTACCAGCCATGTTGCTGCTCTTGCCTTTTATAGAAAATGGGAGTTAAAAAAAGCAGAAATGCAGAAAAAAATTGTTCAGCAATAGAAATTAATTGAACAAAAAGATGAGGAAATTGTTGAACTCAAAATAAGGTGGATACAATAGTCACTATGATACCACAACTCATGCAGTGCAAGGCACCACCTCCAATTTACTCCCTATATTTGAAAGAGCAGCATATTTGTTTTCAGTTAATGAGAATTATCAGAGATCTAAGTCCTCCTTTGGAAATGTTGTAGGAGTTTTATCATGTTTATAACACATCTCCTACAACCATTAAAAATTTGCTTTGTGAGTTTTACTTACATAATTATCTTGTTCCTAATGATGCTGACTAGAATCCTCTTCTTTATATTGGAGACATTCAACTCATAGCTCTCATGTCATGGATCCAAAATGAAATTAATAGGGGAGAACAATTTAGGATGTAGAGGAAGGATGAACTTGATCTTCCACTGCCATTAAGAGTTGAATCAAGGGATGCAAGATGCCTTTATTATGATTGGCAGAAAATTATGTATAAACCAGACTATGTGAATAATATTCTACCCATGAGAGAAGAAGTATTCAGAGAATATGAGAAGATGGCTATAGTTGAGGGTCAGGTAGCAATTGGACATTTAGTGCAACGTTGGAATAGTCTTCCTAATGAGTTGAAACAATCTGAGCTGCATTCATTGTCAAACTATCATGCAGCACTCAAATGGGCACCCAAATATATATATTCAGGAAGAACAAAAGAAAAACATTAGTTGTCCCTTAGTTTTCAGCCACCTATCCTTCTATGGCCACTAATGGGATGCATGGATAATGACCCACCTTATAATGAAGCATTAGAGCGCACGAGGTGGACACGGTTGGAGAAGATGAAAGGATTTTATTGGATTAGGAACTTTTCTATTGCTGGAGCACCAACAAGAAGCTAGATTGGGGGTTAATAATGAGCCAGAATAATGGCTACATTTTGTCAAAATATTGTCATAAAACTCTTGTTTTGATAATAGGTCTAGGTCATAGGACTTTCCTTGTTGATGTATTTTTCTAGTATTTCTGGACCTGATTTATCCTATACCTAAGGTTGTTGACTAATGATCTTTATAAAGTTAAACTATGAAAATTATCTAAATTATATGGTTTAATTTATGCTATATTAACATCAATAGATACACATCTTTTTGTGCACGTTAACGCCATGATGCAGGGTCAGATAAGATGAAAAGGTAACTAAGCTCATGGTTTAAAGACACATCAATATATCGCTCGATGCAAACCCAGTCAAAGTGGAGCAGTATTGAAGAAGGTCATAATCGAATGACCTCTTCCTCAGTGGAGCAATCTATGCAAGAATTCATGATTTGTCCTGATGGAACATAAATCTAGGAAGGAGGTTACGCTATATTTTATCAGTAGCAGAACAATTGTTGTTGTTCTGCATTTATGTTTTGACTTCTTCTTCTAGTGTAATTGACCTTGTTCACCTATTCCTCTGGGATGTAGGTTGATCAATTAGGAGTTTGTTATAAGTTTTCCTATAAATAAAAGGTCTATATCTTCTCATGAGAGTAAGAAGGGAGAACAATTATAGAGTTAGTAATATTCAGTGTTTCAGACTTATGTATGTGCAGTCAATTTGAAGTAAATAAAAATAATGGTTTTCCTGAATTCTGGATATACTCATTCAAGGGGACCCACTTGGTGAGTAGTTCCTATGTGTTCTTCAATTAAATTTCCATTGTGCTATAGTTATTTTTTTTGTATTAGACTATTCCTACAACCACTGGAAACAATTTCTGTGTTTTCTCCTGTAGCCAAAGCAAGCAAAGTAGTTCCTGTCCATTGTCCAGAATGTCGTCCTTAGCAGTATTTTCTTAAGTTATTTTCAATTGTGAATTTTAATATAGTATTAAGTTATCATGTTTCTACATATTTATTTTAGAGAATTTCCTTTTTTAGAAGTAGAGTAAAATGGCTGCAATTTGAGTTTTAGTGCACATACAGTGGCGACCCATTTGAAGTTTACGTCTCTAGTCGATAAAGTAGATCAACCTTTTCTGCAAGAAAGGTAGCTATTCAGTAAGGATGTTTTATCTTTGAGTTGAGTATTTAGACCATAATTTATATTCCAATTTCTAGGACCAACACTTAACATAATAATCAGCTCATATTATAGTCATTGGGTTGAGCATATAGCCATGACTTTTAAGGTTGTGAGGTGGATTTCTATATGTTGTTGTGTGGCATCGATGTAAAGGTTAAAAGTAGAGAAATGAAATAAATGAACAAGAACACACAAATACAAGAACACATAAATTTTATAGTGGTTCATCAAATGACTACATCCACTTTAACTGTAGGGAATAACTTCATTAATCAATCTCCAATACAATACAGTACATCGAGTGCACAAATATTTATATATTCATATTCAGGTATGAAATGAATAGTTTGGGGAAGTTAAATAGTCATGTGACCTTTGGGCCTCATATACCCAACAATCTCCCCCATGAAGATCAACCGACACATCCATGCACTGTAGCATCCCCTGCTCTCCATTTTGATCCTTACAGAACAAGGCCCATAAAAGATTTTAACTTTGCCAAATATTGTTCACGAATACTACGAACAAGCCTTGTCCACGTCAAGTCAGAATTAATAATTCTCTTGTCAAAACCATAATCAAATGCTACCTTGCTAGGTACAAACTTATGCAATGATCCACAATGAGGATCACCACTTTCTGTAGATTCAAGGTATACTAATCCTCCATACATAACATCCATAAATTCAACAACGTCAACCACTTTAATGGCCTGATCATCTACACCTTCATCATCCTCACCTACACTTTCAACAACTTTATTTATCATATCTCTATATACTCCTTGCTCTAAATCAATGCCAATGTTGATACTGGCAGTAACATGTTTTGCATAAAGTGAGGAGATAATCTCAGTTGCATTTAATCCAACATTCTCAAGTAGAATCCTTGTAACCATCTCAAACCTCTCATCAAACTTTTTGATTGCATGTTGATCCAATCCTATCTCTTTGTTTCAAGAGAAATCTAATAAACCCTCAATAATGGCCATGGTGAGGAGCAGCTCGAGCATCGACCTAGCCTCTAGACTGAAGGAAAATTCCTTTCCAAACTCCACAATGTTTTTCACCACATACCAGTCCTGGTTGCACTTGATGGGCTAAACTCCTTGAAAATGGGAATCATACCTCTGCAAGGCTATGGCAGTGTTGAAGGCACATTGCAAGGCCTCGAGTCTGTGGTGGAGCATGTCTGGGAATCTAATGATGAGCAAAGTGGTCATCCCCAGCCCTCCTGCTGACATGGGCCCAATGATGTTCTTTATGAGCTTCATCACATCGATCTCCTCCTAGGGAAGAGTGTGGGCCCCCCTGTACAGTCAAATGATGGCATTCCTGCTCTTGTTCACCTTGCTATCGCTTGTTTCATCACCCTTCTCTCCTCCCTTGTCCAAATGATTACTCTTAGCCGCTGCAGCGTGTGCATCGTTAGGTGTGTGCTTCAGAAGCTTTGCTTCTGAATCCATGATGGCCTTTGGCTGCTGACCATTCAAATGCCAGGAGAATGATTCACCTCCACTTGTTTCCATCTTCATGGATTCCTTGGGCTCCTCAAGGGATTCATTTTTACTCTCAACCATCAGTTCTTCGTGCAGGGTGTTCTACTCAAACTCCTTGCCTCTATCACTTTGATCATTATCTCTACCACTTAACCCCTCCTCTATTTTTTTTTTCTCTTCTCACCATTCACTACATTGGATCAGTCATCACATCCATCACACGATTATGAAAATCATTCATTTTTTCTGCCATAAAAATAGGTTCTCTTTGAGCGTTGGGCTCTCCTCCTCCAATCTCGCAATGACGTTATAGTCATCAATGATGTTCACCAAACCCCTGTATCTATAAAACTCCACGTCCTCCTCACATACGTCATAGAATCGAATGTTCATAAGCATGTTGGATTTCTTCCTCTCATTACTCTCAGCAATTGCAGCCATCACCACAGGCTCATGATTCTTATATGACTGCCAAAGCCCTGTTCCTCTTGCCGAAATGTGAAAGATTCTAGGTTACCCACCTCTACAGAGATCACACACTGTCTTGACACATTTCCCAAAGTTAAGTCATTTGCAAACTCACTCCAATCTGCATCCACCTCATCTCGAGAGGCAAATTCTATAACAAATTGAATCTGGGTCTTGACCATCTCTCTTCAACAGCTTGGGGACAATCACCATTATCTTGAAATTCTTCGAATTCACTATTAATATTATCATCTTTCAAGTCCAAATAATCCTCATCTTTCCATCCATCCCACCAATGTACATGACGATTTGTTTTAGCCTTCGCTTTCATAGTTTTACTCTCCAGTGAGTCTAAATTTGCAAGAAATTCCTAGATGACTGAATCACTATCTTCATCTTTTAGTTACCTTTCAGCCTTCTTGATATACCAACAATTTCTTTTGACGTGGCCTCACTTGCCACAATACCAGCAACTAATTTTTTAAACTTTGAACTTCTACATCTTCAGGGAATTTTCAACCAGGTCTATCTATCTAACTTTCCATCTCTTCTCAACCTAACTTCACCCAAGCTCTGATGCCAATTGTAGACATTAAAACGAGTAGAGAAATAAAATAAATGAACAAGAACACACAAAGACAAGAACACAAAAATTTAATAATGGTTTGTCAAATGACTACATCCACTTTAACTGTAGGGATCAACTTCATTAATCAATCTCCAATACAATACAGTACATCAAGTGCACACATATTTATATATTCATATTCAGGTATGAAATGAATAGTTTGGGGAAGTTGAACAGTCATGTGATCATTGGGCTTCATATACCCAACAATCCATATTCTCTGACTATGTTAAGGGTGACACTTACGACACGAATAATCTGTATAATCCTAGTGCTCATAATTACGCTCTGGATGGCTTGTATTGTGCTTCATATGACTCTGATTAGAGCCTTGATTGGTGTAGTCAATACTATTAGATAGCCTATTGTGACCAAGTCGGCCAGCCCATGGGATCTTCCCTCTGCGACACCTACATCCAAGTCTAGCCTCTCACCTCTAATGCCTCTTCATACTTTGCATTCATTTATTAAATATTATGAATTTGTTAACTTATATGTAAATTTTTTATTCATTTGAACTGTTACAAGTGACAAATGAATCAATTGGGCAAAGTGTGATTGTACGAATTGTGGACCAGTGCCAAAATGGAGGATTGGATTTGGAAACTGCTTCTTTTAATGCCATTGATGGAGATGGAGAAGGTCAGTTTAACAACCATATGATTACTACTTACCAGTTCATCCGTTGTTAAAACAAAATTACAAAGCTATCATTTATTATTTGTTTCACATTAATTATGTTTGCTCCCTCTATTCGGTATTTCACCAAATTCTTGTTCATTATTATTTCTTTGATTCCAGTAAAAAAAATTGTTGTCATTTGTAAATGCTTGTTTATTTTCATTTCTTTTCCTTGAATAAAAACTCCTGTCATTCCCCTAAAAAATTTTTGTGTAAATTTTCTTTTTTATTATTTCTTTAATAATTAAACTATTGGCTAGGGCCAATCCCCTTCATTATATGCAAAATAAAATAACATCATTATTTTTTATTAAGTTAGTAGGGAGAAGGCTTTGAACCTATAGAACAACAACATTACTGAACAACAACAAAACCCTGGCTCCAAACAGACATACCAAAAGAGACATAATCAACTTTCATAAATAGTCAAATATAACCATGTTCTTATAGCTAAACCTACTAATTCTAACCAGCCACCAGCTACCTACCATAATACCCGTATACCAAATATCAACAAAATTAAACATAGTAACTGTATTCATCATCAGAATAAAGTCCATATTAAAAGGCACGTAGACCCAACATCTTATAAACATAATAAAAAACACTCCTTCTATACCTAGAAAATAACTTAATAGAAAAGGAAGGGGAATGCTTAATCATTGTTAATTAGGTTCCAATTGAGCTTCATCTTATCAACATGGATGACCTAGGTTTCCTCCTACATGCCCTCCCTGTCTTCTGCGTCCATCTCTTTCTTTCCCTGTTTACTCAGCTTCTTATTTTTCTTCTTTATTCTTCCCTATCTTGACACCACTCCCATAACTACCGTGTTCATGAAACCATCAGTGATTTCACAAAGGGAACTAAAAGCTTCACACAGATTATCAAATTTTTATTTACAAATTTCATTTTTTCCTTCCAGGCTAAGAGCCCATTCCTTGAGCTCATTTAACTCCTCCTAAACATTATTTTTGTTTTTTTTATCCAACATTTCCTTAGAATAGGGAACCATCTCATCATCTTCCAAATTGTTGAAGGGCTATGGGTTGTGGTTAGAATCTTCCTCCTTATCACTCTCTTCCTCCCTTTCTTCCTTAAATAATTCCTCTTGGTCCTCTTCTTTAGCTTGAAAATCTTCATCCTCTAAATTGTTATTAGATATCTCCTCAATATCTTCAAAATTAAGGGGTTCCTCAAGGTTTTCCCTCACTTCTTTAGATTATGTCTTTCTCTTCTTTTCTTTAACACGAAGTCTAGCCAATCTTCTCTCTCCCGAGCTGCCATCTTTTCTTTCTTTCTCCCAAATTTTCTCCTTGTCATCTTTAGAGTTATGCAGGTCCAGGCCTATTGTGATATTCTTCCTCACTGAATCCTTACTAATCTTTTTGGCTTTAGCTGGGCTATTCCTAGAGGTTTCCATTTTCCTCGTATCCGAGTTGATATTCAGAAGAGCTACCTCCAGGGGTTCGATTTCTTGCAACATTACCTGGTTTTTTTACCCTTGGAATTGTCCAAGGGAGTAGAATCCAAAGAGTGGAGGGGATTGGATTCAATTAACTCTATCTTAACAAAGGACCCATTTTTTTATTTTTTTGCTCAACATTACTAGGAAGGGATAGCAAATGGCTATAGTTCGGGAAGTGGTCAAAAGAAAACTTATACGTGATATAGATTAAGCTTTGGTGAATCATAGGGTTAGCTCCATTAGTAATGTAGGATTCAAGAGACGAAAACAAAAAGTATGGCATATTAACCTTTTCTCCATGCCTAATGTGATTGAGGATTGGGAAGTGATACCCATGGACAGTAGTGTAGCATCCCTCTATAGTAAAATATTTTATGACAAAAAACCTAACAATTGGGTAGGGTTTAGGAAGTGTAGAGCGACCATACCCATTTTGGATTGCAACTGGTCACTCACCCTTTTTGAAGAACTTCTTCATATAAGCTTTGTAGTCTCCATTGCTTCACCTCTCCACACATTCACCTTCATTTTTTATCCCAGTACCATAGCAATAAACTTTGAAGAAGCCTAAAGAGTAATACTCCCAACAATGACCACACCATTTTGCCAAGAGTTACAAAATCTCGTAGATAAAGATTTGTTATACCCCCTCATAGAAAGAAAATAAGGGGTTAAGTTCACATTGAGGAAAAGATCCCATATTTCCTCATTATTCTGCAACTCTTTGTAGCCTTTTGGTTTAGTTATTATAAGAGGTCCCCCCATATTGATCTCAGTTTTTACCAAACACAGCCAACTGATATGAAAGTGATAGATAGAACTGATAAAAAAATTTAGAGTTGTTTTTTCCTTTAAACAAATCTTTCTAAAAAGGTACTTTTTGGCTTGATGGGCTTTGTTGTCTGCACATGTGGACTCATTTTCCTCATTATTGAACTTTAAGGTAGTATGAGAATAGCGACCACTACCTTTAGCACAAATGATTTCATTATCTTTCAAAATCCTCTTGACATGAGGAAAAGGCTTTCTTGTACAATCCTCTAGATCCTTCAAATTTATGACCTCCACATCATCATTTTGCCAACTATGCAGGTAACATGTCATCTCAAGTGGCCATTTAGGCATCCTCCTACTCAGTAAATTGTAGGAAGACGGGTAGGAAATTTGAATTTTAAAATTTTTCATGCCCATTCCAAATTTTTATTTTTAAAAAGGACTGCCTGCTCTCGTCCAAGATGACTAGTTTGCCATGTCATCTTGTGAGGGGATGACCCTTTCCTTGGCTAGAATCTATTTTAAACTCCTTGGGTTGTAAGCAAAATTAAAGTAATACCATCCAGTTTTTATTAACCCCTGTTTTGCAATATCATCTCCAACTACATTACCTTCTCTATACTGATGTTGGACATTTATTTTGTTAAAATTCTTGAACAAATCTTTATAATTTTGGATAATTCCTCTTATCTCCGAAGGAGCCTTAATATTATCATTCAGGTAATCCACGATTAGTTTTGAGTCACCTTCAATGATCACATTTCTTCCTTTATTACGATGCAACTAGGTGATACCCATCCATGCCACCATAGCTTTAGCTTTATTATTCATACCTCTTCCCAAATTTGCACATAATCCTTCTATCATATAATCTTTTCAATCTCTTATTAGGCCTCCAGCTCTTGGGTTCCCTTTTGAGCAGCCATCAAAGTTACATTTGAGCCAACCCTCCTTAGGTGGGATCAAAATACAACTCTTTCTTAAAAACATAGTGTGCCAATTCAGCCTTAGCATATTATGCTTTATACCCCATTTTTGTTTTAGTCTAAGGTCCAACAAAGTAGGCATTACCTTAGAGGTGTATGCCATCCCCGCATTGATGCTTTCTTTAATTTGTTGTTTTATAATATTGAAGAGCACCTTGTTGTTCCTATCTTCATCCCTAAACACTCTATTATTTCTTTCTTTCCATATATTCCATGCCATCATCTGGGGAGTCTAAAGCCACAGGTTTTTAGACACTGGGTGACAATAAGGAGTTAAGGGTCATTGTCTCATGAAATCTTTCATTTTATCTAGAATGATCCATGAGGTTTTTAAGTCCTCTAACAATGCATCCCAAACTTCCTTGGTATATTGGCAATGCGGGAAAAAATGACCAATACTTTTCAAATCTCTGTAGCATAACACACATCTGTTGACAAAGGAGAATCCTCTTTTGTTCAAGTTATCAATAGACAGAATTTTTCAATGAGTAGTAGCCCACCAAAAGCAATTGATTGATTTTTAGATTCAAGCCTTCAATCCATATGTTTTCCAAGTTGAAATCTTTCACCATTTCCTCCTCCATACTTTGGTTGGCATATTTGATAGAGAAGGACCTGGAGGGTTTATGTGTCCATATCCACTCATCCTCTAATAAGGGGGAGAAGAAAGTACAATTGGGAAGAATAGCAGATAGTGATTTAGCTTCTCCAACAATTTGAACCTGATGATGGGCTGGGATACTAGTTTGTTTGGTCACTATCTCTTCAAGATTTTTCCACACCATTTTGTCTCCTTGCCAAGATATATGGTCTGGACCAACTTCCCACAACTCCTTATTAATACCGATTTCACTTTCCTGTATTGAGGTAAATGTGAAAGGGCTTGGTCACAAATCCAAACATAATCCCAAAAGCTAATGTTATTCCCTTTCCCAACTATCATTCTTCCACTCTTTTTTATGAAGGCCTTAATTTTTGCCACATTGTTTCAAATGAAGGATCCTGGGGATAGGTCAAAGAAATTTAAGAATTTGTTGTGTCTTTCATTACTAAGGTATTTGGCTTTTACAATATTCACCCAATCCTTCTTTCCTTCAGTTACCTACCAACTGAATTTTGACAATATATTCCTTCTATGTCATTAATAAAAATTAACTTTCACAAAGCATTCATCTATAGTATCTACTAACTCAATATATTCTTATATTTTTACAAAACTTCCCACAGGCCTATATTGTTCATTGACAATCAAGATTTGCGGGCCCATATTGTTCATTGACATTCAATATTTGAAATTCTATTCACTATTTGATACTTCCTTTCTTTCAATCTACTCCTTAATTCCAATACTATCTTACTTTAAAAAATTTCCTAACCCTAGAAAGATACCATGCTAAAAAAACTCATGTATAAAGAGAAATCCTAATCTTAATAACCTTCAGCATCGTGTTCCATTTATTCGTCCTCCAGTGGGTCTTCTGCTTCCATGGCTATTTCATGACTCTACAACTCTAGTCGTTCCATCTAAATGAACATTTCTATCCAATTTGGCACTGGATTAATAGCTACCTTTGTCCAATTTAGGAGGAACTCTAGGTTTCTTACTACTTTCTCCTTATCATGTCGATACTCAATATCATCATCCAAGAGAATAATTGGTAGTTTTGGGACTTCCTCTCCCTTTTTATCAAAATCTTTAGGCCGAGGATGTGAGAGTTGAGAAATACAACACCATAGGAGCCCAAATGATCTTTGCAAGCTGAATAACCTGTTACAAGGAGAAGCAAGGAAGCAAATAACAGATAAAACAAATACACAGAAAATATGCTCAAAAAGATGAGAGCTCAATATTCACAAAATGTGTAATGTGATAATCCTTACAATACAATGAAAAGAGCTCAACCTTTAATAGGTCAAGAAACCCTAAAAAGGAAAACCTAGGCTTGCACATAATAATTAATAAAAGATTTAATTATTATGCACCTAAAGTTAGCTTAAGTATAAAAGAGATAAAGGGGAACTTAAATAATTAAACAAATATTGTTTAATTAATCAAGTAAATACCTGAATACTCTAACACCCCGCCTTAAGCTAGACTTAGGGAGAAGCTAAAACCTAGAATAGCTACTGAAAGCACGAAAGATGGGTCTCGACAACAAGGCCTGATCAGGTACCCAAATACAACCAATTCTCTATGAACCGGAGAAATAGAGAAAAACCTATGGAAAAAAAAATATCTACTCCAAAAAGAGATGGAAAAGCAAGAAGAAGGACTGAAAAAGCCTCCAAACAAGAGTGTTCCAAAGAGATATTTACAAGACAAGATCAGAAGAATCATTGAAGCATGAAGAACCTGCAAACACTGTCGAAGAATAACTGCTGCTCTAAAGAACCTCCACTGAAATAGAACATGACCAGGTAGAGAAGACTGTAATCTATATGAGTGCCCTCAAATGACACTACTCGAATCAGAAGGCAAACAACGGCAAACAACTGAATTCGAAGATACAGATGGCATGAGAAACCAAAGCCTAAAGAGTTGATCAATCGAACCACAGAATCATTAGAACCAACAGGACAAACCTCCCCATAATTTTGAAAAGGGAGAGGGACAGGTACAATGAAAAAAATGGCCAATAGGAACTACACGATGAAGAACCAGGAACATCGAAGGCACAGAAAAAGTACATAGTGCCATGGAAGGAACACTCACTTGACACACAACATGAGGTGAATGTCGTGGAAGGAACACTCACTGGACAAAGGTAGATGCCAAACAAAAGGCAAACATCAACCCCCTCATGCCACTTTATAAGTAGTGCATGTACAATAAGGCACAAGATGTGAAAGATCCCAAGTAAACAATGCATGATGGCACTTTATCACAGTGCGTTTGCATAAATGAAATGCTACAATGATAATAAGATTGGAAATAAAAAAGAAGAGCCAAAATCGAGACATCCTACTCAGAGAAGATATCCCAGGACCTGAAACAACCAAGATATCCACAGTGCTGAAAAGAAAAAAACTGAAGAAAATATTCCTAGAGAAGAATCTAGAAATAAAACTCATATGGATGGAAATTACATAGGACAAGCTTTCTAATGATATAATTTTTTTGAAAAACGGAGTCCAGATGCTCATTCTATGGCTCCCGGAGTGCAAAAAAGAGACCCCAATTTGACTAGAAAAAAACATAGTCAAACAGAAAAATTTGTAAAAAATTCCAACATCACGAGGTCCGGCTTGGAACCAACTTTCCGACGCCTATTCCTTTTCGAAAAAATGACTCCATATGCTTAGGAATGGCCAAAAAATGAACCCCCCCTTAAAAAGACAAGAGGGTGGAGGTTTCGTGGTAGAGCCTGGTAGCAGTGGCCAGTGGGTGGTGCTCCAGTGGTGGAGTGGCCGTTAGGCAGTGCAAAGACTGTCGGGCGGTGGAAAGGGGCCGCGGGCGGACCAGGCAGGCTGAGCGTGAGCGGAGGAGGGGAGCTGCAACAGCATCTAGCCAATAGTGAGGAGGATAGCTCCAGTGGGGAGGATGGATCTGACGGCAAGGAGGCAAGCGCCGACAGGAGCAAGAGCCGGTAGGGGCCGGCAGGGGGCCGGAGGCGACAGCGGGATCCAGTCTGACTATAGGGGTTTTTGGGCCTTCTGAGCATGATGGTGAGGTCAGTTTAGGCCCAAAGTGCTCAGAAAAAAAGGCCTATCCCTAGGTACATAAAAAAACTTCTTGAAACCCTAGATCTGCTTCCAATGCAAAATGTATCAAAACAAGAACAGATAGTTGCAGATTTGAATCCCTGATACCATGTGAGAGTTGAGAAATAAAACACCATAGGAGCCCAAATGATCTCTGCAAGATGAATAACCTATTACAAGGAAAAGCAAGAAAGCAAATAACAGATAAAATAAATACATAGAAAATATGCTCAAAAAAATGAGAGCTCAATATTCACAAAATGTGTAATGTGATAATCCTTACAATACAATGAAAAGAACTCAACCTTTAATAGGTCAAGAAACCCTAAAAAGGAAAACCTAGGCTTGGACATAATAATTAATAAAAGAATTAATTATTATGCACCTAAAGTTAGCTTAAGTATTAAAGAGATAAAGGGAAACTTAAATAATTAAACAAATATTGTTTACTTAATCAAGTAAATACCTGAATACTCTAACAAAGGAATCCAGAAATTCTCACAATTCCACAAAATGTCTTCAAGGCCACCCAAGAATTGGGTTTTGAAAATGACCTTACAAGGATTTCTATCCATTTCCTTGCTTAACCCCCTATCTAGAGCTAAAGCCAAAAATATGACGCGATGTATATGTTTACTCGATATTTGTGATCTGCCATTATGAATTTCTCACCTAGAACATATTTGACCACATAAACGACTAAGGGGTGCTCATATTTCATAATGGAACTCTATCTCTTCTATGCAATCCTTCCTAAAAAAGCCATTTGTCTTTTCCTAGCAATTAAGGTCTCCATCGGACAAATAGTTGTGATTTGTTGACAAAACCCTATATTTAGAAATGTCTAGTCTTCTTGAAACTTCATGACCTTTTTCGATCCTTTCCTAAATTTAATTTATCTTCACGTCTGCCTTAACTTCACATTATTTTGAATTACTTCAAATTGCCAAGCTATCCTCCCATGATTTTCCATCATTATTTGGTTGATCAAGTTACGACGAGCCCCTCATTAGGTGAATATTTGAATTATAATCTTTTTCCACTAAATTAGCTCTTCCTTCCTCCAAACGTCTTGTCCACTTAATAATTTAGTCATTTTTTTGCATTGGATATATGACTTTCGTATGTCAACGCACTTGTCTTTAAAAGTACTTCTACCCACCTATCTTGAACTCCCATCTCTTTTAATGATATGCCTCAATTTCAAATTTCCTTGTTTCTAATTGATCGGACAGTCATTAATTGCCACATTTAAATTCAACACCATTACTTCTGCTTATCATGGGAGGGAAAGGATGAAAGGTCATATGCTTATGCATTTTTAGCCTAATTGAAATGAGTTAATTATTATTAGCAGCATTTTTTGCTAATGTATCTACTTCACTATTTCACTCCCTATAGATGTGAGTAGCTCTGAAATCTTATAGCCTCACAATTATTTCTTGAATTGGGGTTAACCATTTAGTCGTCAACCAATTTGGGGACTTCTTATTGTGAATGACATTAATTACTATTATGTAATCACCTTCAAGATGTATTTTCTTCACTCCAATTCTTAAGCCCATTCATAGACCTAACAAATCCACTCTTATCTCTACAATGGTATTAGTTGTCACTCCTATGGGTTTTGATTCCTGGGCAATTGTATTTCTTTCTTCATTTATAGCAATACATCCTATACCTCCATTGCCTAGATAACTTTTATTTCCCCATCAAAGTTAATTTTAACCCATCCTACTTGTGGAGGGGTCCATTTAGTGCTCTGTCTGCTAATTCTTGAAGTCTTGATTATCCCATTCTGATAACTTTTAGGAATAGCTAACCCCTTAAATCTCTTAACCATGACATCATCCCACAAGTTAAATATTGATTCCTTTTTCATTTTATCCTTAGTTGCTACATTAACCAATTCCACCACCTTATCTTCTATTTTCCTAATTAGAATTTCCACTGGAAATTCCTTATTTTGGAAGATTCTCTGATTTCTTTCTTTCCAAATTTCTCAAATTACCACTAGGGGGTAACCTGTCATATCATTTCAGATTTCCCAAATTACCACTAAGGAGGTAACCTATCATATCGTTTCTTTCTTTCCAAATTTCCCAAGTTTCACTTTTTATTATTATTTAATATAAATTTTGGTTATGCAAAATAATTTTAAGTATTATGTCGGTATTGACATGTTGTGATAGTTAAGTTGTAGCATTGTTGTTTTGTCATCAAAGTTCAAAACCTAGTGAGATGCTATCATTGAGTGTTTAGATGGTGATGAGGGTCTCCATTTGTGATCTCACCCAAGGTCACAATATTTACTCCTTTAAAAAAAATTCTAAATGCTTTAAATTTATTTTAATTTAATATTACTTCTTGTCAAGAAAGAACAGTGTCATTGATATTATGTTAATAATTTTAAAATTAATATTGATTAATTTATGGATTGTTAAGAGGTTTTTTATTTCATTTTTAAAAACATTTCAATTTCTCTATATTAATTGAAATAAAATTAAAATCATATGAATGAATATTTATTTCAAATATATAATTTTTAAGTATTATAACTTGTGTTTTTTTAATTTTAAAACCTTTATATTTTTTAAGAGATTTATATTGTTATAAAAAGTAAATATTATTAAAAACTGTAATGTTAATATAAATATATTTATATGTAACATTTAAAAGTTAGGAGGAATAAATGTTTATAGGTTCATTGATCTAGTAATTGTTTTTGCGCAATAATTTATTTTGTGTAGTATTTAGTCAATATAATGAGATAAAAAACTATGTTCATCAATCATTGAATAAAAATTATAAGTATTTTTTATAATAATAGGTGTATGCAAAATCTTTAAAATCAATCTAAATCACTCTTACAAAATAATGAATTAAATTGAACAAATATTTTATGTTCAATCATATCACATCCATCATACACATGTAATTTTATGACAAATTTAAGAAACATATCCCACCTCAAAATTACAATTTAAGGTATGCCATTGCTTTTTCTAATTTTTATAATGATGATGTTATATTTTAACTCCTTAAAAGTTACAAATTGCATTTGTACATAACTACTATACATATCATTTATAAGAAAAAACAAAGAATCAATTTTGTGTAATATAATTTAAGTAACATGAAATTATATATAACAAATTATTCTTCATATGCATTCAACCTTCTTTATAATATTTTAAATGATTTAAAATATAAATAAATCTAAGAAAAATGTGATAACATATAATCTTGCATATCATTTTGTAAACATTTACACACATAAATGTGTTTTTTTAATATTAAAGTGTACTTTAAAAAACAAATTCTTGAATTGTTAAAAATATTTCTTTCATTATTTACCTTTATTAAAAAACAATATTATATTTTATATGAATTTACATCATAATTCACCATCAAAACACCAATATTATATTTTATTAAGCACCAATATTATATTTTATATGAATATGCCTTCTAGGACATATCTCTTTTTAAGGACAAAGGATTGCAAACGATCATTATTGAAGGGAAATCGAAAAATGTAATCATGATGCTTCCTCGTGAAGCATCCCCAATTTGGCCCATGAAAGATCTCATTTTTAAATGTCGACGCATTCTTTTAACTATTGGACAAGTCAAACTCTCCCAAATCCTCACGGAGGGGGATAAACTAGCTGATAGGTTAGCCAATCTGGGCCCCTACACCAATTTTTTTCAAACATGGACTAACTTGCACAAGCTCCCAAGAGATGCTCTTGTCGCGATCCAAGATGACATAAGCACAAATATGGTGTAAATATTTAAGGACTGCCATTTTAATTATGGCCTTTTCCATCATTTTCTATAATCATTACACGATGAGAAAATCGCCTTTTATATTTGTGAAAAGGATGGCCTTTCCTAATGCCATTGTTGTTTGTCCTTTTCCTCTTTTAGCTTTATTAGTTCCTGTCCATGGCAGGAATACTTATGCATCCACCATGGTCTTAAATAGTTATTAATTATTGTCCTTACAACCAATCAATTTTTCAAATTTTTTAAGCTAAAATAAATTTCTATCTTATCAAAAGTTAACATGCAAATTTTTTAACAAAAGTTATGTAAAATAAAATTTATTTGTTATGTGATTGGTCAATATCAATTTGTGTGGGTAGAAAATTTAATTTTTTAAAACAAAAAATACTTATTTTTGTCATTTCATTCATTAAATTCAATATTTAAGTACATTACTAATATCACTATTACCTCAAAATTAACCCTTTTAAAGTACGTGGGCTCCTGCCCACTCCATACCCCCCTGCGGGCCACTGCACTAGCAGGACCGCATGGACTGGGGTGAGTGGGGTCCCATGTGTCCCTTCCCTCACCTTCTGTTAAATAAAACACCCGCCCAATTTTATTAAAATTTGAACGCCGATGCAATTAAAATTTCATAACGCCGAAGCAATTAAAATTTATAACGCCGACAATGGTTTGGTATGGGTATTTATTAATGAAGTTAATTTATTATTAGTTACTGCCCTTGGTAGGATATTTATGTTCATTTATTTTTTAAGCTGAATAATCATTGTAAAGTATTAAAAAATTTAAACAAAAAAACATATAGTTTATATTTATTTTATATTTTATATAATTATAAAAATATTTTATTTTTTATTTTCATTGGCTAATATAAAAAACAATAAGTAGATAATGTCAATAGTATTAAAAGTATGTCAATTCACTAAATACAATATTTTTATACATGTCATGTCAGCAACATTAAATTTTTTATATGCTATAATCATTATTAAACTGACATAATTTTATAGTTTTATAATTTGTTGGCTAATTTGAAAAAAAAACCGTCCTCTTACTGTGTTAAACAACTTAATTTAATGGTTCTCCAAAGCAAGAGAAATTGTTCAACTCCGTATTAACTTAATTTAATGTTCTCCAAAGCAGGACAAATTGTTCAACTCTATATTTTAGGCCACGAAAGCCTTACGAAAATATTTATTATGACTCGACTCTCCGTAAGAGTTAGCACGGTTGTCACTTTATCTTTGATAGTTACATATCTAATATGCAAGGGTAATTTTTTTAATTTAAACTTAGTTATAATTTTTGGTTTAAATGGTATTACCTAATATTTATAATAGAAATTAGATTTCTATTTGATTTTATAATTAATATTATTATCTTAGCTTAGTTATAATTTTTTATTTAAATGGTATTACCTTATATTTATAATTATTAATATTTATATTTTTTTATTACAATTAAAAATTTTACATTTTTATGTTTAATCATTTTTAAAGAAATTAGATTTCTATTTGATTTTATAATTAATATTATTCTCTTAACTTGTTTTAATATTTTTATTTTTATTATACTTAAGAGATTACATTTTATTTTTATATGTTTAATAAGTTTTAAATTTTAAATTTTAATTTGAATGGCATTTTTTTTTATAATTAATATCATTATCTTAATCATGATATTTTAAATTATTTGCATGTTTATTTAAAAAAAAAAAGTGTTGTTTAAACATTTTTTTTATTTTTACTTTTTTATGGAAAATGTTAAGTATACATTTTTATTTTTATTTTTTATTTTATTTTAAATTTATATTTATATTTAATATTTAATCTTATGTATAAATTATTATTTTTATACTTTTTCATTTTTAAATTCATATTAGGTAAGTAATCATGTGTTATTAATTTAGATATCTGACCTTAATTATATTATCATTACCTTCACAATTACAATTGCAATTAGTGTTAAACAAGTCTTGCTTTAACAAGTGTTTGTTTAAGGCTAGAGTTAAATTAGGGTTAGGGCTAGAGCTAGGGCTAGGGAATTAGGGTCATGGTTATGGATCTATGATAAAAAGTTGAAATAAGGTAATGATTATGGTTAAAAGAGGGTTCCTTTAAGGTTATAGTGCAATTAGATATAAATATAAATAATTGTGAATATATACAATGTATTTTTTTTTTTATGAAGTGTTCAAGAAGAATGTTAAATATAATAATAAGAATAATATAAACATATAATGATATAATAATAAAAATATATAATAAGCAACAATAATATAATAGTTAAAATATCACATTATATAGTAATATAGTAATAATATATTAACATTATTAACAATATTATTATATAAATTACAATATGATAATACAATGATGATTAATGACAATAATAAAGTATTTTTCTATTATGTGTAATAAGAGATAATAAAATTCAAATATTAATTAAATAAATTTTTAATATCTTAACCATTTCAAACATTATTATTTTTAAATTAAAAATAGATAAATTGAACAATATGTTCCATGAAAATGTTGATATTTTTAATTTGATTAAAATTTAATAAATTATATTAGTGAAGAGAATTTATTTATTTTATTATATGAAAAATGAAGAAAATTTATACAATAGTTTTAATAGTGAAAGAATAGAAGAATAATTAGAAATAAATTTAAAGTGAAATTAAACTCAATGTAAAATCAAATTTAATGTATATTATATAGTAGTGAAATTATTAATTTAAAATTTTAAAAGAATTGAGAATTTACTTTTTACATTTTTAATAGGTTTTATTTTAATTTTTAACTTTTAAAATTTGGTTTTATTTGTAAGTTTTAATGTAAGAGTTAATATTTTAGCATTAACATTTTTAATATAGTTTAATTTTATTTTTACTATTTTATTTAATTAGGTTCAACTTTCTATTAGTTATAATTTTCTAAAATTGAATTTATCTTTCAACTATTGAGTTTACAAATTGCAAAATGATGGCAATAACACTATAAATTTTTACTAATTCACTATTATTTTAGTTTAATATCAAAATATATCAATTCACAAAGCAATATCAAACTACTAATCTCACCTAATCTTAACTCTGAATACATATCCTAACACTATTCTTAACTCTAAATACATATGTAACACTATTGGTAGGAACTTGACGCTTTGCGTCCTTGTTTTACCCTATCCTGATCATAGTTATTATTATTTTTTTGTATAATTGGCCTACCATGGAGGGATATCTTATCCAAACTAAGCGAGACAATTGTGTTAAAAATTTTAAAAGGACAATGTTCTTTGGTCTGTGATTGAAAGAGTTAAATCTTTTCCGCTACATTAATGGTATGAAAGGATTTGATCCCTCTCTAAACAATTTGTCCATTCTTAGGATGAGAGGAAGGTTTTTATAGGGGGTGTTTTTTACTATTTATATAGAGCTCATTACAGTTGCTACTAGGCTTTCGATGGAAGGTGCAATTTTCCCTAAAAATCTTAAAGAGGACTTCAAGAGATTCTTCGAAGTGGGTGAGAGAATATCACAGTTCCATAATGGCTTTATTAGGGTTCACCTCTTGGGGAAATGAAAGGATGTTGCTCTAGTTCTAATAAAATACATTACCCTAGATGGTAGATACTAAAGATTCCACTCACAACTATTTCTAATGTTGAATTATTTTAGACATCGTGTTAAAATGAATTTTTCTTTCTAGATTTTTTTCATCCCTATCTCAATCTCCTACTATGGTTAAGTTGAAGAAAGTGTTTCCCCTTCACCAAAAGGTTATTTATTAGGCTTTACAGTTTTGATTTGTCTTTGTCCATTGCAAGAAGCTCTAATATAAACCCTATTGAACCCCTTTCAAACTCTATTCTAGTTATGGAGTTGTCTAATGCCTCAAAGATGAATTATAAAGTTACCTTCAACTTTTCTATGGTCACCCTTATTCCAAATGCCTACCTACCTAGGTCAATCCATGACGTACCACCAAGATGAAAAAAATTAAACCTCCTGCCCAACCTTAGAAAGAGAAAATTTTCAAAGGACCTTCCATTGAGGAGGTCATCTCAGAGGACTCCTCTTCCTCCTAGACTACTAGTTGTGAATAGACCCCTGATAATTCCCTCCCTAATGTTACTATGCTAGCCCTTCATCCTTCTATGTTGAAACTAGGTTCCCCTCACCCCTCACCTATTTCATCCTCTGGTGCTTGGGAGTTACTGAAGGTTGCAAACAAAGGTAGCAAACTTTGTATCGCTTATAACAAGAAAAATAAAATCATTCAATGACTCCTAGCCTAGCTCCACAATGCAAAGAGGAAAATTAATAAGCTAGAGGATTTTGTTGAGGTGGAGGTGAGGGATAGTCATTGGTTTGTAGAGGATAAAGATGATAGAAATTGGACAACTACTATTGACCTTTTGGAGAGATACATAAGATGGGAAAATTTAAATGTGAAGGTTAAATTCTTGAGTGCCAAGATAGCCTCGGAGGAAGAAAGAAAGGAAATGAAAAGGGCTATCCCTAAACTCTAGGGCAATCAAGAAACTCTAAAAAAAATTGAAAGAGATTATGATGTATAGCAAGGAAATGGTGAGAAAAAAATTAGCTTATATATAGGTTATCCAAGAAGAGATCAAATGAAGTTATGCCAAGAGGAAGACATCCACGGAGATTGTAGGGTATTGCTCTAGACCCAATTGGTACCATTGTTAAGGCTAAGGTGGAGTCCCCTACTATTACTCTTACCAAGGGTATGATAAAGAACACTCTTTATCGAAGAAAGATAAGCAGGTTAACCAAGATTTCCAAGCTATTATAACCCCTACTTTGTAGACCATCAATTTATGTCTTCTGGAGGTGGTGTTTTGGTGCTAATCATGTTTGTGTAAAGTGGAAAATTGGATCCTAGTGACTCCCCACCTAGGAGAGAGAAAGGAAGCCACTAGGATGATTTTCACTTGGGGAGAACTTTAGATTCAAAAGAGGGGTTGAATCCACTAGATCCAAATCCAAGAGAGGAAAGGATTTGAATACTAAGTGGATTGCAAGGGGTTGATGTGTTTTACCCTCTTTTGTAAATAAGAAAGATGACTTGTTGACTATGCAAAAAAGAGAGAGGAAATGAGTGAAATGAAGCGCTACCAGTTTGAGATCACGCTGTAACTTCATATCTGAGCTAGTGGGAATGAAGCCCAAACCTGCAATTACAACTACACACATGCAACCTACACACAAAAAGAGAAGAAAGGGGGTTGTGGATAGGGGTTTGCCTCAGTCAAACCCCAGTTGAGGATGTATACCTTGTAGATCTGCAACTTGTTGATGATGATTGCTTTGCTTCTTGAATGTAATCACAAATATTTTATGAAATGGCATGCAACATGACAAAACCCTAACACACACACGTGCTCGACAATGAATATTGTAATGTTGCTTCAATGGATGAATGAAGAAGAATTGAATACTTGAATGCTTGATAATGAACTTAAAATCTTGTATCTTCTCCTTATGCTCTCTATCTCTTATCATTTGTCATATGCCTATGTGCTATCCATCCATCCTCCTCCTCCTTGAATGAGGGTATTGAATTCCCTTTTATGCATGCCTCAAGGATTAACTTTCAACCACTAAAGGCCGACAAAGTGGAATAACAAACCCCGAAGACAAGAAGTGCATAGGAGACCGAGAAACCCACAAATAGAACCACCCTAAGAGATGGGGACAAGGGTGCCACACCCTTGTCCTAGGGGGGACAGGGGTGCTACACCCCTTTCCTGCCCTATTTTGGGCCCTAGATAGGGTACAAAGCAACCACAAGACATAAAAGAGGAAAGGAGAAGGGATAAAATTGCAAAAGTAGGTTTTGATTAAGGAAGGAGATGTTGTCGCCAAGGTCAAGACCCCAAATATAGTCAAAATTGCAGGGGTCAAAATTTTATGACACTACATTTAGCTCCCACTTTAGCAAGGTTATGGCTTATGCCACTACTGCCAGTAAAGTAGAAGAAAAGAGAGATGGAGATAAGAGATGCAGAGCAAAACCACAAGGAATATAAGACACCACTAATATCGAGGAGAAAAAAGTCCCCAATCTTAGGGTCTTAACTCATGCCAACATATGCAAGAGAACACAACACAAAAAGGCACAAGACACACAAAACAAAGACAAAGCACAAAAAGACACACGACAAGAACAAGACGCAAGAGGACAAACTAACTAGATGAAGAGATCTCGAGCTCAGATGTCTCAATAACTAATCAGGACATAAAGACCAATGCCATCACATAAACACAAGCAATCACATAAGAGAGAAAAGCTGACATCATCCATAAACTATCAATAGTAAAATTATGAGTTCGTGAGAGGAAGAAGAGAGAGAACATGAACACACACTTTGGTGATCCATGAGAAGAAAAGTGAAGAAGAAAGAAACCATGGACATCTCACCGCTAGAGCCTGCCTAGGTGATCCATGAAGAGAAGGACATGGAAAATCTCACCCCTAGAGCTTCCCTAGGTGATCCATGTAAAGAGAGAGAGTGAGAACTCTGTTAGTTCCACTCAACCTCATGCATGTATGTGCAAGTGAGGTTCAAAGTGCCTCATAGGAGTCTATGCCTGAGTATGCTACAACCTGTATAGAATGTATAGTACAAATGTCAAAAAGGTGTGATATCTCGCTCTAAGACCATGCTTTGGTTCCGATAATAATCACCCCACATAAGAGAAAAGTGGTGTCATCTCACTCTAAGAGACTGTTCTCTAGTTCCGAGAATGACCCATTTTACAAGAGAAAAGTGATGACATCTTTCTCTAAGAGGTTTCCCTTTGGTTCCAAGAATGTCTCATTGTACAAGACAAGAAAAATTGAAGAGATCTCACTCTAAGAGACCATTCTCTAGTTCCAAGAATGACCCACTATACAAAAAATGATGACATCTTTCTCTAAGAGGTTTCCCTCTGGTTCCAAGAATATCCCATTGTTCAATGCATGAGAGAAGTATAGTACAAAGGAGCAGTGTGGGTGCCCCCCCTTAAGATGTCAACATAGGTTGATGTTGATATCTGAAGGAAAGAAAAACAAGGATACCTACCTTCATCACAATGAAGATATCCGCTATGCAACAATGTCATAAATCTAAGGAAGAGAGGGAATACTCTTCAAGAAAGGATAAGATAGTTGAAAAGAGATATCTTTCTATAAGTGTAAAGGTGATTCTTGGAGGAGAAGAGATCTTTGTTCAAAAGACATCTACCCCCAAGAGGAGTTGTCTTAGACAAATATAACATCTTCTAGAACAAGAAAAGGAAAGAACAAGAATGCAATCATTCCTCCTATTTCTAGGTTAAAGGGGTTCTTGATGAGGGATGACTCACTTTTAGCCCCGAGAGGGATGATTGGATTTATCATAAATGTACATTACCAAGTGTGAGAGAGATTGTAATCAAGGATTAACACCTCTTGTATAAGAGAGAATCCTTGAGACAACAACCAACAATTGCACACAAGGAATGACATCAAGTAATAGAACTCACACCATCCACTTAATACGGCAAAGTGGATCCCTAGAGAAAGAGAGAGAGAAGGTCCATTTCCCCCCAAGGTAAGGGACAACGAGAAGAGATTACACAATCTACTAGAGAGAGATTAAACATACGAAAATGTGCAATGAACTTACATGAATGCATGCAAGAAAAGACATTAGTAAATGTAAAATACATGTCTCAAGAAGTGGTAATCTTCAAAAAGAAGAGAGAATAAGCATCATCTATTCCCCAAGGGGGATTAGTCATAAAAAGCATACCATTATAAAAATGATACTCGCATATGAAAAATGCAGCCCCTAAAGGATATAATGATACAAGGGAAAGGAGTGAAAATACTTTCCCCCCAAGTGAGGAGAACAAGGAGAAATATTACACATTTTCTGATGGTGATTAGTTTCAAGTGATATGTTATCCTAGTGGAACGGATCCTCTCAAGGAAAGGATACATACCTCCCAAGAGATCATTCCTTGCTAAAGGGAATATCATACTTTCGAATAATCAAAACCATAGAAGAGGTAAGATTTCCAAGACAATGAAGGAAAGAGAAGAAGTGCAGTACTCATTAAAGATGCTCCTCTCAAGCAAATAGGAAAACCAAAGAATAATTATATGCTCACATAGGAATAACCCCATGCAAGAAAAGAGATCTAATAATGAATGATGCACAAAGATAGAGATAATTGAATAGAAAGAAGAGAAAAAGGACTTCATATTTCTGCCCCAAAATATGTTAAAGTGAAACAATACCACCACTAATGATAAAGATCCCCCGGTAAATGGGATAATTATGCCATAGGGTGAAGAGAAACATGAAGGGAAAAGAAGTGCTAAGGCACGATGTTTTTACCAGGGAATACAACTAGATCCTCCATGAGACAAATGTGTGCAAGATCATATTGTAGTTGAACAAATTTCTTAAATGCATAACATTTTCCAAGAGAATGTGAATATAAATCATGAAAAATGAAATATTCAATACCTTTCACTTGCTTAATATTTTTATTTTTATTTTGAGAAGGAAAGGAAATGTTCTTGTCATATTTCAATCTCCAATAGATTCTTGTAGCTAATCTGTCAGGATGGTAAATATCGTCTTGCCATGAAGGAGAGGGTTTGTTAGAGGAAGAAGTTTCATTATCCACAATTCTAATTTTGCCACTATCTATGCCATCTTGAATAGATTTTTGAAAATCAGGGCAATCATTAGCATTATGGTCATGGGTTTGATGAAATGAACAAAAAGGACACTTTGAAGAAGAAGCATTCTTGCGGGCTGTCTTGATTTGTTGTTTTTGAAGGTAATTTCTTTCACACACGATACCCTAGGAGAGGTACAAGGGCTAGAATCTCTAGGTTTAGGATCTACAAAAGATTTAAAGAGATTAACATAGGAAATGCATTTTGTTAACAACACCACCATAATGCAACATAAATGCTACATGAAAGCTTTGAGATCTAATAATTTGGAAATCCTAACACCGCAATATGACCAAGTGTTATGAAGAAAGAGAAGCAACAGGAAATGGAAGAAACACTTATCTGACACATGATAAATATATGCAAAAATTAGTGTAATCACATGTAAAAGAGCAAGTAAATCCAATTTATTAATTGCCTTTAAAAGTCTCTTAATTGAAATCTAAATTTGTTGAAAAAGAAGATCTAAAATTAGGACCTTCTATGAAATTTAATTTTAAGATTTGAAATTGATGAAATTTGAATTTGTGTTTGACTTTAGAGAGTGTTAAAATTGATAAAGTACGCTAATTTTTTGGATCTGAGCAAAAAAATATAGTGAATTCCGTCTCCCGTGGCGGGAATGCACATGGTCCGACCAACTTTTTTTGAAATTTTCAGGGATGATAAGAGATTGTGATTTTAATGCAGAATCCAAAAAAACAGCCGATTTGGAGATGTCTAGATCAGTCAAAATTGCACTCAACGGTCGAAATTGAAAAGATCTTAAAAATTAGGGTTTTATGATTTAACCACTGAATTTTCAGAATAAAGAGACAGATTTGAATTGCAATTTTGAAATAGACATCAGATCTGAAACAAGCAATGCAAATTTTACACTTCACAAGTTTAATTTTCACAAAATGAAAAATTAGGGTTTTTATGTAATTAACCTCTAAAATTTGCAAATAGACCAAACTTGAAAATGAAAATTTGAAATTAAAACTGTAATTAATCAGATCTAAGAATGAAAAATCAGAATTAATGTGTAAGACATCAAGTTCATCAAAATGTAAAGTGGAAAATTGGATCCTAGTGACTCCCCACCTAGGAGAGAGAAAGGAAGCTACTAGGATGATTTTAACTTGGGGAGAACTTTACATTCAAAAGAGGGGTTGAATCCACTAGATCCAAATCCAAGAGAGGAAAGGATCTCAATACTAAGTGGATTGCAAGGGGTTGATGTGTTCTACCCTCTTTTGTAAATGAGAAAGTTGACTTGTTGACTATGCGGAAAAGAGAGAGCAAATGAGTGAAATGAAGTGCTGCTAGTTCAGGATCACGCTGTAACTTTGGATTTGAGCTAATTAAACTAACGTGGATCTACCCTACAAATTTGGAGAAAATTCGTCGGGACCGTGGCGTGAATGTACATGGTTCACCACAAAATCTGCAAAATGAAAAGGGTTCTTTTGTCTCTGCAAATGAAGCCCAAACCTACAATTACATCTGCACACATGCAACCTACACACAGAAAGAGAATAAAAGGGGGTTGTGGATAGGGGTTTTCCTCAGTCAAACCCTGTAGAGGAATCAACCTACAAAGAAAGTAATTGCAAATGCTTGAATGTAAACAATGGAGATGTATACCTTATAGATCTGCAACTTGTTGATGATGATTGCTTTGCTTCTTGAATGTAATCACAAATGTTGTATGAAATGGCATATAACATGACAAAACCCTAACACACACACATGCTTGCCAATGAATTTTGTAATGTTACTCCAATGGATGAATGAAGAAGACTTGAATGCTTGAATGCTTGACAATGACCTTGAAATCTTGTATCTTCTCCTTATGCTCTCTATATCTTATCATTTGTCATATGTTTATGTGCTATCCATCCATCATCCTCCTTGAATGAGGGTATTGAATTCCCTTTTATACATGCCGCAAGGATTAACTTTCAACCACCAAAGGCCAACAAACAGGAATAACAAACCCCGAAGACAAGAAGTGCATAGCAGACCGTGAAACCCACAAATAGGAGCATCCTAGGAGATGGGGACAGGGGCGCCACACCCTTGTCCTAGGGGGGGCCTATTTTGGGCCCCAAATTGGATACAAATAAGCCACAAGACATAAAAGAGGAAAGGAGAAGGGGTAAAAATGTAGAAGTAGGTTCTGGTTATGGAAGGAGATGTTGTCGCCAAGGTGAGGACCCCAAATGTGGTTAAAATTGCAAGGGTTGCAATTTTATGGCACTACAGTTTGGTCTTGTTATGTTTTGTGTTTGGTTTTAGTTTTTGTTGTGTCTACTGACATTAAGTCTGGGTATTCTCAATCCTCATGTGACCCCTTTCATCTGCCTTCCAAATGTTATGTAAGGGCTCAAGCCCTCTCCCACTTTATCTGTTCAAAAAAAAAATTGTGTTGCCTACATATTAGTAATTGTTGTGGATATTTTTCATTATAATAAACCATTATTTATTTAACATATATTATAAGTGTTTCACTTATTATGAATACAACATAAAATTCACATCATTTCATGATGTGTCAACCCTTTTAAAAATTACAAGTTGAACACTAACGAACTATAATCAAGATAATTTAGGTGTATTACTAAAATGCCATTTAATACCAATTTAATTGGCTACAAATATTGATATAATACATACTAAAAATATCATATTGATCATATATTAAAACATGATAATTTCACATCATACACACACTCAAATTATTTATATCAACAAACATACACCACAACTCATGTGTTATAGTAGTAGAAAAATATGATATTGTGCAAATAAATGCATAAAATTCCTTTATAACTAGGAAAATGATTCAACAACTACTTTTCCTTAATCAATCATTATCATAGAACATATAGCTTACACAAACAAGTATATGGTGAAAAAATATACTTGTGAATCTCACTTCACAGTCACAATTTGAAGAATGTGATTTATTTATATGCTACTTTAGGAATGCTATCAATTTTTCTTATATTATTTTTAATTTTTATCTAATATCATAACAAGAAAAATTAAATATAAGAATAATTAATTTTTTATTTATTTTTGGCAAAGCGTGAATGCATAATTTATATTACCTATAAGAAATAGAGTATATGTAAGATAAGATATTTTAAAAAAAAGAGCTAGTTCATGTTGTAGCCCAGACTGGACACTTCAACAAAAAAACCAAAAATAAACAAGCACAAAGAGCATTACTCAATCTATTAAAGTATTTGTAAAACCAAAAACCCAAAAAAAACTAGCTCAGAGAGCATTGCTCAATTTGAGAGATGATTTAGTTATAAACCTTGTACCAACTACATAATAGAAGTATATAATTAAAGGGAGAGCTACAGATAATATCATAAATCTTTATCTAAACAAGAAAAAGCCAGAAAGGAACTACTCCATTTGGCATACATAGATAACACAAAGAACACTAAGCATTTAGGGAGTTCTCTCCTATAGCCTCATGTCTTGTATTGTCCACCTAATGAGAATTCTTTCCAAACTTGAGGCCCACAAAATACCCTTTTGGTGCCCCAACTACCCTTTCCTTTATCGATGAAATCAGTTTGGAGTATAACCCTAGTTCATTTTCGAAAATCTTGCAATTATTAGATTCAAGTCCTATTTTCATTACATTATATATGCTCACATAGTGGTGCTTCATCTTTAAAAAAATTATTGGAAAAATTCCACCCATCCATCCCTTGCCATTGAATAGGTCATAGTTTTTCACTACCATTTCAATATCATTAGCATAAATTAAACCCTCTTTGATGTAACTTGAACACAATACAACAAAGACCCATAATTTTGACATAAATCAAAGAATTGGATAAGAGCACAGATACAACTTGCAAGGGATAGAGACTGTGAGACTCTTTAGGGATAAGAACCTCTTCTCCCACTACTGTGATAATTGCCTGTTGAATCTTCACACAATCCTATGAAAATTCGCTTCAAGTGCTTCGTTGTTTAGGTCTTCAAGGTTAGGATCTCCTAGCCTATGAATACTATTGAAATGTGTTGGTTAAGTGGCTTGCATGCCATCACTATGAACACTGATGAACAAAGAATGAAAAGAGAAAAGAAGGATGAGATAAAATGAGCCTTTTCTCCTCTTAAATCCATCACTTAAAAATCTTCACATGAATTTCAGGATGTGATGTACTTAGAATAGTAATTGCCTCACACAAGGGAATGATTTAACACATTTAAAAGGTATTATTAAGGTACTTTGTGGGAATCCCTAATGTTCACTTGAAACCCTTTGCATCCATAGTAACCATTTCTATTAACAAAGAAGCTCTGAGGCAGTGCCACGATAACTAGGAGGGATACCAGCTATCCAGCATGTGATAAAAAAAAATTTAATGCATTCTAAAAGATATTTTCAATGTTTGATGCTAGCTCTTCATCTTTCTTTGGAATCATTCCATATCCTGCACACACACCAGAAAGATGCCGCTTGTCCTACTACTTATGATACTCACCAAACACATTTAAATTGTGCTACCAATCTTTGCTGAGTTGCATTGTAGTTTCCACCTACTATGTACAATACTTACATCATAACATGCATCATCAGAATTGTAAAAACACACATAAAAAATTATTTAAAAGATTCATTAATGGTAAAATGTGTGAGTTCCTTGTCTAAGTGAATATCTTCAAAATTAAGAGCTTGACCTCTGCTAAATCTAGTTGACATCCTTTATTAGCTAGCGCACCTGCTAGACCATTTGTTTCTCCAAAACAATGTTTAATTGTGTAATTACCACTATTCTCCAATATTTCACAAGCCTCCTGAAGGATGTATCTCACACTCCAATTTGGAGCTTCTAGTTTCTTGAGGGCTAAAATTATGTTCATAGAATCCCCCTCAATGATTAAATTTTGAATGTCAAGAGTGCATACCATGCATAGGCCATAAAATAATGTTGTCACTTCTATTACATTGTTGGTTCCATCTGGAATGCATGCAAATCCTCCTTGTAGGATAGCACCCCTTGCATCCCAAATAATCTATTCCCTAATATACCGAGATTACCCTTTGTTGTCTCATCAAAGTTGAGCAGCCTTAAAATGTATTGTGATGTTTATTATTAATTTATCTATTATATTTGTATTTGATGTTTTGTAACTTCTTTTATGAAAATTTATATTAATGTGATTATGTGACATATTGATTTATTATTATATTGGTGTTGATATCTAATTCATGGGTTAAGTACAATTCTATTATGTATTAAGGATTAGGGTTAGAAAGTGGACATCAATTGGAAAAATTAACAAAAAAATTTTCTACAAAATTATTAAATGTGCAAGAAATAAAAGGTACAAAATAAGAGAGTAAATGACATTGATTTTAGTTGCATTCTTTGGGCATCGACATTAAAATGTAAAAATTCAAAATATGAGACATATACAATATACTCATATAAAGAAACACATGGAGGGAGTAGCTTGAATAATAGTGAACCAAAGGATGAATTTTAACCTCTAAGCATGTGGCTTGAAAATATGATGAAGACTATAGTCTATTTATATTATATTTACATCATTTCCTTAATATGTAGCTTCTCTAAAGCATAGAAGTACTTTAATTAAAAAAATTCATGAAACTATTTTAATTTTGATATAAGTGGGTTCTTTGTAAATACACATTATTTTTTATTAAGGGAAAACAAGTTTTGAGGGGACCAGAAACCCCGTACATCAGGTTTTAAAAAGACTTGAAACCCTCAGATTTTGCCAAGATCTAGAACCTACAAAGAAACTTCTACCATAAAGATAGGCAAATAAGATCAACAGACTAAAACAACAGATATGGCTAGAACCATCCAAAAGATAGCACAACAAAAAACAAAAAAAAACCAGCACCAAACTAGCTGGCAGCACCACCTAAAGCATTAGATGAATTCAATAGACTCCCACATCCAAACATCAAGGATTTTCTGGGATCCCCTACCCATATTCAGAAAAATTAGGCAAAAAAAGGGTAGCTCATCCCTTAACCAAAAATAACTACACTTTGTGTTGGGCCCTCGAAAACTATTAGCATCTAGCCAGAAATGATTACATAAAAGAAGCAATAAAAACTGAATCGAAACATAGGGGTTTTGAAAGGCTCCCCTTATCTTCAAGAGATTGGGTTTTGCGTGGCTCCCACAACCAGAGGGTATATCAAGGCCCCTGTAAACCACAATAGGTTTTGAGCAAGCTCCCAAAACCAACAGCAAACTGAGTTTTAGGAAAGGTCCCAAAACCCACAAGTTAAAGCCAACAGAGAAAAACCAGTTGAAAATAAGCTCCCCTCCATCAGAGTACTTTTCCACCTCTATAGGAAAATGACCCACCTCCATAGGATCTAAAGAGATACAGATCACCATTTGAGCCTTCCAAGCACCATTCAACACCATAAGGTCTAGGGGCAAATAACAGCCACACCCACACACAAAAGATCTGAGATTAAAAAAGGCTCCCAAAGCCTTCACAAAAAACAAAGGCCCATAGTAAATAAGAACCAAATGAACTGACACAACTAGATAATCCACCTCCATAGGATTACAGTGGTCAGGAACAGTCATTCTGGTAAAGAAAGTAGAATAGTTTCCAGCCTCCAAAAATAGGGCAATAGACCCCCTTAAAAAAATCCATCTTGGAAAGATTGAGCAGACACTTCTTCCCCTACCAGGATACTATCACCTCTATAGAATAAGCAAGGAGGGGAAAAGGAGGAACAGAGGTCCCCTGCAAATAAAAATGCCTCTCCAAAGGCAATAGACAGATCGAGAGGGGAGAAGATCCCAAGAACCCTAACAAAGGCCAAGCCATGGTAGATCCAACTGGGTCCCAAACAGCACCCCCACACCCTACCAGGACTGGGGCATTGACACATCTAGAGGTCACGATCAGACCAAGAGGGAGGGCAGCAATAAGGAACCCACAACTGCAAAGGGGCTACAGAGGGTGAGCCACAAAAGGCCAAATCTCCCACCGCCAAGTGTCCCCCTCAGCCAGGCCCGCACAAAGGAACAACAACCACTGCACCGAGTCTCCATCAGACCAAAATCCAATCATGCAACCGCTTCCAGATCTGCTATCATGGCTACCCATTAAACAACAAGAAGCAGAGGAGTGGACCAAAATGAAATAGGGCATAGACGTGTCATTGTCATCGCCATTTTTAATAATTAGTTTCTGTAAAAATTCTATATTTTTATTAAATAATTTATTTAGTAATTTAATTTTTTTCTTCTTAATAAGAATATGTGAGGATTAAATTAAACATAGATATATAATTTAATAAGTTTATATTATTTAATGTGAGACCCACCTATAGATGAACATAAATACTTATTATTTTGACACTATTCAATTATATTTTACTTGATTATAATGATATGGACATTGGACTTGTGATTAGACCTTAATTATAGTAACATTATGCATGTGGGATAGTTAATTATTCTCTAAGAGTCTTTAACACAAGGAAAATTTTAAAAATGCAACATGGCTTAATTTCTATGCAATATTACCCTAGAATGTACAAATGTTATTAAATTGATAGACTATACTGATTTATCTATGGTAAATGTGTTGAATATATGGGCAATTGAGAGGGGGGCTGAATCAGTTGATTACTTAAAATAATTTCTTTTATCCTTTTAACATCTGGATCCAAACATAGTAACATGAGTGAAAGGATATACATCTTAACAACAAAAAAATAGCTCTCATGGTGGCCCTCTATTAGCCGCTTCCGACTAGAAGTTCCTTATGTGTTGCTTGCCTCCTTTTTGTTTTTTATGGCTAAGTCTGGCAAGGGGGGGGGGGGGGGTGGCTTTTCGAGCTTCCCAATAGGTTGGATCCCATAACCTAGTTCCACGTGACTACCCTGTTTTTCAGGAGGGTGGCAGATTTGTTTTGTCGCCCTTCTTCTCCTCATTACTATTTTGATATTTTTGTATAACTTGAATCTTTGACTTATATGAAGAAACTCTAGGGTGGAAGCCCTATGAAGATGGGGAAATATTCTGATAGTCCTTCTCCCTGGGCTAAATGTGTGGTTAGTGAGCATCAAGTGGAGGTACCTGATGTGTTAGTGAACTCGGTTATAGCTCAAGTATGCCTCTCCTCGGTTGGAAAGTTTTAATCATTTCATCCTGCTCTGGACTTGGTGAAAAAATGGTTTGCTACTAGGTGGAAGTTGAAAGGAAGTGTGTCCTCCAGTTCTATAGCTAATGGCCTCTTCCTTTTCAGCTTCACTAATCAATCAGATATGGCTAGTATTCTCATCGATGGGCCTTGGACATATGAGAACAACAACTTTCTCAGCTTATGCAAATGGAAACCTAACCTTGATCCCTAGGATAATCTTGGTGTTGTGGTCCCTATGTGGATTCATCTCCCTGGGTTACTGCTTGAGTTCTGGAATCGGGAGATTCTGAAAGGGATTACAAACTCCTTCGAGAAGTTTCTTGATATTGATAGTATTACACAATGCAGATCCCATTTATTATTTTCACATGTTTTTGTTAATATTTCTATCAACTCAGTGGTGCCTACTAAGGTTACCCTCCTCTCTAAGCTGGGATCTTGGCTTTAACCTATTGAGTATGAGAATACCAAAGCCTTATGCCAAAGTTGTGATTGTTTTAGACATCTTAGTTCAGCCTGTAGAAGTAATGACAACCATAAACAACTACGCTTTAAAAGTATGGAGGTTCTGGGAGAGGAACAAAGCAATAAGATTGAGAATCATCTAGAGAAATCCCCCAATGTGTTGGATGGTCCCTCCAATTAGAAGATTGAAAAAAACTTGCTTAAGGATAAGAAGAAGCAACTTGATGACCACAAGTCATCC
Source organism: Cryptomeria japonica (assembly GCF_030272615.1). NCBI lineage: Eukaryota > Viridiplantae > Streptophyta > Pinopsida > Cupressales > Cupressaceae > Cryptomeria > Cryptomeria japonica. The sequence goes on from NC_081412.1 coordinate 158,065,858, forward strand.
TCCTCTGTGAATGCGGTGACTTGTGAAGTCCCTTCACTACCTATGAATACTCTTAAGGATTGTCACTTGGCCATGGAGACTTCAGGGAACAATGAGTTGTTTATTGACCTAAGCTAGAAGAAAGGAAATGAGCAGAATGAGAATGCTACTCCTAGAGAAATCTCAATTATAGCTGCTAAAGATCACTTCCTCTCCCAAAAAAAAGAGAATTTTAATTAGGAAAACTAGATGTTAACCCCTAAAAAGAAAAACCATGGAGGGTTTGGTAACCTTAAGGAAAATCTACACATTCTAGGATTATCTTCCACCCCTTCACCAACATAATTGAAGATGGCAAGGAAGATAAAGAGTGGACATAGGTTGCCACTAAGAATAAAAAGAAGAAAAAAATGAATGTCGGAGGAAATTGTAAGGCTGGAAGACCTTATTTGAGAGACACTAGATAGAAGGATGCAGACCGAGAGGTAGCGGTAGGGAAACAAACAACCCTGGAAGGGGTTTTAGAAAATAAAAAGAAGAAAACTTAATTTCCCCTCAGTTGGGTTTGTCTCTATTTAGGTGAGTAGAGTTACATTTTCTAGTTTTGGTTTTTATGAAAGTGCTCCCGTGGACTTTTCGGGGTTTGAATAGCCCAATAAAACAACATATGTTAAGATGTAATCTAATGGAGCAAAAGGTGGATATTTGAATGATTCAAGAGACTAAAATGAATAAGGAGAATTTTTAGATGGCTACTAACTCCTTTTGGGCTGCCTCCTCCTTCCTAAATTGTGACTTTGATGATGCTTCTGGGGGAACTGCCACTCCCTAGAACCCTACTTTTTTTGAAGGCTCGTTGATTCACTTTGAAAAAAAATGTCTGGTTGTCAGGATGAAAGGTCTTAGAACCAATCTGCAATGGTACCTTGTTAATGATCATGCCCCTAATGCTAGGTCCCCTAGATCTCGACTTTGGTCCACTTTGTGTTGTCTCATTGGGAATCAAAAGAATGACCTGTGGATGGCTGTAGGAGATTTCAACTCCCCTTTGTACCCTTCTGAGAAAGCTGGTGGTTGTAAGCACTACTCGAAGAGTATGATTGATCTCACCGATTTCATCTCCTCCTCTAGTGTGATTAACATTAACCTCAATGGTAATAAGCTCACTTGGTCTAACCAGCATCATGGGAAACATTTGATTCAGGTTCGGCTGTATAGGGTGTTGGTCTCTACTAATTGGGAGAACTTTGATTCCTTTTCCCTTTTCTCTTTCTCTAGATTGGGGTCTTGTCATAATGCTATCCTTTTGGTAATGGATGGCCCTTGTCATTGTAAACATTACCCTTTCAGGTATGAGATGATGTGGTCTCATCACCCAGATTTCAGAATGCTGGTGGAACATTGGTGGAATGTTCCAGTGTTGGGCACTCCTATGTACCAAATTGCTCAAAATCTTAAACTTCTTATAGACAAGGTCAAGGGAAGGGACCGATACTCCTTCGGCAATATCTTGGAATAAAAAATATCCATTATCTATGACCTAGGGAAGATTCAGACTAAGATCAAAGAGAAGACTATAGTTGAAAAATAGTATGAAGAGAAAGTGGATTTGAGAAATCAATGGCTTCTCCTTAATAGAAAGGAAGAGGTGTTTTGGAAACACAAATCAAGGATACAATGGCTAAATGAAGGTGATGAAAACACTAAGTTCTTCCACCAATCTACAATGAAGAACAAAAGTAGAAATACAATAAGGAAACTCCTTAATGAGGATGGTACTACAGTGGAGGATGAGGATGAAATGGCTACTCTTTTCATTGATTTATTTAGCTTTAACACTCTTAATGGTCAAAGTGGTTTCCAAGACCCCCACAACCTCATGGATGTTATCCCTGAATTTATTAGGGCTAAGGACTTATCTATGCTAACTGAAAGGGTCACCATGAAGGAGGTGCAAATTGCTTTGTTCTCCTTTGCCCCTTGTAAGGCCCCAGGGCCGGATGGGTTTCCCCTTACCTTCTTCCAGGATCACTAGGATATCGTGGGATCTAATATGTTCGATGGGGTTAAAGACTTCTTCAAAATAGGTAAACTCCTTAAATAGATCAAAGTTACTTACATATATTTAATCCCTAAACATGATAATGTTGTTTCCACCAAAGACTTCAGACCTATTAGTCTTTGTAATATGGTTTACAAGGTCCTCTCCAAAGTGTTTGTCAATAGAATAAAACCCTTTCTTGATAAGTTAATCTTTGGTAATCAGAAAGAGTTTGTTAAAGGGAGACACATTCTTGATTTTGTAATTGTGGTGTATGAACTTATCCACTCGATGGAGAACAACAAAAAACCTGCCATGGCTTTTAAACTTGATATCTCTAAGGCCTTTGACAGGTTTTCTTCAGATTTCCTCTTTGAAGTCCTTAGAAGATTTGGGTTCAAAGGAAGATTCTTAAAAATGATAGAACAATGTGTTTGTACCCCTAAATTTTATGTTCTTCTTAATGGTATCCCAAGGGCTTCGCCAAGGAGATCCTCTATCTTCGTACCTATTCATCATTGTTGTTGAAATCTTGGGTAGAAATATTAAAAACCCAAGAAGGGTTGGCTCTCTCAAAGGGGTCAGGGTTGCTTCTGTTAGACAGTCTAAATACCCAGAACATTAATATTAGAATAGCAGTTAAACCAATTAGGCATAAACAATAATCACAGAATAAATACCATCCACATGACACCAAGATTTGTACGTGGAGAACCCGGTAAAGGGAAAAACCACAGTGGGAAGCCTACCCACAGTCACATAATACTTCTACAGTAAGTATGTGAATTACAATTGAGGGGCCTGCACTTGCAAGAAGGCCAACATCCTAGAGTGCACTACTCATCACAAAAGGAGCCTCACTTACTACATAGAAATCCAGACTACAATTCGGAGAAGTGTTGAACTACAAAAGATAGCATCTCCTACGCTTGAGTACAGTTCCGGTTAAGCTCAATACCAAAGGACTAAATCGTATTACATAAACCCTATTCGATCTCCAATGATCAACCAAATCCTCTGCCTGAATGATATTACATTATTCGCACATTACATTCCTTGACCAGGACCTCTAACATAACCATGATGATCTACAATGAGATCTTACATCTATATATACAAAGCCTTGACCCTAAACAATTAGGTCAGCCACCAGATAATAAACCAATTACATATTTACAAACCACGTCGGCCTTAGACCAAACAAATAATATAAGACATCTTGAAAATACATCAAGAGGTCCAATCCACATGTTACATTAAAGTCGGTCTATAACCTAGATCAATTAGGACCCAGTATAGGTCCACACGCTACAACAATGATCTCCATCCTCCAAGTCTCGAACATGATCACGAACAGCACCCTAAAACTTCACCATAAGCTGCATCAACACCACTTATGCAATTCATCAAAGATCTTCATCAAAAGATTTGTCAGTGAAACCCTCGCCGAAACTAGAAACTAAGCTTCTAAGCAAGCAGGATAGCATCCGATCACCAGACCAAAATCAATTGACCGAATGTGAGCATGAGTATCACGAACAAGCCAATTCCATCACCAAATCATATCGGATCCTACCAAATCATGTTAGATCCAAATCAACCAGAAACAACTCAACCTACCAGGTTCAGAAGGGTGTCAGTAAAGCATCCAAATAGCTAGTGTTGGCATCAATGAAAAAACATCAATGCAACACATAATCAATTCCGCCAAATGGCCAACAATCTCCCCCTTTGACATTGATGGCAACACTAGATGTGAAAAACATCTAAGTACCAAGAAATGTCAAACAAGTCTCCCCCAATGGAAGACAACCAACAAAATCCCACATACAACTCTGAATGTCAATATCTCTTCCCTTTAATTTTCTTATTCATATCTATCCCCCTTTGACTTTCTCTTTTTCTTTCTATATCTTTTTCACATCAATATCTCTCCCCCTTTGACATCAATACCAGAAATCTGACAAAAATATCAAAGCAAAAACATAAATCACTGAATCCCAAAGTTGACTACTCCCCTTGAGCAGTAGCATCCCACATCAGTGTTAGAATGAATAGTATCTCTGATAATGCATGTCAGCCCGATGCCAAACCGCATCAATCAAGTCTCTATCAGAGGAGCAAAAACTCCCAATTTGTCTCTCAGGTACTCAAATGATTCCTTGGGCAAAGGTTTAGTGAAAATATTTGCAATCTATTCTTTAGTGTTCACATAAAGAAGTCTAACTTCATTTTCTTTCACGTTTTCTTTCAAAAAGTTATACTTGATAGATATGTGCTTTATTTTAGAATGAAATACCAGATTCTTTGATATATCAATAGCAAAAGAGTTATCACAGTGAATAACTACTAGTGCATCAAAATCCACCTTTATATCCTTGAAAACTTGCTTCATCCATAAAACTTGTGTACAATTAGTAGCAACAGTAACATACTCAGCTTCAATAGTAGATAAAGAAGTACATGACTGTTTCTTGCTGATCCATGAAACCAACTTCTTTCCAAGAAAGAAATCTCCACTGGAAGTGCTTTTCCAATCATCAATATCTCCAGTCCAATCAACATGTGTATATGCACATAAAGTAAAGTTATCATCCTTAGGGTACCACAAACCATATTCTTATGTACCTTGCAAGTATCTAAAAATCCTTTTCACTGCAATTTCAAGATTTTCTCTAGGATTACTCTGAAATCTTGAAACAATACAAACATCATTCATAATGTCATCCTAGTCTGAGTCAAATAAAGCAAGCCTCCAATCATATATTTGTATCTTGTAGGATTTATCAGTGAAAAACATCTTTTCTTGTCAATTTCTCACTTCTAACCATAGGAGTACTTACTGGTTTAGAATCTCCCATACCAAATTTCTTCAACAATTCCTTAGCATATTTATTTTGACAAATGAAAATGCCTTTGTCACTCTGAGTGATCTGCAAATAAAGAAAAAATCTCATCTCACCAATCATAGACATCTCAAATTCTTTCTCCATATTCTTAGAAAATTCTATGCATAAATTATCTTCATCTCCGAAAATAACGTCATCAATAAATACTTCAATAATCAGTATATCATCATCAATGATCTTATAATATAAATTATTGTGAGCACTGCCCTTATTAAAAACAATTTTCAAAAGATATTTAGACAACCTTGCATACCAAGCTCTAGGTGCTTGTTTCAATCCATATAAAGCTTTCCTTAACCTGCAAACCATATTTGTATCATCTGATAGTGAAAAAACATCAAGTTTCTCAATATAAACTTCCTCATCAAGATCCCCATTCAAAAATGTACATTTAACATCCATCTGATAAACCTTGTAGTTTTTATAAGCATCATAGGCAAGAAATAATCTTATAGCTTCAATCCTAGCTATAGGTGCAAAAGTCTCTCCATAATCAATTCCTTCCTTCTCATAATATCCTTTACAAACAAATCTACCCTTATTCCTTATAACTTGACTATCTTCATTCAATTTATTCCTAAAAACCCATTTAGTTCCAATAACATTTTTATTTTTAGGTCGCGGAACCAAGGTCTATGTGTTAGTTTTCTCAATCTAATCTAATTCTTCTTCCATAGCTTTCAACCGATATTCATCTTTACTACCTCAATTACTGATACCAGTTAAACTTGTGAAACTAAACATACCTCATTAGTTGCCAGTCTTCTTCTTTTCATCAACCCATTTGTCTTATCCCCAATGATATGATCTTTTGAATGATTCAATCTCACATACCTAGGAGTCTTCTGACTTTCTGTTCTAGATTCAGTTACTGTAGAATTCTCTGATACTACTGGAGTAACTGGTTCAACACTCTATTCTGGTAAAGGTGCTACCAGTTCAGATATAATCATTTCTACTGTTGGTTCCTTCTCATAAACTCTGATTTGACTTCTATTCAACTTATCTTCTTTGACATTAGCACTCTCCACAATTCTTTGCAATCTCTTGTTCTAACATCTATATGCTTTGATTTCAATAGAATAATCAAGAAATATGCCTTCATCACATCTAGGATCAAATTTCCCAATGATATCATCTCTCTTGATATAACATTTACTACCATAAATTCTAAAATACTTAACTGTAAGTGTATTGCCAAACCATAATTCATAAGATGTCTTACCAGTTTCTCCTTTGATATGTACTCTGTTGAATGTGTAAATTGTTGTGCTGACTGCTTCTCTCCAGTAGATATGAGGTAGACTAGCTTACATCATCATTTTTCTAGTAGCATCCAAGATAGTTATGTTCTTCCTTTCCACAACTCCATTCTGCTGAGTTGTTCGAGGAGTAGAAAATTGTCTTCTTATACCATGCTTCTCACAGAAGTTATTAAAGTCACCAGATGTGGATTCTACACCATTATCTGACCTAAAGCATTTAATCTTCAATCTTGTCTCAGTTTCCACTTTAGCCTTAAAGATTTTAAACTTTTCAAATGCTTCAGATTTTTCTTATAGAAAAGTAACCCACATCATTCTATAATAATCATCAATGTTTAGAATGAAATATCTATCACCTTGAAAACATTTAACTCTACCAGGGCTACACAAATCAATATGAATAAGATCAAGAACATCATTAGATTTATCTTGTATACTCCTAAAAGAGGTTCTAACCTATTTACCCCATTGACATTCTTTACATACCAGATTATAGGGCTTCATAATCTTAGGTATATCCCTAACTACCTTAGTTGAATTGATCTTCATAATGCAATCAAAATTCACATGACACATCCTTTTATGCCATAGCCAACTCTCATCAATCTGTGTAATCAAACATGTCTTGTCATCAGAGTTTAAATGAAATATATTACCTTTTGTTTGTGTACCGATTGCAATCTCCAAACCAGATCTGGTAAAGATTTTGAATTTTTCATCCTTGAATTGAAATCCCTTATCTACCAATTGTCCTAAACTCAAAAGATTATGCATTTAAACTTCAACATAATAAACATTGTTAGTATTTTTCTTACCATCCAATGATATAGTTCCTTTTCCTTTGATCATACATGCTTTGTCATCTCCAAATCTAACTAGACCGCCATCAAATTCTTGCAAAGATAGAAACTTCCCTTTATCTCTAGTCATATGATGTGAACAACCGTTGTTAATTACCCATTCATCCTTGTCTTCAATTTTACCAACAAGTGCCTTCTCTCCAGGTACATTCTCTTCCAGTGCCAGATCATCTTCCTTGATATCCAAGAACACCCATTCCTTCCTATTACCAGAACCACTAGCAGAGTCTTCTGTCGGTTCATCATCAAAATCAATAATGCCTTCCTCATCTGCTATGTAGCATGATTTGTCTCTGTTTTTATTGTACTTGTACTTGTTTTGATATCCAGGGTTAGGCTTAAATGATCTTCTAACTCTTTCTTCAAATCTTGAATTCCTTTCAAGACATCTAGATGCAAAATGACCAATCTTATTACATGCAAAACATTTGAAAGGTGTTTTTCCTTCATACTTAATTCCTACTGGTCCTTTAGGTACTCTTCTAGAAAATAGTGCTTCAAGTTGCTCAAATGCATCATCTTCTTTCTTCGTATCTTCTAATTCCTTTGCATACAAATATTTCCACTCTTTCTTACTGGTTGTAGATGTAGATGCATGAAAAGAAGGTTCAGACTTCACAGCTCCAGAAGGTCCAAATTCTTCAAGCTCAAAAGTAGATAGTTTCCCAACAAAAGTATCTCTGTTGACAGATGTATTAGCCATTGTTCTCAACTCATTAATAGAAATATCCTTCATTTTATGAGCTAGTGGTAGGGCTCTCAGGACTTTAGAAACAATTTCATCTTCACTCAGAGTTCCACCACAACATTGAATTCCCATAACAATCTCATTTACTCTTTCCATGAATGCAGTAATCCTTTCATCTTCTTCCATCTTCAGGTTTTCATATCTCACCCAGTAGCCATCAAGTTTAGCAATCTTTACTATAGGGTCACCTTCATTAAGAGTCTCCAACTTATCATATATCCTTTCGAGAAGATTTGTCGGTTAATCCCATTATTTGCTAATCAGAGAGTGCACACGAGAGGGCTTCTCTTTCTCTACAATCATTCTCAAGCTCCTTGTCTAGGTTTGTCAGAGGAGGATTTCTAGATCCTGGATTATAAGGTGTGACACTATTCTATGTGATCTCCCAAATCTCCTTGCCAAGACATCTTAGATGAGTCTCCATCTGAATCTTCCATACTGTGTAATTTGTTCCATCAAGCCTCATAATATCCCTTCGAAAGATAGCTCTAGAAGAACTGGATGAACTTGAACTGTTAGTTGCAATAGGATCTTCCTCAAGCAGTTAATATTTTTTTAGAGAGGACCAAATCTCTGATACCAATTGTTAGATAGTTCAAATAACCAGAAGACAACTGAGAGGTGGAGGGGTGAATCAGTTGTCATAGATTACCGAAACTATTAGAAATTTAAACTTTCAGACGGCAACCCAAAACATTAATACTAGAATAGAAGTTAAACCAATTAAGAATAAACAATAATTATGGAATAAATACCATCCACATGAGGGTAAGTGCACCAAGATGGTGAACAAAAAGGGGGGTATAAGTGGCCACTTTTTTTTTTTTTTCCTGAAAACAGGTAAACCTGAACTTCAAAGAGATATTCAAAGGTCACACACTCAAAACTAGGAGTTGAGAAAAGAATAATAATTGTAGTACTCTGAATCGAGTTTCTAAACTACTAATTTTTTTTAAAATTGGATAAGATTAAGAGGGTCAAACCTCTCTCGCACAAAAAATTGTTTCTGATTTTTTCTGAAAAAATATAACATAGCTGTTTTCATGCACTACACAAAATATATAATTAGATTTAGTATTTTGCAAAACTCTTTGGTAGGATGATAGGTAAGATTGAGATCTAGAAGTTGTGTATTTGTTTGTAATTTTTCGTTGAGTATTTTTATTTTTATGATTTTTTGAAGTGACCGCATCCTAAAAATTTGGTACCTGTTCGTGCGCTGGGCATAACTTGCATCAAAATAATCGAAAATGAAAACTTTTTTTTTAAAATTGTATAGAATCTAGTGTAGAACAATAATATATAATTTATTTTGAACTTGGTAAATTATATCAAAAGTTATTAAAAAAATGTTAGATGTATGTCTATGAGGACTGTCAAGGCACTGATAAAGAAAATTAAAGTTTACTATGCTAATATTGTTTAAAAATTAAAAAAATTATATGGTCAGAAAGATGAGAAGACATGTGAGATTATGGTGGTAATTTTAGAGATACCAACTTGATCATTTGTAAACCTGATGATGATGAAGTCGAGAAATCATGTTGGAAGATGAAAAAATGTGTAAAGGGACAGAAATGGAGGGAAAATGGGCTTCCAAGTCTTAGGGTCATTTTCCAACCCTCTTACCAAGCCACAACCCGCACAGGTTCTGATGTGCAATATAACCCGCTTGGGTTTTGAAAAACAAAAAAGTACCATTCATAGTTCCTAAAACCATCATTTTGAATTTCCCAAATTGAATTTCCCAAAACCCGTACGGGTTATGAAAAACCAAAAATATGGTTTTTCATAACCCGTACTGGTTATGAAAAACCAAAAATATGGTTTTTCATAACCCGTACTGGTTATGAAAAACCAAAATTATGGTTTTTCATAACCAGTACTGGTTATGAAAAAAATCATTTTGAGTTTCACAAAACCCGTACGGGTTATGAAAAACCATTATTTTGATTTTCACAAAATACATATATAATATGTGTTTATGTATGTATATATGCATATCTATAATTGTATATATACATATATTTATATAGATATATGTATATATGTTTGTATACATGCATGTCTCTCTTCTTTTCCTCTCTCTCGTCTTTCTTCCCCTATCACTGTCTTTGTCTATTCTGAGCCTTAATTATCCTTCTTGAGTTCTATCCCATCTCTCTCCCCCTCACACTTCTCTCTCTGCCAAGTCTCTCACCCTCTTCTCCTTCTCGTTCTCTCTCTACCTCATGTCTCTCTCTCTCTCTCTCTCTCTCTCTCTCTCTCTCTCTCTCTCTCTCTCTCTCTCTCTCTCTCTCTCTCTCGTTATCCTATCCTATTATCATCCTCTCCCCTTCTCTCTCTTTCTCTCCCATACCTCTCCCTCTCCCCTACCTCTCCCTCCCCCTCTCATTATCTTATCCTATTCTCTCTCCTCCCCTTCTCTTGACCCTATTCTCTCTCTCTCTCTCTCTCTCTCTCTCTCTCTCTCTCTCTCTCTCTCTCTCTCCTCTCTCCTCTCTCTCTCTCTCTCGTTATCCTATCCTATTATCATTCTCTCCCCTTCTCTCTCTTTCTCTCCCATACCTCTCCCTCTCCCCTACCTCTCCCTCCCCCTCTCATTATCTTATCCTATTCTCTCTCCTCCCCCTCTCTTGACCCTATTCTCTCTCTCTCTCTCTCTCTCTCTCTCTCGTTATCCTATCCTATTATCATCCTCTCCCCTTCTCTCTCTTTCTCTCCCATACCTCTCCCTCTCCCCTACCTCTCCCTCCCCCTCTCATTATCTTATCCTATTCTCTCTCCTCACCCCTCTCTTGACCCTATTCTCTCTCTCTCTCTCTCTCTCTCTCTCTCTCTCTCTCTCTCTCTCCTATTCTCCCCATCTCCACCCTCTCTCTCTCTCTTCCTCTCCCTCTCCCTCTCTCCCAATCTCCTCTTTCTCTCCCTCCCCCTCTCTCTCCCTCCCCCTCTCCTTATCATATTCTCTCCCTCTCTTCTTATTCCCTATTCTCTATATTACCCCCTCTCCCCCTACTCTCTCTCTAACTGCCTTTCTCACCCCCCTCTCCTTATCCTATTCTCTCCCACTCTTCCTATCCCCTTCTCTCTCTCTCTCTCAATCCTATTCTCACCCTCTCTCCCTTCTCTTTCTTTCCCTATCTCTCTCCCTCTCTTCCTATCCCCTTCTCTCTATCTCTAACTCTCTCTCCCTCCCCCTCTCCTTATCATACTCTCTCTCTCTCTCTCTCTCTCTCTCTCTCTCTCTCTCTCTCTCCTTTTCCCAATCTCCCTCTCTCTCCCTCTCTTTAAGCTATTCTCCCCATCTCCACCCTCCCTCTCTCTCTCCCTCTCTCATAATTTCTCCTCTCTCTTCCCCTCTCTCTCCCTCCCCCTCTCCTTATCCTATGATCTCCCTCTCCATATCTCCTATTCTCTCTCTCTCTCTCTCTCTCTCTCCCTCTCTCTCCCTCTCCCCCTCTCCTTTTCCTAATCTCCCTCTCTCTCCCTCTCCCTCCACCCCCCTCTCTCTCTCTCTCCCAATCTCCCTCTCTCTCCCTCTCCCTCCACCCCCCCCCTCTCTCTCTCTCTCTCTCTCTCTCTCTCTTTCTCTCTCTCTCTCTCCCTATCTCTCCATCTCTTCCTATTCCCTTCTCTTTGTCTCTAACTCTCTCTCTCTGGCCCCCTCTCCTTATCCTATTCTATCCCTATCTTCCTACTCCCTACTCTCTCTATCTTCCTCTCCCTCTCTTAATCCTGTCATCACCCTCTCTCTCTCTCTCTCTCTCTCTCTCTCTCTCTCTCTCTCTCTCTCTCTCTCTCTCTCTCTCTCTCTCTCTCTCTTTCCCAATCTTCTCTCTCTCTCTCTCTCTCTCTCTCTCTCTCTCTCTCTCTCTCTCTCTCTCTCTCTCTCTCTCTCTCCCTCTCTCTTTCCCAATCTCCTTCTCCCCCTCTCCTTTTCCCAACATCCCTCTCCCCCTCTCCTTTTCCTAATCTATCTCTCTCTCTCTCTCTCTCTCTCTCTCTCTCTCTCTCTCTCTCTCTCTCTCTCTCCCCACTTCCTATTTGGTTCCTAGTTTTATATAACCCGTATGGGTTATGGAAAACTAAGACAAAAACTTATAGTTCTGCATAACCTGCGGGTTTCTAAAAAGTATAATGTTCCTCAAAACCCTAACTTTTCATTTTTTATTATAAAATATAATGTTCCTCAAAACCAGTATGGGTTTTGAGGAACTTTTGATTTTTTATTATACAAAAATAATGTTCCTCAAAACCAGTATGGGTTTTGAGGAACTTTTGATTTGTTACTATAAAATATAATCTTCCTCAAAACCCGTACGGGTTTTGAGGAACTTTTGATTTTTTATTATAAAATGTAAATTTCCTCAAAACCCGTATGGGTTTTGAGGAACTTTTTGTTTTTTAATTGTTTTTGGCATTTTTGAATTTTCAGAACACACACGGGTTATGAGAAATTTTTTATTTTTTTTGCATGTGGCCACTTTTCTATTCACCATCTTGGTGCACTTACCCATGACACCAAGATTTGTACATGGAAAACCCAGTAAAGGGAAAAACCACTATGGGAAGCCTACCCAGAGTCTGAAAATAATTCTACAATAAGTATGTGAATTACAATTGAGGGGCCTGCACTTGCAAAAAGGCCAATAGCCTAGAGCACACTGCTCATCACAAAAGGAGCCTCACTGACTACATAGAAATCCAGACTACAATCTGAAGAAGTGTTGAACTGTAAAAGGTAGCATCTCCTATGCCTGAGTATAACTCTGGTTAAGATCAATACCAGAGGACTAAATCCTCTTACATAGACCCAATTCGATCTCCAATGATCGACCAAATCCTCTGCCTGAATAATATTACATTATTCACACATTACATTCCTTTACCATGACCTCTAACATAACCATGGTGATCTACAATCAGATTTTACATCTATATATACAAACTCTCGACCATAAACAATTAGGTTGGACACAAGATAACAAACCAATTACATATGTACAAACCATGTCGGCCTTAGACCAAATAAATAATATAAGACATCCTGGAAATACATCGAGAAGTCCAATCCACAAGTTACATTAAATCCAGTCCATAACCTAGATTAACCGGGACCCAGTATAGGGCCACACGCTACAACAATGATCTCCATCTACCAAGTCTCAAACATGATCACCAAAAGCATCCCGACACTTCACCAGAAGCTACACCAATGCCACTTATGCAATTCATAAAAGATCTTCATCAAAAACAATGCTAGTGAAACCCTCGTCGGAACCAAAAACTAAGCTTCTAAGCAAGAAGGATAGCATCTTATCACCTGACCAAAATCAACTAACTGAATATGAGTATGAGTATCATGAGCAAGCCAATTCCATCACCAAATCATACCGGAGCCTACCAGATCATGCCGGATCCAAATCAACCAGAAACCACTCAACCTACTGGGACCAGAAGGGTGCCGGTAAAGCATCCAAATAGTTAGTGTTGGCATCAATGACAAAACATCAATGCAACACATAATCAATTCCACCAAATGGCCAACAACTTCTACCCTCGATCCTCTCACCCACCAACAATTTCTGGATAATATTATAATATTTGGAGAGGCCTATGTTTGTGAGGCTAAACATTGGAAAAGAATCTTAGAAAATTATACTCAAATCTCTGGCCAATATATTAACTATGAAAAGAGAAATCTATTCTTCATGAATGTCAATCCCACCCTTTGTCACGAACCCTATTTTTCCATAATTATTTAATTAGGAAAATAATGTTTATTTTTCAAATGTAATTGAAATGAAATCAAAATAGAACTGTTAATGAAATAAGATAGGAGATTCAATGTACTTAAATGATTTATATACAATTGAATGATCAGTAATATTTTTTATTGGGATCGTCATTGCTGATGAATTATTGAGTGCAAGTGATGCAGGGACAGGTGAATGAAGTTGAAGGCGAGAACATGACTCAAGTAGTGTTGTTTTTAACTTATGACTTCGGTAGATTAGGGGAATCTCTCACACACCACATTAGGATTTATAATTTGCATCTTGTAAATATGGATGATTTAGATAACCTTATTTGAGTGTTTTTTCAAATGGAAATGATGAATTTGGAATGAGTAGTAGATTGATTTAAATATTTATACATGTGCATTGATTGCATGATTTGAGTGGTGATTGAATTAAATCTAAGTTACATGAGTGATTATGAAATATTATGCTTTATTGTTAAAAGAGATGAAATGTGTAAATGACTCAAAAACGAATATTGACCCTAAGTTTATATGTTCTTTTTGTTTAGATGTGCATAAATGTACGAAAAATCGTACTTATGAGTTTACTTTTGTAAATTGGGTAATAGTATAATATATATATGCATATGAAAAATTGATTCAATCATATACATATATATATCTATATAGTTATTATTTAACTATCCTATGATTGTGGAATTTAATTACGTCATGAATTTTATTTTATCTATACATAATCGTTTCAGATTAAATATGTATATGTATTATATATGTATTAGAGATAATAATGATTCAATTATAGACTTATAAGTACGTATGTGAATATCGAATATGTAGATAAATTTGCATAACTAAATTATATTATGAAAATTGATATCATATTTATATAATCATAGGAACGGTTTATTAAAAGAATTTGTTAACGATTTTAATATTTAATATATATATATATATGAAGTCATTATTTATATATATGTAAATATAAATAAAATTAAAAACCGTAGGGTGGTGGTTAAATGCACGTATAGGTTAACAAGGGTGGTCGATAGTAATATCGATCACCCCCCTTAATTAAAGGGAGGGGTCAATATTGCCACCGACCACCCCTCCTCCCTTTTAATAAAAGAAAATCACCACATTACATAGCTGACAGGTCTTTGCATGATTTAAGGCAGGCGTAGTTTAGAGGTAGTCGACCTAGCACCACGACTAGCAGTAAATGACAAAGGAAACCAATGGTAGGTAGTCGACTTGGCACCACGACAGACTTAGAGTTTGGCAGGTTGATATCCATCAACATAGACAAACATGGCGGAGACTTGGCAATGATAGCAGTAAACATGCAAATGACAAACACTTAAGTGTTTGAGATCTAATCAAACTCTACATGCTATTGATAGGTAAACGAAGTCGATAATCTTGTAACTGCTCCATCCAAACAACACAAACCACAATTTGCATTAGATATCAAACACTTGTTGTTAGGTAAACATTAGTTAAGTCAAAGAAGACACTTCGATGTGGAGTAGTATTGATCAATCCTAATAATGTTTAAAATGATAGTTGCAAAGCTTGGTCGACATGTGGACTATCTTTGATAGGATTAAAACTATTTAAACTCAAAGTACTTAATGACTAACAAATGTGGCTACTGAGATGGTTAAAAACTCTGAGTCAAAGCCAAAATAATAGCAACTAACATAGGAGGATTGTAAGATAAATAGCGGTATGAGATCTATAGAGACACAACAAGAAGAATAGAGAAGGAAAGAGATGCATGACTAGTAAAGTTATAAAATAGTGTATTAGACGAGTGACAGTGTGAGAAGAATAGAGAAATAAGAGAGTTTTTGAAGAGTCTAGAAGGAGAGACATAGACAACAAAGGATTAGAAAATGGAGATTTAGGAGTATGACAACCAGACGTAGAGGATTGGTTATCTCAGATTTAGCATTGAATTTCAGAGCATTTAGAATAGAGAAAGAACTAAAGAACAAAGAATGAAAATATCGAGTAGTAAGTAGGGAAGAGAGAGCTCATGAGATAGAATAGTGCAGAGGAGAAAAGCATTGGAATTTGGACGTATTGCAAACAATTTAAAGTTATCAATGATCATAACAAACTTAGATTGTATTCCGGAGGTAGGCTCTATTCTAGCTTGCTTTGTAGAGATCTAAAAGATAAAATAATGTTCTATTTTGTTTAGATTTTTACAATATAGGAATTAGAATCATGATATTCGATTTCCTAATATGAAACCATTTTAGTTTGCTTTAATACACGTTTATGTAAATAGAGATGAAATAATGAAATATTTTCTTAAGGTTTGTTGAGAAACAAAGTGTAACTCATAGAATTAGATCACAAAATCCTCTAGAAACTGAGTAAGAGGATAGAAAGAGAGAAACTCTAAAACTGAACTGCGAAGAAGATGAAATATTAGGATTATGACCTATTAAATAGTGAAGTTTATTTTAATATCATAAGAAAAGACTTACACTTTCAAATTAGATCCTTGCATGAAGAGTAAAGATGGTTATTAGGTGTCTCATTAAAAAAAGGCCATATAGATAGGCACTTTATAAATTTTCATCATGTTAGATTGTTATTATGGTAATTAGTTAAATTAGTGAGTTGAGTATTTAAATCATGAAAAGTCACATATTAGTATTAAACTAAATATGATGTTTTGAGAAAAGAGGTAAATGAACCAAGACACATGGAAAGATGGAAGCTTAGACAATATAAAACTTAGATTTCTAAAAAATAAGAAATGGAATGCATGTTAATGATTATGCTATTTAAATGTTTTGATAATTGAATAAAAGAATGTGTACTCATTTTATTCATTGAATAAAAGAATGTGTATGAAAGATTGCATTCATTTAGGTGAAAGAAATGAAATAGTGTTTAATTTATGAAAGTAATAGGGAAGATGTTATTTCAATTAGTCAAAAGATTGTATTCTTAAAATGTATTCTTTTTTATGGGAACCAAGCTATGGATAGGCTTGTGTATAGAAAGTTACCTTCCGGGACGAGTGTCGAATATGGAATCTTAGAGAGAATAGTTGTTTTTTCCAACTATTTATTTTTTCTATGCATGGCATTATACTCAGCCGACTAATGATTTGAATTATCCATAGAAATAGATGGAATTCTTTATTTTATGCTCTCTACCATATCCTTGATTGATAATGAATTCTTGTTTCTTAAAAGAATTAGAAAAATGAAAATGCTTGTATCATCTAGGCACGTAGTAGATTCTCTCTTGTCTTTCGAATTCTTTGGTTAAAACAATTCGTGTAGGGTCAGGAATTCTTGATTGACCAAGAATTCCAGGGAAGCGTAAGCTTCAAGATTGGGCAGTAAAAGTGCCTGAATCTTGTTCTCGTCTTCATTTGATGGACTGAAAGGAAGCAACTCAGAATGGAGATCGACAGATGTATATCACCTTCTTTCTATTTGTATATTACTTAAGGTGATATGAAAGCCTAAGTAGGGAATAAGGATATATATATATATATATATAGAAATTTGTACCTTTCATTTTACATGAAAATTGTATTTAACCCTTTGATATCTATGGTTGTTTTATCAACTTATTGATATTTCTTTATATTATCTATGAAATAGACTTCTTAATTGACCTATGAGTTTATTTATGAATAAAGAGTACATTATGTCTTATAGATTAATTTACCTCCTTACACCCTTAAGCTAAAATCTCTACTATCTTAGCTTGCCAAATTTCTACCCTCCCTGATTCTTATCTTGGGATTCCCCTCATCTCTAAAGCTCCTTCCATGGTCTTTTTGAATGGCATTGTTGAAAGGGAAGCTCCTTAGTATGGCAACAAAATTACAACTAGTGAAATCCTATCTGCAAAATTTACCTATCTATTACCTTTCCCTTTTTTAAATTGTTCGGGGTTGTGGCTGATAAGATTGAAAGAATCCAAAATAGATTCCTCTAGTCGAGAATTGAAGAAAGAAATAGAATTTCCCTCGTTGCTTGGGAAAAAGTGTGCAGCCCTGTGAAGATGGGGGTGCTAGGTATAACAAAAATTAAAACCTTCAATAGAGCCTTGTTAACTGAAATTGGGCAGCGGCTATCTGATGAGGAGAAGGATTAGACCAGCATTGTAAGAGCTAAATACCTTCATACTCTGATCTCTGATAAGTTCATAAATTTTGTGGAGCTACTTTTTGGATCTTCCATTTGGAATAATGTCGCTAAAACTAGAAAAGACATTAAAAAGAATGGTAAAATGATTATAGGTAACGGGAAAAGAACCGACTTCTGGAAAGATGTCTGGGTGCACCGCTAGGCCCTTGTTGATTTCCCACATCTTAGAAACATCTATGCCTTCCAAATTAAATGTTATGAGGTGAAAGTACATGACTACACAGTGTGGCAAGGGGAGAGAGTTTCTTGGAAAATTCTAAAAGGGACTATCACTAATCGTTCTGATATCCCTGTGAAGGTTAAAGATCAACTTATGATGGAGGATAAGGATCTATTAGATCTTGTTTTTTATTGTTCCCTTTTCCCCTCTCATATGGAGGATGGATGGATATGGAAAATCAATTCATCAGGAATCTTCACTATCAAATCGGCTTACCAGGATATGGAGGTAGAAACTGCAGAGAATTTCAGCTGAAAAGAAATTTGGATCAAAGTCCTAATTCCTAAAATAAACTATTTTTTGTGGGATACAACTCATTGGAGGATTGTAACTATTGATAATATTAACAAGTGGTGCTTCTCCTTTTCCAACAGATGTGAGCTTTGTTATAAGGACATGGAAAGTATAGATCATATTTTTCTGCACTATAGTTATGCTCAAGAGATTTGGGATGCTATTTTGAAGAAACTGAAAATTTATTGGATTCATCCTAAAACCATGAGAAACTTCATGGATTCATGGACTATGACCCCCTACTCTCACCCTACTGCTAAATATTTTTGGCTTCAAATTCCCCCAATTATAGTCTGGAATATCTGGAAGGAACATAATTGTAGTGTCAAAAAATTGTAACCCTAGCAATTTTTGACTGTATTAGGGTCCTCATGCATGCGAACTCAAATCCTCTAGCCTGATCAGAGACTAAAGACTGCTTGGCTTGTGGAAACAACTTCTTCCTTGGCCTCCGCATCACTCTATCCTCATGTTGCCCTGGAGAAAGGGGTAGGACAAGGGTGTGGCGCCCCTGTCCCCCCTTGGACAGGGGTGTGGCACCCTTGTACTTCCAGGATAGGGGCATGGCACCCCTATCCCTGCCCTAATTTGGGGGCAGGACCTTCCTAGAGCATGCATTGTGCATTTTGTAGTGAGAGGGAAAACTCTCCCGATGTTGGCCTGTGACGAAATTTAGGTCCACTAACATGTATTTAAGGGGCATTCATACTCTAATTTTCATAAGTGGAAATTTGATAAGTTGGAGAGGTAAAAGCTGGAGAGATTCAAGTTGCACAAGTGATCAAGCACTCAAGCATTCTTTTCCAGCTGTTGGATCTCAAATCAACAGATTAAGAATGTTCTAAGGTTTTACTACTTCCTATGATCAAACCTCCCAAATTGAAATGGCCAACTTATAGAGTGAATCCTATGGATTTCTAACTCTCTCACTTTAGGTTCTGCAGGACCTAGGTGGGTATACTTGTACACTAGTGATTTATGCTATCTAGTGCTTTTTATAGAAGTCTTATCTTGATTCTAAGTTACCCCAATACTTGAATAGAAAAAGTTCTTAGGACAGGTGCTTCTAGATAGGTTCAAGATGTTTGTAATGGATCTGTCAAATAATTGTACTTAAGGCCTAAAGATTACTTCTAACTAGTTCTATATATTCTATTCAATTACTCCTATTGTTGTTTGCTCAGTTGTGAGTTTTGTAAACTATAATGAGGATTGTACTTAATGATCAGTGCCTTGCTTATGTTTTTGGGCTACAGAGTCAATTGCTTCTTTAAGGACTTACTATATGATGTATGAGACAATGATTAAACCTATCCCTTATAGGTCTGTCAATTGTTATTTCCTGATGAGTTCAGCTATTTACTTGTATTATTAAATTGCTTGTCTTTATTTAACCCAAATTTTATGAGACCACACAAGAAAGAATTATCAGGAACAATTACAATCCACAGATAAATCTTTTAATTCAATTTGAAATAACACAGAATAAGTACTTTACTAAAAGAATATAAACAATCTTATCTACTATGATAATATCACACACAAATGCCACAAAAAGGAATACTCTGCAACTTTGGAATAGGAACAAAGATCTAATTTTGTATTTATTCTTCAATCTTTGATTACAGTTGATTAGTCGAAGCTCTATTTCTATATGGCAGTATTTCTAATGATAACTCTCCTCTCTCATAATACAAAAATCCTTTGCTTTATATATGTAAATGAAGGGTCATGACAGGAGTCATGTCCTTTTGTTTGTACATCAATTAGGAAGACGGCTTGTTAACTAGCCTAAACACAAGAAGACTAAACATTCCCATGTGTTTGGTATACTTGTCATCTTTGTAAAGCCTGATAGTGTCAACCAATTTCTTCATTTCAGACTCGTGTAGATTGTATCCCGACAAGATGTAATTCGCCAATGCTATCGGGTCTTCTTTCTTTTGCAGTTCTTGAAATGATTGCTCTTTAATGTTTACCAATTTTGTCCTCCACTAATCCAAGGTAATTAATATACCTTCGCTATAAAAAGAGGGCACCCTAGGGATATTCCCTTCATTCAAAGTCTGTATTTCCTTTTCCAACATACTCTCAGATTCTTCATGGGGTCCTATGAAAGTATCAATCTCTGCCTGCTCCTCTGGTGTGACATCAGTGATTACTTTCACTCTGGATGCAAGCTGCTTATGCTGATCAAAGGCCTTCACAGTTCCAACATATGTAAACCAATATTTTTCCGCAGCAGGCATCATCGATTTAAACATGTGATCAATTATGTCATTGATCACCTTATACATCTTCTGCTTCATATCTTCAACCTGTTTGGTAGCCTTTTCTACTTTGTATTTCCAATACAAGGCATCTGAGATATCATTAAAGCTTTGACCTATGGGATATGCAGCATATTCACTTATGGGAGTTCCTGTCTCATGTTGCAGCATCCTTGTTTGTAGCCTCTGGTTTTCATCTTTAGTCTTTTCATATAAACCCTTATAAGTAATAATTTCCCTGACCAAAAACTCTGTCTGATCCAAATTTAGCTTGCCTACATCCAAATTCAATTTTGATGTGACCCTAGGGTCTATCTTCCCTACCTGATGGACCATAATGTGTCCAAAGGTTTCTTCAGTATCCATAATGATTGGTCTTTTCCCCTTCAGATGCAGGGCCCATTGCAAAAGAGATTTTTGATAAGGATCATATCCTAAACTTGTAAACAATTTATCTACTTCTTGGGGTAATACTTGTTGGTTTGGGTCTTGCTTCTTCAGGAATCCATCAAACAGAAGTGCTAAATTTATGTCCCAACCTGAAAAGATGATGACACCAGCCTCCTTTAGCATCTTCCTCCCTTTTTCAGGGATCATATCTTTCATGAGAGTATCTATCTCATCCTGCAGCCTTTTCATCTGCTCTTCTTCTGGTTTCCTAGCCATACTTCTCCTCACATGAGCCCCTTTGTACTAGTATAAGAATGAAAGGAATTCTTTTGACGAAGTGAATCCTTCATCTGCAACAAAATCTTCATGTTCTATCATCCTTATATCAACCACTTCCCTAATATTGAATTCACTAGTTTCCACATCTACTTCTGCCTCAAAGCCATGGGGATAGTCTTCTCTAGGGGAGTCAGCAGGGATGCTACTAGAAGTTGATTTTGGTGACATGTGAGCCAATGGCTCACTGTCTCTTCCAGTTTTGACAAAATGGAGGAACTATGGGGGCACTCTATGCATAATTTATGCCTCATGCTGAAGCAGTGTTTTAGCTATCTCCAAAGGATCTTGGAGGTCTCCAAGTAGGTTTCCATCCACTTTCCCCCTCACTCTCTTCCACTTGAAAGCTTCCCAAGTCATCTCATATCTTTCTGTCAAGGCCTTGGCTTCTTCCCTTTCAAGATTCCTGATTAAATCATCTGACATCTGAGCCACATGTATTCCAGCCCTTAGTTTCTGAGATGTCCTCGCATCTCTCACATATCCCTTGGGATCAAATCTCTCTCTAGGATCACCTAAAGTCATGCCATAATAATCTAACTTATTCTAAAGTAAATGATAACTCTTGGAACTTTTAACAATAAAATCAGAAAATACTAGTAACCCTGGCACAATAGATTGTTTACCAAAATCTGTGAGATGTTTGGCACTGACAATAGACAATTGTCTTACAATCTCTAGCTGTAATTGGAAGCATGTATGGCTTCCCTTCATACCCGAATATTCTAATTTATGTATGATTAGGGTGGCAGTACCAAGAACTCCAATTATGATCAATCTGAGACTCTGGAGAGAAATCTTTCAGCCTGAGGAATCTTTTGATCTCAGGGGACAAAATATAGTCTCTATGTTGTCCGAGAGTTGCACTGAGTGGTTTTACAAAACATTCCTGGAAGTGCCAATATTGGTTGTTTATAAATATTTGGTCCCATCCAAAGACCCACAACTGGACTGGTTTCTTCAAACCACTTTTATCATAAGCTCTGATGCTAAAATCATCTGACCAGAAATTGGACTCTTGTCCACAATAAATAATAACATGCAACAACAAAGAATACAATGGGAAATGAATATTTACAAGGTCTCCTTTTAACTTTTCCAGCCCATGATTTAGGGCTTCTGCAAGATGAGTGTCATAATCAAATGGCCTAGGGTCTTTTGATTGCAAGTTAGCACATAGAACCATAACCCAAATATCCATGAGAGGATGAGCCTCTAAACCTAGGACTTGGGCTGCAGCATAGTATGTATACTTGAAGTAGGGATGGAATTGGTTGACATCAAAGGGAACCTTCTCAGTTTTACTGAAAGGAATTATGGATCCTCCAACCTTTGGCCGGTAAATGGGTAATCTCCATGTTCTATAGATGTCCTCTAAATTGAAAAACTCTTGTGACAGTTTCTGCATGTCAATTTTCTCCTCTACATCCCAGTCTAAATCAAACACCATATCAATTGTCTATTTGTTGATTGCCACCATAGGATTTCCTCAGTAATCATATATGGTTTTGGTTTTTGGATCATAGCAATCTACTAGGGCTTTCATTAATTCAACATCTACAAATAAATTCGGAACTACCAGTTTCCCTAAGTTTCTCTTCCACAGGTTACTTATGGGCTCAGGAGCCTCCCTTCTCTTGTAACCAAATAAAAACAAATCATGTCCTCTGATCTCAGTCCATATGTCTCCTAGATGTTCAAATCTATCTTCTAACCCTTCCTCTTCATTTTTTATTTTCTTGGCCCTCGCACTGGAAGTTGGACATTGGTCCAACAAATCCTGAACTAAAGTTCTACCCTCTTTCTTCTGTCGTTTGGGTTTTTCCTCAGGGTTTAATTCCTTTCCTTTCCTACTCTTTTTAGAAGAAGATGAGGGTTCCATAACTTCAATCAATGTGAGATATAACACTTACTTGGAGAATTGTTAAACTCTTCTATCTGTTTGAAATATTGTTTTTGAGCTTTAGCTAGCTCCCTGCAACTTTCTGGCTCTTGGCAATTATCTGGTTCTCATGAAAATTCAATCAATTTAGTTGTAATTTTGTGAGCAACTTGTATCAGACACAATAGTTAATGTTTTTGTGCTTCCAATGGTCACTCAAGTGTTTGAACTTAATTGCAGATGTGACACCTTCAATTCAGGCTTTTAATTTCTTCGCGAGAACCAATGTTTACCTGAAGTGACTGTGAATTAGCTTTTCATTGAAACCCTTGTCTTTGGTGGAGTTCTTTAATCTTTCATCAAATTTATTCTTCCTCTACACAACTTATTTTATGTTCTTTCGGGATCGATGAAAGCTTTGTATCGGCAAAAACCGCTTTTTCATCGATATACTATCTTCTTGTTAGAACATCCTTCCTCTCGGTGAAAAATACATGTCGTTAAGTTATTCCAGGTCCTACTCGATATCAGATTTTCATCGATAAGACCATAACTTCGGCTGATGACTTAAGTGCTTCCTCGATGTATCATTTTCATCGACAAACACTATTAATGAGAATATATTTAGTTTCTTTGATATCATTTCATTGGTAAATGGCCCTTGTCAAAAAACCATGTTTTAGTTTCCCCGAAACCATCCTTTCTTCGATGAGATCTCTATCGATGAGTTTGTCGTGACTCTCATCAAAATTGTATTTCGATGAGTTTTATGCTTCGATGAAACTTTATGCTGGCTCGCCGAAGCCTTCCCTTCTTCGATGCCTTTCCTTTATCGATGAAATCCTTCGATTTTTTATCGACATATTGCTATCGATAGGATTTGTCTTTTGATTGACATTTTTAGGTTTCACCGGTAGCTTAATTTCCTCGATATCACCTTTTGTTTACTTTCCACTTTTCGATGAAACTGGAGCATCGATGAGTCATTTCTTTCATCTACCGAAAGAGATATTTCACCGAAGTCATTTCAACTTAGTGCTTTACACTTTATGTTTCATTTCGATGAAACTATCCTTTCAGTGAAACTCTTCTTAAGGTGCTCGACGTAGTATTTTGGCCGATGATCTTTTAGTATTGATGAAACATTTTAAGTTTCATCGATATTTTTCGTATGACCCTTCTAAGGGAAAAATATAAACAGTCTCCTAATTTTGCACCAACCTTTTACACCTTTGGGAAGATTTTTAAATTTAAATCTATTGTTCAACAGTGGCTCTGACTGAGGATGGAGGTATACTGCATATGCCTTAAAGAATTCAGAATCTCTGGTTCCTTATAATGGAAAGAAAAATAAATACATGGTATTTTACAAGTATACTATACATGCAGGTTTTAACCCCTCCTTTTTAAGAAAAGAAAGTCTTCAGGTATTGTCCATGCACAGGAAGCTCCTGACTTTCTCCTATTGTACTATCAAGGAAATATGCATCCTCTCCATCTTTATTTGTTATAACAAAAGGTCCAAGCCACAAAGCTTCAAACTTTCCATGCTTTCCTCTGTCCTGATTTCTTGCATCCCACATCAAGACCCAATCCCCCACTTCGAACTTTCTGTGTGAAGCCCTTTTGTCATGTAGTGTCTTCATTTGATTTTGGACTCTTATATTTTGTCTCTAAGATTCAACCCTTACTTCTTCAAGTTCAATTAGTTGTACTAATCTTTCTTGTAATGGATCCTCTAGTTCAATTCCCTCCTGAGTGATAAACCTCTGTACAAGCAATAAGTTATCTAAAGGCAATCTAGCTCTAGTTCCATAAACCAATTCAAATGGTTCCTTTCCTATGGACTTCTTCACAGTTATTCTATCCGCCCATAGTGCCAGAGTTAATTTGGAGTCCCAAGCTTTCTTATTATTTCCTAGCAGTTTCTTGATAATTTTCAGGATATTTTTGTTGCTTGATGTTGCCTGTCCATTCCCTTGAGGATGGTAAGGAGATGAATGTGATACCTGAATGCCATAATCTTTGCAGAACTCATTGAATTCCTTTGATCTAAAACACATTCCATTATCAGTTATGATCTTTGCAGGGACACCAAACCTGGAAATAATATTATCCATTAGAAACTTAATTACCACTTTGCTAGTGGCTTGCCTAGTAGGTACAACTTCCACCCATTTTGTCAAATAATCAGAAGCAACAAGTATCCATTTATGTCCTCCACTTGACTTATCTGAGATTTTGCCTATGAAGTCTATCCCCCATTGTTGAAATGGTTGTTCTACTTGCATGGGTCTTAAGGGCAATGCCCCCTGATATTTCAGCTTTCCAGAGAATTTTTGACATGGCTCACACTTCCTAACATATGCATGTGCATCATTGAAAACAATTGGCCAGAAATATCCACTCCTCAATATTTTGTGGGCAGTAGTTTTGGCAGAGAAGTGACCTCCACACATTCCACCATGCATTTCATGTAATACTCTTTCTGCTTGATTTTTGTCCAAACATAGGAGTAATATTCCATCCCGGTTCTTCTAGTACAAATCTCCATTGACTATCACATATTTGACAGCCTTTAACTTGAGAGTCCTTTTCTGAGCATCTGTCATATGATCTAGACATTTCATGTGTTTGAGATAATACACAATATCTTTGTACCAAGATGTGTGTTCAATGCTGAATTAGGCTTCTTCCCATTCAACTCCATTTACTTGGGCTTCATCAGTGTCTATTCCTATCATGAGCTTGGCCAATCCTTGCCCCTTTATGACTTGTGATATCTTGATTTCTATATTGAACTCCTGCACTTGGTTGATCCACTTGCATCTCTTCCCGGTGACCTCAGTCTGTCTGAAGATATCTTTCACTGCTGCATTGGGAGCATATGCTATAACTTTAGCCCCTACTAAGTATGGTCTGAACTGCTTTACTGATTTAACCAGGGCATAAGCTTGCTTTTCATTCAACTCATATTTTATTTCTGAGGAGCTTAAAAACTTGCTGAAATATGCAATAGGCTGCTCATATCCCTCTTGATTCTTTTGTAGCAACACTGCAGCTATTGTGTGACGGGAGGCGAATGAGAATATTATAAAAGGCTTGCTAAAGTCTGGAGAGATCAATACTGGTGCTTCTGAAATTTCTCTTTTGAATGCTATAAAGGAGTCTATTGCTTCTGCAGTCCAATCTATTTGGGCTCCTTTCTTTAACATCCTTACTATGTGTTTTATTATGTCTGCAAAGTTTAGGATAAACCTTCTTACAAAATTTATTTGTCCCAAAAATTATTGGATGGCCTTGATGGTTCTGGGAATGGGAACCTCATTGATAGCTACCACTCTTTCAGGGTCAATTTTTACCCCTTCCTTGGATACTATGTGTCCAAGTAGCTTTCCCTCTTCAACACCAAAGTGGCATTTTTTAGGATTCAAGGAAATCCCATACTCTAAGGCTTTCTTGAATACCTTTTCAAGATGATCACAATGATCCTCAGCTTTCTTCGAGTATGTAGTTAGGTCATCTTGGTATACTACCATGATTATATCAATCAACTCTGCAAAGGCAACATCCATTGCTCTCTGAAATGTAGCACCAGCATTAGTCAATCCGAATGGCATTCGTGCATAGACATAAGTACCCCATGGAGTTGTAAAGGATGTTTTATATTTTTTCAGCCTCTTTGACTTTCACCTGATTATAACCTGAAAACCCATCCATCATAGATAATAACTCACATCCTGTCACCTTCTGCAACATGTGATCCATATTTGGCAATGGATAATTATCTTTTAGGGATGATATGTTTAGGTTTCTAAAGTCCACACACAATCTAATGTCCCCATTCTTCTTTCTAACTAGCACCAAGTTAGAGACCCATGTGGAATATCTGCAGGGTTCAATAATTCCTACATCTTTCATTTTTATGATCTCTTCCCTCATTTTTGGTAACAAGGTTGGATTAATAGGTCTCTGCTTTTGTCTGAATGGGTTAGCTTCTGGCTTAAGTGGTATCTCATGCTGAAAAAGATCTTCCTTGTAAGCTTTGAGATCTTCATAAGACCATGCAAACACATGTTTATACTTTTTAAGAAACATTATCAGTTGTTGCTTCAAGGTAGGAGTTAACCTCTTTCCAATAAAAACATTTCTAGGAGCTTCTTCACTTCCTAAATTGACTTGCTCCACATCACTTTCTTTGACAATAGATTCTTTAGTCTCAATCATATCCAAAGTATTGAAAGTCATTTCCAATGCTACTAGGCCCCTTGGTAATTTGTTTGACTTTAGTTGTATAATTTCTTGTCCAAATAAAGTCTCTTTACCCTCAGTCTTTCCTACAAAGTCATTGAAATTTATAGCCTGAGATTGATATTGATCAACACACTGAAAAAATTTCAGCAGGTCTGCATCATCTTGGAACACTTGCCAGTTATATAAGTTGTCAGGAACAGATGGTCTAACTTTTATTTCTACTTTAGATATCCCAGTCAACGTTATATCATTATCCTTCAATGCAATATTGGCCAAAAAGTCTGCCATGATGTTCTTTGATCTGTCTATCTAGTTTATTTGAAAAGCATCAAAAAGCTCTATAGTATCCTAGACAGCATTTCTATATTGTTTTAATCTTAAGTGTTTTGAGGCATATTTCTCCTTCACTTGTGAGACTATCAACTCTGAGTCACCAAAGACACTGAGCAATTTAATTCCATGCTTAACTACTATGTTAAGACTAGTGAGTAAAGCTTCATACTCTGCAATGTTATTTGTGCGCTCAAACAACAACTTGAAAGAATACTTGTAGGTTTCCCTTGTGGGTGAAATAAATAGGATTCCAGCCCCACTTCCTTCCTTGCCACAAGACCCATCAAAGAACATTTTCCACACTTGATCATCTTCTTTAGCTAGACACAATTCAATCGGGATCCATTCTTCAGCTTTAGGTTTTGTCAATTGCACTTGGAAATTGTCCATATCAGTTTGCAAAAAGCATATTTGATTTGTTGATTCTTCCATGTCTTCTATGATATATGTGGATCGGGGTTCTCTATCAATTTTTACCTCTTGTCCATTGATTGGAATTGTAGCATATGATAAATCCAACTGGACATATCCACCAATCATGTTCGACCATTGCCTAGATAGCAACATTCCATAGTTTGGAGGAACATCCACCACTGTAATATCTGTTTTGTATGATGCTTCTAGACAAGCTGCCAACTTGAACTCTACATCCTTCATGACACCAACCACTCAGACTGATATGTTGTCCATGGCATAACACTTCCCAAAGGTAGTATCAACTTCCAATCCAAGCTCTTTCATCACTCCAATAGGAATAACATTTATGGCTGCTCCTGAGTCGATCATACAATTCTTTATTTTCTTATTGTTTACCACCAAAGTGAGATAAAATGGATCTACCTATGTTGGGTTTTTAGTTATAGTGGACCCTAAATATATAACTGGGGCCACTTGTTCATTATTATCACCTTTTGGAACCTCTTGTTTCTGTTCATCTGTACCTTTTCTTCTTGGATACCTGAAATCATCTCCAGAGTCTTTTCTCTATATTCAGGGAACTTCATTGTTTCCTTTAATGGAACAAAAACCTTTAGTTGTGTCAATGCATTTGAAATATCAAATGAAGTAGAGGGTTGTGCTAAGGGAATTTTTGTTATTTCTTCCTTTTGAACACCAAGATCCTTTTTATTATTCTTTTGTACAACTTCTCTAGTCTTAGCTATTTTATTTGTTTGTTTAGGTGTCTCATCAGTTTCTTTTATAGAAAGACTAGCAGGTTTACCTTGCTATGGATTCACCACTCTATTTCTCAAATTGTAAGTCCTTTTTGCTTGTGCAACGATAGAAGCTGTAATTTTTCTTTTTTCTTCTTCAATGGGGATTCTGAGCTTAACACCTTCACCTATGTTGGTAACTACAGGCAACACAGAGCACTGATCAATGTTCATGGAATCTGATCCTCCTTCCTCTGCAAAGGATATCATATTAATAGTTGGGTCACCCATATACTCCTCATAGTCATTCTCTTCTTCCTGCAATCCTCTTGCTGTAGCACACAAAGGAGCATGTGGCATATTGTAGGCATAACACCACATGTCATCATCTTGAGCATAGTTCACTGTCCTTTTCAAAGGATCTGGGACTTGTTGGTTATCTTTATGGTTTCTGTCCACTGGTTTCCCATCCTTCCATGTAGTGTTATAGGGCATGTCATGCAACCTAGGCCTTTTAGGACGATAGTATTGTTGCTTCTCTGTTTTGTTTACCCTCACAGATAGATCTTTTAGAGCATTCAAAACTTTGTCAAGCTTATCCTCATCCTTGTTGGCTTTGGGTGCTTTAGGATTGTACAACCTTGCATCTTCTCTTTTTCCCACTTTACCAACAGCCTTCCTATTATTTTCTATAACAATGGCAACTTTCATAACATCCCGGAGGTCTCTAGGATTTCTAGTTCTCAACTCATAGTTCATTTTACTATCATAAGCATTGATGTAATATAGAATGCTTACCTCAGGTACTGGTTTCATCCTATTGGGATTTTTATTTAGAACCCTGTTAAATCTTTTGTTAAAATCTACCACTGATTCATTTTGCTCTTTCTTGATGCTAATGATCTCATGTAAAGAAAATTCAGGGCTGTTATGATCTCCATACTGTTCAAGGAATAGGCTTTTGAACTCTGCAAGACTTCTAATGGATGCATCAGGCAATGCTCTAAACCAGTCTCTTGCATCTTCTGCTAATGACTGCATAAATAACCTGATCTTAACATCTTCATGTGGCAAACCAAAATCCTCTATTACTGCATCAAAAGCCTTACAATGAGCTTCCCCTGTAACTGCATTACTTCCAGTAAACCTTGGTATTGCAGTCCTAATTTCATTTGGGATAGGATATGGGTATACCATCATTCTTGAGAAGTCAAACTGCCTCATTCATTCCATATTCATTAGCCCATGTCCCCCATGGGGATTTCCAAAGATTTGGTTCATGTTGTTATATAAGGGCATTTGATTTTGATAAGGAAAAGGGTATTGATTCTGGTATTGGTATTGAAATTGATTAGGGGGTGGACATTGATTATAAAATTGACCTTGAGGTGGAAACTGGTTATGAGTGGCAAAGTTATTATGTAAGTTTTGATGGACTGGTGGTGTATTTGCATGCACATGATCATTCCTTCTGTCACTGAACAAGGGGTTCTCATAAGTCTTAAAATCATTACTCCTTGTTTTATTCACTCCCTGATTTGTCTGAGCATATTTTTCTCTGTAATTGTTTACATCTTGATTAAGGTCATCCTCACCAACATTTATGCCTAATTTAGCACATAACTCCAAACATTCTTGAGTCCTTCCAGAATCTCTCATTTTAGTAGCTACCTCCATCATCTTTTTAGTTAGATTTACAAATCTGTCTGCAAGATCTGCCATACTTGATCCCGATGAAGTTGATGTGTTATGTCTGGACTGTGCTTCATGATATTCAAAACCAGGGGGAATTTGATGTTTTCCCTTTTGGGCTCTATATGCTGCAACCAAATCCTCATTCACTAGGCTTGAAGTAGTTGCTTCATCTTGTTCTCTTGAGGGTGAATGTTGGTTGTTTTCATACTTATACTGATTGTACCTTTCTCTCATGAATTCATTCATGGATTCTTTTTTGTGACTGATCTCCTTCCATCCATAGATATTCGTCTCCTTCTTTTCTTAATTCAGAGTTGCCACCTCTCTCCTTGAGAGGAAAGTTTTTGTTTTTTTTTTGTTTGTATGGGTTCTTCCACAGCAGAGTCTTTTATTTTAATTTGTCCCCAATAGAGTCGCCAATCTGTTGGATCTCAAATCAACAGATTGGGAAAGTTCTAAGGTTTTGCTACTTCCTATGATCAAACCTCCCAAATTGAAATGGCCAACTTATAGAATAAATCCTATGGATTTCTGACTCTCTCACTTTAGGTTCTGCAGGACCTAGGCAGGTATACCTATACACTAGTGATTTGTGCTATCTAGTGCTTTTTATAGCAGAAGTCTTATCTTGATTCTAAGTTACCCCAATCCTTGAATAGCAAAAGTTCTTAGGATAGGTGCTTCTAGATAGGTTCAAGATGTTTGTAATGGATCTATCAAATAATTGTACTTAAGGCCTAAAGATTACTTCTAACTAGTTCTATATATTCTATTCAGTTACTCCTATTGTTGTTTGTTCAGTTGTGAGTTTTGTAAACTGTAATGAGGATTGTACGTAATGATCAGTGCCTTGCTTATGTTTTTGGGCTATAGAGTCAATTGCTTCTTTAAGGACTTACTATATGCTATATGAGACAATGATTAAACCTATCCCTTATAGGTCTGTCAATTGTTATTTCCTTATGAGTTCAGTTATTTACTTGTATTATTAGATTGCTTGTGTGTATTTAACCCAAACTTTATGAGACCACACAAGAAAGAATTATAAGGAACGATTATAATCCACAGATAAATCTTTTAATTCAATTTGAAATACCATAGAATAAGTACTTTACTAAAAGAATATAAACAATCTTATCTACTATGATAATATCACACACAAATGCCACAAAAAGGAATACTCTGCAACTTTGGAACAGGAACAAAGATCTGATTTTGTATTGATTCTTCAATCTTAGATTACAGTTGATTAGCCAAAGCTCTATTTCTATATGACAGTATTACTAATGATAATTCTCCTCCCTCATAATACAAAAATCCTCCGCTCTATATATGTAAACGAAGGGTCATGACAAGAGTCGTGTCCTTTTGTTTATACATCAATTACGAAGACGACTTGTTAACTAACCTAAACACAAGAAGACTAAACATTCCCATGTGTTCGATATACTTGTCATCTTTGTAAAGCCTGATAGTGTCAACCAATTTCTTCATTTCAAACTCCTGTAGATTGTATCCCGACAAGATGTAATTCGCCAATGCTGTCGGGTCTTCTTTCTTTTGAAGTTCTTGAAATGATTTCTCTTTAATGTTTACCAATTCTGTCCTCCACTGATCCAAGGTAATTAATATACCTTCGCTGTAAAAAGAGGGCACCCTAGGGATATTCCCTTCATTCAAAGTCTATATTTCTTTTTCCAACATACTCTCAGATTCTTCATGGGGTCCTGTTAAAGTATCAATCTCTACCTGCTCCTCTGGTGTGACATCAGTGATTCCTTTGACTCTGGATGCAAGCTGCTTATGCTGATCAAAGGCCTTCACAGTTCCAGTATATGTAAACCAATATTTTTCCGCAGCAGGCATCATCGATTTAAACCTGTGATCAATTATGTCATTGATCACCTTATACATCTTGTGCTTCATATCTTCAACCTGTTTGGTAGCCTTTTCTGCTTTGTATTTCCAATACAAGGCATCTGAGATATCATCCAAGCTTTGACCTATGGGATATGCAGCATATTCACTTATGGGAGTTCTTATCTCATGCTGCAGTATCCTTGTTTGTAGCCTTTGGTTTTCATCTTTAGTCTTTTCATATAAACCCTTATAAGTAATATTTTACCTGACCAAAAACTCTGTCTGATCCAAATTTAGCTTGGCTACATCCAAATTCAATTTTGTTGTGACCCTAGGGTCAGTCTTCCCTACTTGATGGACCATAATGTGTCCAAAGGTTTCTTCAGTATCCATAATGATTGGTCTTTTCCCCTTCGGATATAGTGCCCATTGCAAAAGATCTTTTTGATCAGGATCATATCCTGAACTTGTAAACAATTTATCTACTTCTTGGGGTAATACCT
Source organism: Cryptomeria japonica (assembly GCF_030272615.1). NCBI lineage: Eukaryota > Viridiplantae > Streptophyta > Pinopsida > Cupressales > Cupressaceae > Cryptomeria > Cryptomeria japonica. The sequence continues at coordinate 158,098,805 of NC_081412.1, forward strand.
GTTGGTTTGGGTCTTCCTTCTTTAGGAATCCATCAAAGAGAAGTGTTGAATTTATGTCCCAACCTGAAAAAATGATGACACCAGCCTCCTTTAGCATCTTCCTCCCTTTTTCAGGGGTCATATCTTTCATGAGATTATCTATCTCATCCTGCAGCCTTTTCATCTGGTCTTCTTCTGGTTTCCCAGCCATACTTCTTCTCACATGAGCCCCTATATACTAGTATAAGAATGAAAGGAATTCTTTTGAGGAAGTGAATCCTTCATCTCCAACAAAATCGTCATGTTCTATCATCCTTATATCAACCACTTCCCTAATATTGAATTCACCAGTTTCCACATCTACTTCTGCCTCAAAGCCATGGGGATAGTCTTCTCTAGGGGAGTCAGCAGGGATGCTACTAGAAGTTGATTTTGGTGACATGTGAGCCAATGGCTCACTATCTCTTCCAGTTTTGACAAAATGGAGGAAATGTGGGGGCACTCTATGCATAATTTCTGCCTCATGCTGAAGCAGTTTTTTAGCTATCTCCAAAGGATCTTGGAGGTCTCCAAGTAGGTTTCCATCCACTTTCCCCCTCACTCTCTTCCACTTGAAATCTTCCCAAGTCATCTCATATGTTTCTGTCAAGGCCTTGGCTTCTTCCCTTTCAAGATTCCTGATTAAATCATCTGGCATCTGAGCCACATGTATTCCAACCCTTAGTTTCTGAGATGTCCTCGCAACTCTCACATATCCCTCAGAATCAAAGCTCTCTCTAGGATTACCCAGAGTCATTCCATAATAATCTAACTTATTCTGAAGTAAATGATAACTCTTGGAACTTTTAACAATATAATCAGAAAATACTAGTAACCCTGGCACAATAGATTGTTTACCAAAATCTGTGAGATGTTTGGCACTGACAATAGACAATTGTCTTACAATCTCTAGACTAGCCACCCTATTTGGCACTGTAATTGGAAGCATGTATGGCTTCCCTTCATACCCGAATATTCTAATTTCTATATGATTAGGGTGGCAGTACCAATCACCCCAATTATGATCAATCTGAGACTCTGGAGAGAAATCATTCGGCCTGAGAAATCTTTTGATCTCAAGGGACATAGTATAGTCTCTATGTTGTCTGAGGGCTGCACTGAGTGGTTTTACAAAACATTCCTAGAAGTGCCAATATTGGTTGTTTATAAATATTTGGTCCCATGCAGAGACCCACAACTTGACTGGTTTCTTCAAACCACTTTTATCATAAGCTCTGATGCTAAAATCATCTGACCAGAAATTGGACTCTTGTCCACAATAAAGAATAACATGCAACAGCAAAGAATACAATGAGAAATGAATATTTACAAGGTCTCCTTTTAACTTTTGCATCCCATGATTTAGGGCTTCTACAACATGAGTGGCATAATCAAACGGCCAGGGTCTTTTGATTGTAGGTCAGCACATACAACCATAACCCCAATATCCATGAGAGGATGAGCCTCTAAACCTAAGACTTGGGCTGCAGCATAGTATGTATACTTGAAGTAGGGATAGAATTGGTTGACGTCAAAGGGCACCTTCTCAATTTTACTGAAAGGAATTATGGATCCTCCAACCTTTGGCCAGTGAATGGGTAATCTCCATGTCCTATAGATGTCCTCTAAATTGAAAAACTCTTGTGACAATTTCTGCATGTCAATTTTCTCCTCTACATCCCAGTCTAAATCAAACACCATATCAATTGTCTATTTGTTGATTGCCACCATAGGATTTCCTCGGTAATCATATATGGTTTTGGTTTTTGGATCATAGCAATCTACTAGGGCTTTCATTAATTCAACATCTACAAATACATTCAGAACTACCAGTTTCCCTAAGTTTCTCTCCCACAGGTTACTCATGGGCTCAAGAGCCTCCCTTCTCTTGTAACCAAATAAAAACAACTCATGTCTTCTGATCTCAAACCATATGTCTCCTAGATGTTCAAATCTATCTTCTAACCCTTCCTCTTCAATTTTTATTTCCTTGGACCTCACACTAGAAGTTGGACATTGGTCCAACAAATCTTGAACTAAAGTTCTACCCTCTTTCTTCTGTCATTTGGGTTTTTCCTCAGGGTTTAATTCCTTTCCTTTCATACTCTTTTTAGAAGAAGATTAGGGTTCCATAACTTCAATCAATGTGAGATATCACACTTACTTGGAGAATTGTTAAACTCTTCTATCTATTTGAACTATTCTTTTTGAGCTTCAGCTAGCTCCTTGCAACTTTCTGGCTCTTGGCAATTATCTGGTTCTCATGAAAATTTGATCAATTTAGCTGTAATTTTGTGAGCAACTTGTATCGGACACAATAGTTAATGTTTTTATGCTTGCAATGGTCACTCAAGTGTTTGAACTTAATTGCAGATGTGACACCTTCAATTCAAGCTTTTAATTTCTTCACGGGAACCAATGTTTAGCTAAAGTGACTGTGAATTATCTTTTCATTGAAACCCTTGTCTTCAGTGGAGTTCTTTAATCTTTCATCGAAAGTTATTCTTCCTCAACACAACTTATTTTATGTTCTTTCAGGATCGATGAAAGCTTTGTATCGGCAAAAACCGCTTTTTCATCGATATAGTATCTGCTTGTTAGAACATCCTTCCTCTCGGTGAAAAATACATGTCGTTAAGTTATTCCAGGTCCTACTCGATATCAGATTTTCATTGATAAGACCCTAACTTCGGCTGATGACTTAAGTGCTTCCTTGATGTATCATTTTCATCGACAAACACTATTAATGAGAATATATTTAGTTTCTTCAATATCATTTCATTGGTAAATGGCCCTTGTCAAAAAACCATCTTTTAGTTTCCCCGAAACCATCCTTTCTTCGATGAGATCTCTGTCGATGAGTTTGTCATGACTCTCATCGAAATTGTATTTCGATGAGTTTTATGCTTCGATGAAACTTTATGCTGGCCCGTCGAAGCCTTCCCTTCTTCGATGCCTTTCCTTTATCGATGAAACCCTTCTGTTTTTTATCGACATATTGCTATCGATATGATTTGTCTTTCGATGGACATTTTTAGGTTTCACCAGTAGCTTAATTTCCTTGATGTCACCTTTTGTTTACTTTCCGCTTTTCGATGAAACTGGAGCATCAATGAGTCATTTCTTTCATCTACCAAAAGAGATATTTCACCGAAGTCATTTTAACTTAGTGCTTTACACTTTATGTTTCATTTCGATGAAACTATCCTTTCAGTGAACTCTTCTTGAGGTGCTCGACGTAGTATTTTGGCCGATGATCTTTTAGTATTGATGAAACATTTTAAGTTTCATCGATATTTTTCGTATGACCCTTCTAAGGGAAAAATATAAACAGTCTCCTAATTTTGCACCAACCTTTTACACCTTTGGGAAGATTTTTAAATTTAAATCTATTGTTCAACACCAGCATTGAGCATTCTCAAGTCTCCCTTCAAGGCTAGGTGTTGCATTCAAGTTAAGGATTCAACCATTGAAGAGGAGATTGATTCCAACATACAATTCCACACAAGCATTTCTATCAACATTGCTACTACAACTTCCCTTGAGGTGATTTACAATTTAGTATTTCATTTACATCTACTTGCAAGTACTTTCTATCATTACTTGGTTAATTCCAAAACAAGGGTTTGACCTAAAGGAAAACCCAGAATCCCAACCCATTTGCCTCTCTTTTCTGTGTGTAGGTTATAGGTGCACAGCTGTACTTTCAGATTCGAGCTTCATTTGCAGAGGCAGAAAAACCATTTTCATTTCACGGATTTTTTGGAGGACCGTGTACATTCCCACCATGGTCCAGACAACTTTTCGTCAAATTTGCAGGGCGACTTCATCTCGACATTTTACTACCAGATCTAGGTGCACAACTTCATCCCATATTCCGATCTCAAGTTATAATAGATTCTTTGTCACTTTTGCACTACATAATTCAATCAATTTCCTTTCTAAATCAAACAAGGAAAAGAGGCATCATCCTAACATTCTCAATTCATTCAGAATTCAATCTACCATCTTTGTGTGGAGAGATTGAATCTAGTGAATTATCTCATCCCCTTCTTCCTAATGTAATGCTGAAAAGTTCTTGAAGGATAATCAATAGTGAAACTCTCATCTCTCTCTGAGGGATAGGATAGTTTTCCTCTTGATCCATCACTCATCATTTTCCTACCATTACATTTTGGGATAGGGTAGTTTTCCTCTTTCCCCAACAAAGTTCAAATTGTGTAATCATTATTTTCTTACATTTTGCATTACTCAATTTTGTAAGCTTTATTCTACAATTCAAAATTCAAAATTTTCCTTCTAGTGCATGAGTTTTACAACTATTAGTCCTACCTATCCTATCCCCATTAGATGAAGTATTAGAATTAAGGCTTCCCAATGTTTAATTACCAAGGAGATGGAGCCTAATTTGGGTGACTTATTTAATGAAGATCATGTCAATTCATCCCATCCTAACCATGTTCCTATTGATGGATCTCATGATGAAGAAGAATCTTTAACGAGGGTTTCTTTAGATCAACTTTCTACATTGGACAATCAATTTGACAACTTTCAACAATGGATGTCCCAAGAATACCCTAATAGTGAAGCTCTTCCATTAATTGAAGGTCTTAAACACATTCTTCAAAGTGATAAGAATGAAATTGATATATTGTGTGGCATTGCACATATTGTTGATTCTAATGTCATTCCTATCAAGAGTTGTGTCAAAACCCTAGGTTACTCACAACCTTCAACACAAGTCAATTCTTCTATTCCTTTGACTAATCCTATGACTAGTATTCCTATTTCACATTTAACATCATTGCTACTTCAATTCAAAATGTCATTCCTACAACCATAGGTCATGGGGTAAATCCTTCTTCATTTAATCCTCCATCATTACCTATGACTTCCATGAGTATTCCTATTATTCCTCAACCAATCAGTGTGACACAAGTGGGCCATTCCTTCAACAACTTTATTCCTCCTTTAAGTGTCCCTTTTCTTACCCAATCATCACCAATGCCTACTTATCATAATGTCCCACCACCTTATTCTCATTCCATGCCTTCTTTCCACAACATCACACCACCTTCTCAATCACTTATGTCTAACATCAATTCTTCTACTGAGATGACAATTAACAATATTGCTCAAACTGTGTCGTCCTTACAAAAACAGATTGCTTCTATGAGTCAATCCAAGTTTAGTGTGCCCACCTTTGATGTTGCGAGCCCACTTTCTCTTGATATTGTTAAAGTCATGCCACCTAAACATGTTCAGATCCCTCAATTGGAACTCTATAATGGAAAAGGTGATCCTCTTACGCATGTCAAAACATTTTAAACCTTGTGTACTAATTTTTCTTATGATCAACAATTTCTTGCAAAACTATTTACAACAACACTAAGAGATAAGGCCTTAAAATGGTATTGCTCTCTATCTTCTTATTCTATAACTTATTTTCAACAATTGGCAAATCCTTTCATCCATCAATTCCAAAACAACATTGGTCCTAAAATCACTTTGATTGATTTAATTCATTGTAAACAAGGTGTTAAAGAAAAAGTGACTGAGTTCATTGGTAGATATAAGCATTTGTGCGCTCAAATTTCTTTTCATGTACCTGATAATGATATTCAAAGAATTTTCATTTCTAATTTATAAAAAGATATCAGGGAAAAACTACTTTTGTTTGAGTTTACTTCCTTTTCGCAGTTGTGCACAACACTCCACAATTATCAACTGGCTATGAGTCAAATGGAGCAATCCACTCCTATGGCTCCGATTGATAAGGGGGAGAGTTTTCAACAACCGTTTGTGAATTTCAAACCAACAAAAAGCTTCATCAAGTTCAATAATCCAATCAACAACAACCATGTGAATGCTACAACAGGTGTGCCTTCTATTTCTAATTTTTTCAAAGAGAAAGACAGTTTACTCCTTTGATTGAATCTTTGCATAGTATTATGTCTTAGTTGTTGCATATAAATGTTATCAAACTTCCTCCTATAAAAAAAATTGATCCTTTCAAACTTGCATCTCCTTATTTTGATAACAAATCCTTTGGCCAATTTCATCATCAACCTGGTCATGATATTGAGAAATGTTTTGCATTAAAAAATAAGGTTCAAGACTTGATTGATAATAATACTATATATGTGGTAGGTGTGAATGATAAAGGGAATAAAGTTGTTTCTCTCCTAATCAAAATCTTAATATTTTCATTGATCCCTTGCCATCTCATACCTCATACTTCTAAAGAATTCACTTGTATGGCTCCAAACCTAGAAAATATGGTAGAAACACAAGATATGCCTAAGGATCCTTGTATTACATTTGACCCTAGTGAGACCATTAGAGCACCCAATGGCCCTTTATACATAGTGGCAAAGGTTAAGGATATCCCCTACCATGGTGCCCTGATTGATCCCTCTTGCATGGTTAATGTCATAACTGAAGAGTATCTTTTCACTTTACGATTGCATAAACCATTATATGATACTTCTAATATGGTTGTAAAGTTATTTGATGGCTTCTCTTGTCCTACCCTTGGCTCTATCACCCTTCTTGTTGAAGTCCATACTAAATCCATGGATGTTGACTTTGTTATCATACCTTCTTCTGAGCAATTATGTGTGAAGTTGGGCTATCCTTGGCTATCTTCCATGAAGGCTATTGCTTCTCCAATCCACAAGTGTCTTAAATTTCCTCACAAGGGAGATATAATAACCATGAACCATAGCTTATTTCTTCCATCCAAAAGAAGCCCTGGTGTTCCTATTGATCTCTTTTGGCCTAAATAATTTCAATCTCTTCCATCAAGGAGCGATGCTCTTTTTCAATCTTATCAAAAATGGAAGAATGATATGATCTTATCCTTAAGTCAACCTAGATCGCCAACACTTGATATTCCTATTATTCTTCAAGATGAGCTTCTTCCTCTCTTAGATAGAGCTAATCTCCCTCCTAAGGAAAATTGTCCACCTACTCCTATGGATGTGACTTTACCTTCTCTTAAGGAGAACAACAATATTCCTCCTAAGGTTAGACCTATACCTCCTCCTCATGATGGACTTGGTCTCCTCCTTACACCTAATATTCCTCCTTTCTATGGCACAGTTCCACCTCCTTCCTCTTATCAAGAGAAGAGGCCTACTTCTCCTATTGTAAAACCAAAAAGACCTCAACCTAAACCTTCCACTATCAAGGAGAGAAGCATTCCTACTTTTTCAAGTGTTCCTCATCCTTCTTAGCCTTCCACTAAGACTTGATGAAATTGTTGTGCGAGAGAATGCCAATGAAGACGTCATGTTCGAGCTCATGAATCTATCCCTCAAAATACTCAATCTCCTCAAACTCCGATAGTTTACATGATCCCCTTTTCTCCTAAGCAAGATGTTCAACCTACATCTCCAAATCATAAGTTACATAAAACATGTAATGGTTTTACTCCTATTCATGTTCTTGTTGCTCTTTCTCTAAATTTTGATGAATAAATGGGTGAAAATCTTATTCATAATGGAAATACAACTCCTAATGCTTCTGATAGTGAGTATGGGTATGTTGATGTGGACAAACATTTATCAGATGAGTTTTCAAAAACCCTAATCCTAGCTCCTAGAATTGAACAAATTGACTTACAACATAAGAATAGTCCTTGTTTGGATCTTGTGATAGCTCCATCTTCTATTCTCGATGTCGCTCCTCTAGCGTGTTTCTCGCCTTCCCAAAATGGTGATCAGCAAGATTGGGAGGTGGATGTTGTGCTACATTAGTGATACTAGCACTATAGATCTTATCTCTCTCCTATCTTTCTCTTTTGTGACCATTCTTTTGTGTGTATCCCTATTCTTCTATTGTTCCCTTAATGTTTACTTGGGGACGATGCAAATCATTGAGATCTTCTCTTGGTCTCTTTTCATGTTTACTCAAAAGACATCCTCTCTTCCCTTTCTTATAAGATAGTGTCCTTCTTTGGGGAATGAAAATTATTATATGCATATACATGCATGATATACATGAGTTACCATATAGCATACTGACCCCGAGGAAAGCGACACTACCTCGTGTTTTGTGTTCATTATCCTTGGGTTTAATGCTCGATTGGGGGCTGAATCCTTGTGATAATGTACTCCCTCTCTTCTATCTCTTGGGTGTATCCTACCATAAACCAATCACTCCCGATAAGATGCGCGTGATCACTTTAACATGGGGGCATACACTTTGCTCATACTTTCCTTTTTTTGATACTTAGAATTACCTAGTGAACTTTGTTTTGCTTGGTAATATTTTGTATCCTTGCTTTCATGGCTCATAGTGAAGGGAACTTTTCTACTTGCAGTCATGGTTCTCCCCTTATTGATATTCCCTTTTACTTTATCAATTGAAGTCGTAAGATCCTAATTCCACTGGGGGCTTGGCGCATCTTGCCTCCTTGACATGGTAAAAGTCTTTCAATCTTGTTTCCTTGTACTTTATCGAAAGTATTAGAGTACGCTTATACTCCTGCTAAAGTGGGGGATAAATGTAGTGTCATAAAATTGTGACCCTAGCAATTTTTGACTGCATTAGGGTCCTCATGCATGCGAACTCGAATCCTCTATCCTGATCAGAGACCAAAGATGGCTCGACTTGTGGAAATAGCTTCTCCCTTGGCCTCTGCATCACTCTGTCTGTACTTCCCTGGAGAAAGGGGTAAGATAGGGGCATGGCGCCCTTGTCCCCCCTTGGATAGGGGCATGGTGCCCTTTTCCTCCCTAGATAGGGGCATGGTGCCCCTGTCCCTGCCCTATTTTGGGGCAGGACCTTCCTAGAGCATGGATTATGGGTTGTGCAATGAGCAGGAAAACTCTCCCGATGTCAGCCTGTGACAAAATTCAAATCCACTAACATGTATTTAAGGGGCATTCATCCTCTCATTTGCATAACTAGAAATTTGATAAGTTGGAGAGATTCAAGTTGCACAAGTGATCAAGCATTCAAGCATTCAAGCATTCTTTTCCAGCATTGAGCATTCCCAAGTCTCCCTTCAAGGCTAGGTGTTGCATTCAAGTCAAGGATTCAATCATTGAAGAGGAGATTGATTCCAACATACAATTCCACACAAGCATTTCTATCAACATTGCTACTACAACCTCCCTTGAGGTGATTTACAGTTCAGCCTTTCATTTACATCTACTTGCAAGTACTTTCTTTCATTACTTGGTTAATTCCAAAATTAAGGTTTGACCTAAAGGAAAACCCCCAATCCCAACCCATTTTCCTCTCTTTTTTGTGTGTACGTTATAGGTGCACAGCTGTACTTTCAGATTAGGGCTTCATTTGCAGAGGCGGAAAACCCTTTTCGTTTCGCGATTTTTTCAGAGGACCATGTACATTCCCACCACGGTCTGGACAACTATTCGTCAAATTTTTAGGGCAACTTTGTCTCAACATTTTACTACCAGATCGAGGTGCACAACTTCATCCCATATTCCAATCTTAAGTTATAATTGATTCTTTGTCAGTTTTGCACTACATAATTCAATCAATTTCCTTTCTAAATCAAACAAGGAAAAGGGGGATCATCCTAACATTCTCAGTTCATTCAAAATTCAATCTTTATGTGGAGATATTGAATCTAGTGAATTATCTCATCCCCTTCTTCCTAATGTAATGGTGAAAGGTTCTTGAAGGATAATCAATAGTGAAACTCTCATCTCTCTCTAACGGATAGGGAAGTTTTCCTCTTGATCCATCACTCATCATTTTCCCACCATTACAAGAATAATAGAGTTTTCAGAGAAGAGAGGAAAAATAGAAATGTTCTCGCAAATATCATAAAATAGTAGGTGAGAGAAAATGTCAATGCGGGCTCCCTAGGAATATCTAAGGTCTTACCTAGTTTGTTGGACCTCCACTTAATATAAAATTGGGGTATTCAACATAACTTCTTGAAGCTTAACTAGAATAACTTGTTACTGAGAAAAAGTTTCACTTGGCTCCCTCTGTATTTGGGTTGGATCAAGTGTAATTTTGATGGTTGCTCTGAAGGTAACCTTGGTTTGTCTAGAGTGGACAGCTTAATAAGAGATTAGGGGGGAAGACTAATTGAAGGTTATGGTAGAAATTTGGGGATTGGCATGGATAACAGAGCTAAAGCTATGGTGGCTTGGATGGGCCTCTCTAGGCTTCAACATAACTCGATGGGGAATGTTATCTTGGAAGGAGATTCAAAGTTGATCATTGACTATCTTAATAACTCCATCTACCCCCCTAGGAGATTTGCAGGACTATAAATAATTGTAAAAGTCTCCTTAATCTCCTTGAGAACATTACTATTCAGCATACGTATAGGGAGGGAAATATGGTTGTCGACCTTATTGCCAATTAGGGTTTGAGAAATATGGATTGGCAATTTTTTAACTTTAGTGAAAGCTCTAAGGAGCTCAAAGAGCTTCTGGCTCGTGAAAGAATAAGTGCAAACATGGGGACAAGGGCAAATACCAACAAGGGTTCTAACAGTCGGATTTGGAGTAGTTGTTTACATGATCGCCTTTTATCAAATTTTCAAAAATTATCTGGGCCCCTATGTTATGATGGGTAGGGTTTGGTGATTTGTAATTTTAATCTTATGTGTTCTTTTTCCAGTTGGACTATGTATGACGGAGATGAAATGGAACCAAATGGTCTAGAGGTAGGTACGAGAACTAAGGATCATCACTTTGAATGATTCTCTTTAGATTGGGTTTGTATTAGAAGTAAAGGTGACATTTTTTTATTTTCGTGGAGCCTTAAAGTTTAATGATTTGAAAGGAAATCACCCATGTGACGACAACAGTGTGAAAGAGTAAAAAAATGACCTTTCCAGAAATATTTCTTTATGTTTGCCTGCAATTGTGAAGAACCTGAGCTATTTCTTGGGTCATTTTCATAGAGATAATTTGCACTCTATTTGTCGTACTTCCGACATGGGGGGCCCTCTTAACAAAATTGAGCCTAAAAACTATGACGGGCTTCGTGACAATGAGGAGATTTGGGAGTTATTTCAGAATGCTGGTTTTACCCCCTTCTTTTTGGCTTTGAAGCATTACAATAAGTCCATGACGACATGGTTCTGCAACTCTTGACAGAATGGTGTTGTGACTATCATGAGGACCTCCTTCAATGTGAGGCCAAATTATATCATGGAGGTCACCAATCTGTCGAATGTTGGTGAATGGGTGGAAAGACGTAGCAGTGGTGACTACAAAGGGTTTATGAAAAAATTCTATGAGAAAGAGGAGAAACTAGAGGCAATTAAGAATGGGTATGATTGCTTGGCTCTACCTAAAATGTTCCCCATAGTTAGTTATTATGTTATGAAGTATTTTATGCTAGAAGGTATATACACTACTGTGCATGGTTATCTTTTGCCTATTCTTAATTATATTAGGCATGGGGAGAAAATAAATTTTCCTTTCTTTCTGTTTTCTTCCTTAGAATCTTTCATTCAAAATGGCGCTGACCCCCCACTCCACCAGGGCCTTATCTATCTGCTTTACAAGTTTGTTGTGGACCACCCTCCTAGCCTCAGTAGTTTGTCCCCTATGCTTGGGAATGAAGGAAACTCTTAGAAAAATCTTGGTAAGTCCTCCAAGCTTGTGTGTTAGGAATTGCATGCAGAAAATATCAATTATATCTAGATAAATATTAAACATAGGAGTAAAAACACAGAAATAATAACAGCAAAGAGACAATATTTAACATGGTTCACCCAATCTCAAGGTAAATCCACCAAATAGAGAGTCCAATATTATTATCAAGTAAATCAAATAAATAAGTAAAAACGATAACAACCAGCAATCCCTTGCAACTCAATACCACTACAAAATGCTATAAAATTATCTATAGAAAACCCCTAACCCTTAGCCTTTTTATCAAGACCTATGTTAGTTACAAAATTAGGGATACAACATGTCAGCCAATAGAAAAAAAACACCCAACACCTTTATAAAATAATAAAAAACTTTTTGGCTAACCTTGCCCTATATCACGACAGGGAGTGCACAAGGGGTGATGCCCCTTGACACCATCTTGAGGGTGCTGCGCCCAAACCCCCTTCGAAAAATATAGGGGGAAACTGCATTGATATAAGTAGGGAAAATTTTACCTTCGAGTTTGATTAGGCTCCATATAATAACAATCTCCCACTTGAAGACTGATCAAACTCCACAACATATCATCTCCCACTTGGAGACTGATCAAAATGTCGTTGACCCTGTAGCTCCCACTGGAATGAAACACCTTGGACTCTGTTGTTCTATTTTATTGTTTTCAGTCTTGAATACCAACCGAAGCTGAAGAGGAGCTCAACTTCTCCCTTGTCACTGCCTTTGTAAACATATCCGCTATATTTTCCTCTATATGTACCTTTTCTAGCCATAATTGTCCATCATCCAACACTAACCGAATGAAGTGATACCTCAACTATATGTGTTTTGTCTTTGAATGCAAGGCATAATTGTTTGCAAGATGGATGGAACTCTAGATATCTATAAATAAATAATTGTTAGCCTATTTTTTTCTCAATTCTTCCATGAAATATTGCAGCCATATCATCTCTTTGCTTGCCTCTGTTGCAGCTATATACTCTACCTCTGTGGTATATAAAGAAACCACCTTTTGCAGCCTGGAGATCCAACTCACCGTTGTCCCACTAACAGTAAAGACATAACCTGTAGTACTTCGCCTGGTATCAATATCACCTACCATATTTGAGACTACATAGCCTGCTAAATCAGTATTGGAGCCCCCAAAACATAAATGCTTATTACATGTACCTCTCAAATACCCGAGAACCCATTTTACTGCATTCCAATGCTCCAATATGGGATTACACATATACCTGCTTACGACACCCACGACATCTGCAATATTGAGTTTCATGCATACCATGACATACATTAGATTTCCTAGAGCTGAAGCATATGGTACCTTGGACATTTTGTCTTTCTCCTCTTGTGTCTTTGGACACATCTCCTTAGTCAATTTCAAATGAATAGGTAAAGGTGTGCTGACAGCGTTTGCATTCTCCATATGGAATCTCTACAACACCTTTTCAACATAATCATCCTGAGATAGAGTCAAATCTTTGTTCTTCCTATCTCTACAAATTTTCATACCAGGGATTTGCTTTGTTGCCTCCAAATCCTTCATAGCAAATGATTTTGCTAACTGTTGTTTTAACTCTCTAATGTGATCCATGTTAGACCCCACTGCAAGCAGGTCATCAACATATAAACATAATATAATATATCTTTAATTAGTCAACCTCTTAAAATAAACACAATGGTTAGAATTACACCTAGTGTAGCCTTGCTCAGCCATAAAACTATCAAATTTCAAGTACCATTGTCGAGGTACTTGTTTTAAGCCATATAAACTCTTCTCCAATCCGCACACCAATTTCTCCTTACCTTTGACCTCAAATCCTTGGGGTTGTTCCATATATATCTCCTCCTCCAAATCAACATGGAGGAGGCAATTTTCACATCTAACTATTCCAAATGCAAATCTTCAGCAACCACAATACTTAAAATAGTATGAATAGAAGTCATCTTAACAACCAAAGAGAAAATTTCAGCAAAATCAATGCCCTTTTTTTGTGAAAATCATTTTAGAACTAACTTGGCTTTAAATATGTTCTTACCCCCATCTTCCTCTTTCAGCCTATAAAACCATTTGTTTTGTAAAGCCTTTCTACCTACAGGCAACTTACATAATTTCCAAGTCTGATTTTTGTGTAAGGAGTCCATTTCTTCTTTCATGGCAAGCTCCCACTGAACCTTTGTATCCACTTGCATAGCTTCATCATATCCTTATGGTTCACCAGCATCTATTAACAAAATAAAATACAAAAAGGGAGAGAACTTGTTAGGAGATCTACTTAGGCTTGTTGACCGTCTAACATTCACTAGAGTTTGTGGTTTTTTTGGTTGTTGTTGCAAAGCATGAGGAACCACTAGAACATTACTATCTAGAATATCATCCAGCACAACAAAATCCTTTTCTTTCTTCTCATGTTGCTACAACTGATCTTTGTAAAATACCTTCTCATTGAATACATTTTTTTGATTTGGCATCTAGCTTGGTTCTATTTGCAGAATCTACATGTGCAAATGCTTCACATCCGAAGCATTTGAGAAAAGAATAACTCACCTTCTTACCTGTCCATGCTTCCTCTGGAATACCACAACCCAAAGGAGCTAAAGGACCTCTATTAATTAAATATATAGAAGTATTGACAACCTCTACCCACATGTTTAAAGGCAGCCCAACATGCAATCGCATGCTCCTTGCATGCTCCATTATTGTCCAATTCATGTGCTCAACCACTCCATTTTCTTCTGGAGTTCTTGGAATTGTTTTCTACAAACGAATTCCATTAATGGAGCAATAATATTCAAATTCTTTTCTACAATACTCACCACCATTATTAGATCTAAGACATTTTAATCTCTTACTTGTCTCATTTTCAACCAAGCTTCTCAAATTCTTAAATGTTTCAAATACATTAGATTTATGCCTAAGGAAGTAAACCCAAACCTTCCTAGTTGCATCATCTATGAATGTAACATAATACCAAGAGCCACCAAGGGAAGATATTTGAGCCAGTCCCCATACATATGTATGCACAAGCTCTAACTTTTCATCTTTGTTTTGCTTCCCATCCTTGAGAAAACTAACTCTCTTTTATTTTCCATACACACAACTTTCACAGAAATCCATATTAATGCATTTCAGACTTGGTAAAATCTTTTTAGAATGAAGTACCTTCATACCTTTTTCACTCATATGCCCAAGTCTGTTCTGCCACAGTGTTGTCTCAGAACCTGCAACAACTATTTTAGTTTCTTCTCGTGAACCTACAACAATTGTCCCTGAATGTGTCTGGGTTTTCTCTACAACAACTAAAGTAGAAGGAATAGTATGACCTGTACAAATATATAAGGTGCCTACTTTCACACCTTTTTCAACTATCAAGGAACCCTTTGAAACGTTTTAATTTTTATCATTAAAAGTAACTGTGCAACCTTCATCACCTAGCTACCCTGCTAAAATTAAATTGCTACTCAACCTTGGAATGTGCCTTAACTCTTGTAGTAGGCGATGATTCCCAATCTGCAACTCAATATTAATTCTTCCCTTTCCAACAATCTAACAGGGTTCATTATCTCCCAAATAAACCAGCCCAAAATCCCCTTGGACATAATCAAGAAAGTAACTTCCATGGGGGGTAGCATGAAATGAAGCCCCTGATTCTAAAACCCATGAATCATCATCATTATCTAGGGAAATAATGAAAACGTCTTCTTAAGATTTATTGCTTACCACATTTTCCTCCTTATTAACCTCTTGTTTATGTCCTTTTTTATTCTTCCGAGACCAGCAATCTTTCTTCAGATGACCTAGTTTCCCACAGTACCAGCAATCTTTTGGTCCTTTGGATTGGTATCTCTAGTCCTTTGATTTTCCTCATGACTTCCCACGACCTCCATAACCTTTTCCTCTCTCCTTTGGTCTACCCCTTCTTTCTGCATTCAAAACACTACCTAATGTGGATCCACCTTAGCTTTTCCTATGAATTTCCTCACTCACAAGAACACCAACAACATCATCAAATTTTAAGGTGTCTGTACCAAAAATAGAGTTACTAACTGCCATTACCAAACCATTCCAGCTTTCAGGAAAAGAAGATAATATCAAGAGAGCCCTAACTTCTTCATCAAAATTTACCTTTAGAGAAGACAACTAACTAGTAATTGCATTAAACTCATTTAAATGATCTATCACAGATCCACCTTCAACCATCTTCCATAACTGATAGTTCTGCCCATTGAATTTTTCTACCTTCAATTTACCCTTGTTCGCCATTGCTCCCACTTAACCATGAGACTCCCACTCAATTGTGAGATCTTCCTATAGACGATAATCAAACACAACTAGCTCTAATACCACTTGTTAGGAATTGCATGCACAAAATATCAGTTATATGTAGATAAATATTAAACACATGAATAAAAACATAGGAATAATAACAATGAAAAGACAATATTTAACGTGGTTCACCCAATCGCGTGCTACATCCACCAAACAGAGAGTCCAATATTATTATCTAGTAAATCAAAAAAAAAAAAAGATTACAACCAGCAGTCCCTTGCAACTCAATACCATTGCAAAATGCTATAAAATTCTCTACACAAAACCCCTAAATATATATATATATATATATATATATATATATATATATATATATATATATATATATATATATATATATATCACTCAAGGGCAATAAAGAGTAGAGGAATGAAGAAAATCATGGTGTGTATATAAGTAGAGTTTCTTATGAGCAGTTATAGATATTAAGGGCAAACGAGTATAGACTTTTGAGCCACATTTCTTGAAAAATATTTTTCTTTTGGTCAGTATTTAGTTTGTATTTTATTAAATATAGGACTGGATAATACATTATAAAAATGCAAAAAAAAACCTGATTCTTATAGGCATCCATGGATAGACCCTACCACCAAGACTGTCGTGCCTTCAACACCTACATACAACTGGGTGACATGCTTTACTGTATTACCACCATAACAATGATTCATATCAAAAAAATACAAAAGGCCTGATTTTACAAGCATCCATTGACAAACCCTACCACCTACAACCGCCAATCCTAAAACCCATACCACAACTGGTTACTATCCATTACAAAAATTGCCACCATTACATCCTTTATAGGGTTTCAAAAAGAACTACCAAAACTAAAACCCAAACTACCAACATGACCAGATTAACAGATGCCCCGAGCCCTAAAAACAATAGACTTCAATACAAAAGACTAGTAAAACTGGAGAATTTACAAAATTATAGGGTCTACCCGAACGGAGAAACACCTTTTTGTATTTGAAAATAAAAAGAAAATGCATAGGTCCACCAAACCACCACCCTTCTAGCATTAGGGCATATTTTTTGCACCTCCACTCAACCCTTCACCCACATTGCAACAACCACCACCAGCCACGATAGCCACATTGTCCACCATCACCTTCTTTTTCGACTTTACTTGTTGCACACTCTTCACTTTCTGCATACCCTTACCACCATCACACTTTTTTACAGAAGCACCAATTACAGAGCCTCCAGATTCTAGCTCTTTCTTCCTCAAATAGAGCTTGAGAGAGTCCCACCCAATGGCCGCCTCAGATCTGTGCTCATCTTTATCCAAACCAAAAGGCCACTGGATGAAAGGGACCAATTCCCTCAAATCATGGACCCCATCAATATCAAACCCCTCTCTCGCATCAAAACTAGCCCCGGGCATTGCCATTTCCAACAATTCCATCAAGTTGTAGAGCCAGTCATTCTCCACACACTGCCTCAAGACATGGACCAACATGTCCTTCTGCTCACTGAGCTCCAAGCTCCAAGCCAAAAATATAGTCACCACATCCACATTCATCTTTTATTTGTGCATTGTCTTGAGAAAACTCTCCCCCAACAACGTTTCCATTATCTCAACGAAATCATCATCGCAAAACTTGAAAATAAATTTAATTCTCTTTGCTGAAACGCCCCCCACAAACACCAACAATTGCCTTTGGGTATACAGTGTGAATGTTGCCTCCAAACTTGTCAGCACCTCCCAATAACCTACAGACAATACAACCAAAATGGGCTCGATCCCCTATAAATAACAACCTGTCACATCTCCACATTCGCAGCCATACCAAAAAATGAATACATACAATTATTTGCCAGTAGTATGTCATCCAAAATATCCTCATTTAGATTTCTAAAATCTTCAACATGTAATTCATGCACAAGCTCAAATGATTGAGCACGTCCTTTAGCTTATCTTCAGCTGTAACAACTCTTTGCACCTCTTTCTGGTTTAAAAACCTTTCCTAGCTCATTTGGAGGGGTTCTCTCTCTTCTAGGGAGGTTCTTGGCTCTTGGCTCTCATACTACACTATTGCTCTCTTGTTCTCTTTCTCTCTTGGATACATTGGCAACACTACCAAGCTGCAATTATCTTGCAATGATATTACCAATATGCATGTATCTTGAGCTTCATCATGCTCGTAACTTGAAAGGAGGGGTTTGGCTACACACCTTGTCTTCTCTTTATATTATTCTCCATTTTATCATTGCATGCAAATTATCTTATTAAATTGTGGGTGTATATATTATCTAGGAGCACTCATCTTACCAAATTTACCAATATTATATCATTTGCAATAGGGGTTTTCTTCTATTAAGCAGAGTATAAGTTATATTTGTGTTTTACCAATTTACCAATTTTATCTTCCAATCTAGTTATCTGGCTATCCCTGGTGGTGGAAACACCTAAACAAGAGTCTGTGTAAGGCAGGCCCCTATACAACCCCAACATTTTTCCCGTCTCTGTGTGTGCAGGTGGCGAACATGTTTTGCGCGTTGAAAGGAAGTTATAGATGATAGAATGGCATACTTTAGTCCGTGCCCCACGTTGGCATCCAGGACCCGAGAGCTTCCCACTTCAGTGGTATAATTTACTTTCAATCTTGTGCTATTTAGTAGATTCAGTTTTCTTATATCTTTTTATTTCTGCATTTTGATCTGTTATTTACCTTCACATAGATACTAGTCTAGTTTTGTTATCCTCTGGCTCATCTTAGCATCAATTTGAGTGCGGCAGCGGCGGATTGGTTTCTCCTCCAAGATTCATCATCTTAGAGGTCACAAATTTCCTCCCCTACAGTTTGGTTCAAATCCATAGTCGAAACCTCCAACCTAGTAGGAGAAAATACATCTTAGGACACTTGGAAGGTTTGTATTATGTTAATGGACCCTCATTTAGTCATACTTTGAGTCTCCTTTCTTTGTCCTTCTTTGTTGCTTACCTTATCAAATCTATATATCTCCCATCTATTGACGTAATCTAGAATCTAAGATTTCTCCTTCAACGTCAATCCTCCCCAAGGCCTAAGAGGCAATATTGTTAATTTGTGATGCAATCACCATCCAAGGAGGAGGGTTAGCCCCTAGGAGTGTCCTTCCTTTAGTTACCAAGAGGCTAACAAAATATGATATTACCTCTTTTCCATTTTGAAGTGGTTTTGGAGATTATAAATATACCACTTATCAATAAGATGGCCAAATCTAAACTAGTTTTAACAAAAGAGTAACAAATTTTCATCAAAATAGATTGATGTTTGTTTCAAAACTTAGAGTTAAGGGTAACATACTATGGGAGGAGTTTATTCATTTCAACATTGATGCAAAGTCTAGCAAAAATAAGGCAAGTCATTTGTAGGGTAGCTTTGTCAATAATTATCAAAGACCAAAATAATAATCAATGCTTTTTAGGACATTAGGGCTCTAATGCTCCAAAAGGAGACTTGGTAAATGGATCTAAATTAAGGCCACCCTTCCCTAATACATTTTCTTGTCAAAACCTGGCTTCTATCTCCAAAGGGAAAGGCCATTTTTATGTCTCTTTTCAAAGAACTACACTTCTTGTGAAAGCACCTTAATCATGTCTTCTTTAAAAGAAAAAATAAACAAAAATAACCCTTCCAACATCACACTAATTAAAACAGTACCCTTTAGTTTCCAAATATCAAAATTCCACTATCTAACCAAATCCACATTGAGTTTGAAGCAAAAGAACTTACCTACAAGACCTAAAGAGAGATCCAAAGTAGCCTCATCCATGAAAGAGTAAGATAAGTAAATCTTAATACCTTCATGTGAAACTTTAACTGAAGAAGAGGCAAAAAAACCATGTAGAGTAGTGTTTTGTATGATAAGTTTGTCAACTGAAGAGGTGGGCACCACCCCTCCAAGGAAATGTTCATCTTTTGACAGATCCACAATTTCTTCTAAGAAGTCATAATCCGCTTTTCATAAATGATAGAAACAACTTTTTTTCTCAGCATCGATATTATTTGAAGAGATTTTTTTCACACTCTCTAAGGCAGCATAGTCTCCTTGGTCAAAGTATTAGTCTTAGAGCACTGGTCAAGTTCCCCATCCCTGATTGACATTCCCCATAGACAATCAAAATTTAAAATTCTAGAGAGTCACTAATCATCTAATTAAACATGGGGTTTCATTTTATTTTACATCCACAATTTTAAAAATAATTATCCCAAAATATCTCTAGTTTATATGATTATTCTAGAAGATCACCCATATTCAAAATGGGCGTTAGGAATTTTCAAGACTCTAGAACCTAGTAAACATAACGCGACAAAACTTACAAAAATATTAAAACTAGGTAAGCGGAAAACAAAAGATCTCTAACCTTTCTAGGGATGAAAAGTGACAAGAACCAAAGAATAAATGATGATGAGTAGAGGGGGTCCTCAAATTTGTGACGTGATAAGTTGTATTTTGTATGTACATCACCTCACTAATCCATAAATGTTATTTTTTATATATCTAAATTGTTTCAAATCCCTTATCTATAATTGTTATATTTAACATTGGAAAGTTGGTTATTAGATAAGTCACCTTTGGTAGATTGAGGTTAGCTCTCTTTCATCTCCAATTTTGTGGTTAACTAATTTTTATATGGGCGAGGTGTGCAAATAGAGCCCTTCTCTCTGCCATCTCCATTTTATGTGTAATTGTTGCATGGGTTAGGTTTGTATATTGAGCCTTCCTCTCTGCCACCTCCATTTTGTGGGTAATCTCTAGGTAGGTAGGTAGGGCTCACAGATTGAGCATTGTTGTTTGTGTTCAAGTTCCTTTTTGTCCATTCGTCTAATGTAGTTTGAACCTTTTTATTGTAATGTCTATATTTTAATTAATATGATAGTATGTGAGTGTGCTTTGCCCTAAAAAAAACAAAAAACAATGTCATCTTAGCTTTGATATTCATACCCTAATAATGCTACTTGAGTCAATGTACTTTTCTTTTTCTTATTTTCTAGTTTTTATTCCTTTGTACTTTTTTAATATGTTTCCTTTAAAAAGTTCTTATAATTTTTCTAATTGATGTCCACCTTCTAACCCTACTATTGAAGTATGCATAAGAAGCAAAAATGTCCTATCGAACTTCCCCTTTAGCAATTGATATCTATATTGGATACTATTTTGAGCTTGGTTTTACTAAAATGATTTGTTATCTTAAAATATCAACTTTTGGATTGAAATGATCCTTGTTTAGTTGGTTGAATAGGTAAAAATATTTTCTTACAAACAATACTCCATTAAAAATGTAGGAGGCTTATTAATATTATCAATGCATGACAATGTTTGCCTATTGGAAGCATTGTTTGAGCTTGTGTTGTCAGCTCTTGGAAACTAGTCTCACCCTAGCTTGCCTCCTCCATTGCTCCAAACCTTGACAATAAAGAAAGTCTGAGGCAAAGTGGGCCATTAGGTTGGGTCACAAACATACCCAAGGTATACATATAATATCAATGCACCGTTCTTTTTTCTTGTCCTTGACAAAAATTATACATTCTATTATTTCATCATTAATAAAGGTACTATCTAAAGCATTGATTTCCATTTCGTTAAAGCCCTTAGATAGAATTGTTATGAATAACAAAAATTTATATTAATGCAGGAAAATTTTGTGAGAATGACAGCTTTTCTATTCAATGCAAAGCAATCACAACCATTTGGTGAAATACCGGATAGGAGGAGTAGACATAATTAAATAACAAATAATAACTGTGTAATTTTGTTCTAACAGCCCACGAACTGGTAAGTAGTAATCATATGGCCGTTAAACTGCCCTTGTCCATCTCCATCAATGGCATTAAAAGCAGCAGTTTCCAAATCCAATCCTCCGTTTTGGCACTGGTCCACAATTCGTACGGTCACACTTTGACCTGTTGATTCATTTGTCACCTGTAACAATTCAAATCAATTAAACCCATGTTAAACGTTTATATATGAGCTAACAAATTCTTAATATCACAGAAATAATAATTGTGAATGCAGGCTATGAAGAGGTATGAGAGTTTACTTGGATGCAGGTGCCGCAGAGGGAAGATCCCATGGGCTGGCCCGCTTGGTCACAATACGCAGTCCAATAGTATTGACTGCGCCAATCAAGGCTCTGATCAGAGTCATATGTAGCGCAGTACAGTCCATCCAGTTCGTAATTATGAGCAGCAGGATTATACTGATTGTTCGTGGTGTACGTAGCCTTAACACAATCACATAGTATGGAAGCCACAAAGAAGCATATAGCAATCCACCTCACAACCTTTGAAGCCATGACTATATGCTCAATATGGATTCAATCACTATAATAATATGAGCTGATTATTGTGTTAAGGCGGGCGATATTACATTGTAAGAATGAACCCTATGATTTATAGGGTTATCATTAGGGCTTATTCACAATATTTTATCATGGTGGCCGTGCAGCCCTTGGCTTATTTCTTTGGACTCAGCTGCGAGACCAAGGAAAAATTTTAAGTTGGATATATCCAACTCCGAGTGAGGATATGGATTGAGCACAACAATATATTTGAAGTTTTGTAAAGCTAAACTTTTAGATCACCGATTATTTCGACGACATTCGATGGGATTTCTTTGTTTGCTCGTTGAAATCGGCAACGCACTAGAATTAGGAAAGAATATTCACCATAAACAAATTTGTTCTGTGTAATAACTATTTCAAGTCGGTTTCTGAGTTGGAAAACAATTAATATTACTGTAGTCAATCATGTTTGTGGATGTAGGGCTTGTAATAGAGGGAAGTTAAGAATCGCGACTATTTTTATGATTTTTTATAAAGTCTATTTAAACAATTGAAGTATAAGTTATTTATTAAATCAGGAGAGGTTGTTTTCTAAACTAACTAGAGTTACATAGGGATTACTCAGTGTCGTGTAATATTTGAAAGTATAAATTTATATTATGTGTTCTTTGAAGTTAAATAATATTATTATATTAACAATAGTGAAACATATCTATTGTTTTGAGTATTGATAATATTTCATTAGGCTTTCTAATGGTTTTAATATTTTTTTGGAGGCTTTGTGTAATGTAATAATTTATGATACATACATTAGTTAATTCAACTGATAAATCAATTATGGGGATCCAATACATTTGTTTGAAAAGGTTTGATTGGTTAGCGAGACTGAAACCATAATTATTTATATTATCATATTTAAATTAGTCAATATACAAGATATAAAGATTGAATGTTGTCATAATTTTTTGAAGTTTCTTTTCAAGGAGTTGTTACAAATTTACAAATTTGTTTCTCTTGAACAAGCTTGCAAACATGTCCTTCAATTTTTAATTATTGTTTTTTCAAGAATCATCCATAACCATGTACGTCATATAATCTTAAGCATCATATTATTTTTGATCTCCCACACATCTTTTTGCAAGTTGACATACAAGATAATGTCCCCTTGTAACATGCTAGTAGCCTTCTGAAATTGTTCATAAATACCACCAACCTTCAAATATAAACAATAAGAAGAAGAAACAAAAAACTAGAGAAAATAAGGAGTAGATGCCTACAAATTTTATTCCTCAAACTCACAAGTATAGGATTTGTCGTAGGCTAGTGTAAATTGCAATAGCAAAAGCATGGATCAATCATAAGTTTTAATTAATCTTATTAACAATGAGGTGCCATTTATTGATTAAAAATAAATTAAATTAAATAGAAAAGTCCCTTTTTCATCATTGTTCCTTATTATACTCATGCATTGAATAATTAAACTTATAAAAAACATGCATATACATATATCAATATTTAATATAACTTTATTTATGCTTATGGTAATGCATTTTACTTGACTTTTCTAGATTAAGGTCATGGATGATTTATTTTCTTTCATAAACCATTATAATATTATGGTTTGTGTAGAGAGCGGGTAATATGCTTTGCTAAAAATAACAAAGAAATAAAGTATATTATGTTTCCATGCATAAATATTGTGACTTATCTTTATAAGAAATAGTTCTTATTTCTTTTATTAATAATGATGTACAAATACACATCTTCTACTATAACCTAGAAAGTAGTCCATATATATGAAATTAATTATAAAAATCATTAAACATTTACTGTATATAAGATTGTAGACATCACTTATATTTAGATCACAAAGCTAATCAATGGCCTACAATGTCTCCCTTATGAATATGTTGTAGTGGAGCTCTAGATGGTATTAATATTTTCATCAATGTTTTGGTCAAAGGGTTATCCTAGGTCAAAAATGTATTGTTCAATATTTCTCTTTATGCTTTATCTTCGTTAATGATTTCGAAAAGTCAATAAAAATTTATTATAAAAGTAAACATATTATAACTAAAAGATTAGCTAACAACTTTCTTTCTTATCTTCATGATTCTCTCCATTTCCTTTTCGAATTCTTTTTTCTCATCCGGTAGGTCTATACTTGCCATAAATCTAGAGTTGGTTTTTGGCATTGCTGGTCCAATGGTACCCTTGCCTCCTTTCTCAATTGGGATTATAGCTAGTGTGAAATTGGTTGGTTCTCTTGATTCCCTTGTTGGTGTCGCTCTGAAAAAAAATTCTTTCAGTAATATAGTGTAGGGTTCAACTACTTCTGGGTTGTTTGTGAAGATGAAGGTTTTTGTACAAAGGTTTGTTCATTATGCTTCTATTGTTTCTCTATTTTTTTTGGGAAAAGTAGTAGTAGTGTCACAAATTGTACCTTGTACATTAATGACACTTTCGCATTGAGCCTAGTGCAACTTCGAAAAATATTCATGATCTAGATTTCATCATTCTAACATTGATGGATTTTAAAGGTGAAGCATTAGCAACCCCTAGTTCAAATTTTGGATTGATTTGGTTACCTAAAAGTGCAAGATGTAGATGTGTGTGCAGTGTACTAGCATCTTGAAAAAGATTCCTGGTTCAAATGGGTATATCCAATTCCATGAAGTAAATAAAAAACTTTTGTATCTTTCTTGAATGGTGACAATTTTATATAAGGTATCTCAACAACCAGCAACAAATCTACTCAATATAATCAATAATCTACGTTAATCGTCTTTATACATCCTAACAACATTTTGTATTAGACAAATATTTTGCATAACTTGCTGGTTTAAATTACAAGTTGCATTTGTTCACATTCAATTTTCTTGCACATTTCAAGATCAACTCAATTGTATTTTAAATAATTACTCAAAACAAAGATAATATCCATTTCTTCCAACTTTTGTATACCCACCAATATATTACCTAAAGCATATCTCACTGTCCATGTAACTATTACACCTTGCTGGAATGCAAGTTCTACTCACGTAACTCAAACTAGAAGAAACATATTATGGATAGGTAATGAAATTAGGAAACCTTGTCAAACCCTTAATACAATGTGACTGTTTACTGTTGAAATCGTTCAAGTCAATAAAGTTTCATGATGATTCTAAGACGTCCCAGAGTCAAATCTTAGTAGAGCTGGTAATGTCATGATTATATAAAAGTTATAGATCTGACCAACTTAATGAAGAATGTAGCAGATTATAGAGGGAGAAAAAATAGCATATTCAACGAACTTGATGGGACATACTATTCCACGTAAGAGGACAAATGTAAAGTAATTAAAAAACATACTCAGAAATGGAAATAAACCAAACAATAATTTACAGGGAGGGAAAATGGATTTAGAAAGAATAAATTTATTGATTTATTTTTTATTTTTTTTAACATAGAATAGAGACAGGATAAGTTTAGTCTTATCCAAGAGCCCAAAATTTAGTCTTAAATGTTATATTGATGATGATTATCTATGCATTATTTCCCTATTGAATTAGACTGATGATAACACACACTCTCGAAATGTAGGACTCACAAGGAATAAAAGAACAGAGGTTTCATACAAGTTTTGATGATATCTTCCACCTTGTCTGTGTAACCCCCTGCTACTGTGCCTATCCATCTCGGTTTACTTCATTTTCCTTCATAGATCTGTGCACTACACTGTAACTATCATTTTGGAGTCTAGAATGGGAGGTTTAGGCACATCATGGGAACCCTTTTAACATAATGCCTCAATAACGCAGGTAAGGGATGCAATGGTTGCAGGATACGTACACAATAGATTGGTTGAAAAGGCTCTGGAAACTTCCAAGCAACTGCTACCACATCCTCCCCGCCTATGCCAAAATGGAAGCCAACGAACAGAGTTGTGACATAAAATCATGGGGATGGTCTGGTAGATAGGTACGCAGAAAAAAATGTGGAAACATAAACTTGACATGTGAACTCTTTTACAGGATACAGACAAAGAGATTTAATCTCCTGGGATGTGATGATACACACCAACGGATTTGTTGGAAAGGCTACAAAAACTTTCTAGCAATTGAAATTGTCAATGTCAGGATTGCAGGGTATGCACAAGTAGATTTTTTAATTTATTTTTTTAGACAATTGCAGGCTAAAATGGATTTGTTGAGAATCTGTTGAAACTTTCAAGCAACTGTAATGGTAGGTGTGATGTCAAGTTCCTTTCTAGTGTCCTGCCAACCTATATTGTTCGGAAAAACTCCTCAAAGAGATGTCATCTCATGGAATGCAATTGGTGCAGTAATTTTCAAAAAAGTCAATTTGATGTCAAGGCTTTTTAGAAACTTTCAAGCAAATACCATTGGCTAGAGTATTTAGTCGTATTCCTCCACATTCAATCTTCTGACACCCCTCCACCTTTCTTCATTATCTTTCTAGGCCTAGATAAAAGGAGGTGTGTAGGAGCCTACATTAGCAAATCCTAATGGGCAACCTTGAAGTTGGTCATTTTGGGAGGATGGGCTTTAAACGCCTCATTTATAGTCATAACTATAAGAGAAACATCATTAACTTACACTGGAACAAGTCCAAGTTAGATTTGGGCGACTGGTTAGGAAGATTAGCCTCGTGGAATGGAATAAATCGATCCCATTTAATGTTTATGTACTTCCTCTTGCACATTCAAATTGGCTTTCAAATGTGTCCTTTCTTCTTTCTATCTAGATTTAAATATCATGTACTCCAATATGACCATCACATTTATTGTGTGTTCATACTCATAGAGGACTGCCCACAATTCTCTAATATATTTTTTTTTAAATTCTTCTCTCCTCTTTTTCTCTAACTTAAAATTTCCATAACCATATTATGAATATCAACATAAACATTAAAATTAATGATTATATATTCTTTATTAGACATACTATTTATATTTTTGAATTGCACTCACATTTACACAAAAGAAAGGATACTTTGTAATTTATTCTACCCATTGATTCTATCATCTAATTAATCATCAAATAATACTCCATGATATCCAAGAGAACCTATACCTCTTTTCCAATAGTTATGTTAATGATACATGCCTTAAACTAATAAAATCACAATGTTGAAATGGATTAAGTTTATAAATTAGGTACCTATCTCTCAATAAAGTATATTAAATTTAAGATAGGGTAAAAGTACAATATCGTGTCACGTTTTAGGTCAACTTATCAACAAAAGTGAATTTAAGTTTTTCTAACTAAAAATTAATTTTAGTCAAACATGTGGTCTATATAGATTAATTGTAAATAAGTTATATATGGACCACAAATTTTTCAATTGGAAGTGTCCACTAAATGTATATTTTATATCACTTTGGGTCTAATTAACATTTTTTTTTTCGAAAAACTTGATGTTTCAACAACTCCTACTCTTATAAATAATATTTGTTTTGAGGGATAGATGTTCAACATAGTAGTCTTCTTTGTAATAATATTAATGGTATCATATGTTAAGGTAGATATCCCTTTTTCAAGGAGAATATATAATTCAATATAATTCAATCTGTATGATTAATCAATTGATCTATTTTAAATTAAAGTTATGTATGTTCTCATTACCCGAGTAACAATTCTAGGATGATCAAATACAAAAAACTGCTCAATCCTTGTACTTAGCCTTCTTTCAAATAACAAAACAAGGCAAGGTAAGAAAAGTACTTACCTCAACACTAGGAGTTTCATTTCCCATAACATGCCTCATTCAAGTCTGTGGTTGGATCATAGTTAGTCACAATCATTAGTATAACATAGCATCTTAACCAAATCAACATAACTTATAACCATCTTATAACACAAATGATTTCCATTAGGTTCATTTACCATAGATAAATCACTATAGTTATCAATTCAATAACATTTGTTCATCCTAGTTTAATATTGCATAGAAATTAAGCCATGTTGCATTTGTAATTTTTCCTTAAGTGTTAATCAATTAATCTATTTTAAATTAAACTTATGTATTTTCTAATTACTTGAACAATAACTCTAGGGTGACCAAATACAAGTAATGTTCAATCCTTTAACCCAACCTTGTTCCAAATAACAAAACAAGGAAAGGTAAGAAAAGTAATTATTTCAAAACCATAACTTTTATTTTTGATTAAACAAAAACAAGTTTTGAGGGGACCTAAAACCCCGTACATCATTTCCAAAGATAGAACAATAGAGTATCTAGACCAACATTAACAACAACAAAACAAAATAGGCTGCAAGAGATAAGGACAACAAAAACACAGTAGCCAAAGGAAAAGACAACAAAAAATAGTGAGATGCTGGCAAAAAAAAAAAAAAAAAACAACCACCCAGCTACATGAAAATATTGAGACTATCAGTAGCCTCTTTCTCGAGTATTAACATGGTCTTTGTAGATTCCTTGAGGTCAAGAAGGTCCTGAGGCATAGGAGCCTCCACAGCCTTGGTGCTTTGTCTGGTCCTCCTCGTGGAGCAAGGGATATCCTTGGATCTAGAGACCCCAGCATCCATCTCCAAATCCACAAACCTCCATTCATTGTGCATTTTCTCCAATCTAGCCACCATAGCTGACATATTGGTAGTAGACACTCTCAGCATAGCCGCTCTGTTTTCCATGATCTTCTTGAGGGCAGTCTCAATTTTTTGCATCTTCAAGCTGATCTCCCCAAATCTTTCATCATATCTATACTTAAAAAGATCTATAGCTTCACCATTTTTCTAAAGGAAGTCCAACAACATTATTTTTTCATCTTCTTTCCACAGGGCACACTCATTGCTTTCAAAAACACTTCCTTTCCCCTGTTCCTTAGTTCTCACTTGGCCCTCTTTCTCCATGATCCCTTCAATCCTTTCCAATTTAGCTTAGGAAGTTCTCTGCTTAAGACACGGGGTCTTCATTTCATGAAATGCCCATTGTTGGAATCGATTCAGATCAATCGAGGCACTTATAGCAGTTCCCAAGATATCGAACATCATTTTTGGTTTGTCTTGTAAGTCCTAGGAATCAAAGTCCATTGGTTCTAATTTTTCAAAAACTTTAGGATGTTGCTTATCCCCAGAATTAGAATCAAATAAAATAATCCTCTTACCCTTCCCCTTGGGCTTCACCTTGCTAGTAGAGGTTTCCTCCTTCAATGAAATATCATTATTGATCTTGGGGATTCTAACACTCTTCTTAGGGGGCTTAGAGACAAAAACCTTGTCATTAGACTTAGAATCATCTGAACCATCACTAGGGATATGCTCCTCCTCTTTATCATCCAGACTAGCCTTAACCCTATTAATACTAGCTTCTAAATTCTCATAAATTAAAAGGATTAACCCCTAATGAGCCAAAGGGCTCGACTTAAGGTTCTTAATATGGTCAGCTAGACAATCATTAAGGGAAGAAACTGAATAAAAGGGAAAGGAAACCTTATTCCCATATCTAAAATGATTCAGTAACATAAAATGGTGGCCATAAACTTTAGTAAACCTCCCATCAACTGTAACAAATTCCATTATCACTTTCAGCATTTTATGCAAGAATCTTTTTACCTGGTTGGGAAAGGTCTTCACAATATTATCAGAGAATTTTTTATCCCTGAATAATTTGACCCCTTTTGTCGACAACCCTATCACCTCCGCAATCAGCTTCTCATCTAAATTCATCGTCTACCCAAACAGGGTGACTCTCTTCTTATTTCATCCCTTGACGAAGAGTTTGGAGACTAGGTCCTTTTTCCCATTAAGCTTCTCCATATAACCGGTTATCCCCCCTTTCTGTAATCTTCTCCAAACTTTATGTTCCTTCTTCCAACCTTCACAGCTAATCGACTCATTTCTGTTAATATTGGCCCCCATGGTTTTAGCAATTCCAGCCACACCTCCTTTGCCAGATAAAATATCAACTCTGCAAAAACAACAGAGAATAGCAGAGTCTAGGCAGAGAAAGCACTTAATCGGCCAGAAAGCATACAAGGCAGTCCACCTCATGCAATATAGAAGCTTCCGTCCAGCTCGACCATCATTAATGATACAGCTTGATCTAAGGGTCATCATGAGATAACAAGGTTGCAGCCTTTCCATTTATACAATCAAAAAATAATTTCTCCTTAGCCCCTATGGACATATTGTTTTCACCTTGCTACATAAAAGGGGTCGATAACTTAACTCCTAAGTTACCAAAAGTGTTGGCAACCTTGTTTGCTTCCCTAAAGGTATGCACTATAACACACCTATCAAAGCCTTCAATAATCTTAAGGGTTCTAATAATAATATTTTTAATTTTCCAAGAAGGCTTAGCCAAGCCTTTTAGGCAATCGATAATATTTAAAGAATCCCCTTCTATCCACACTTTTCTTAAATTGAAGTTTCTCAATGATTGTAAGACTTTCCACAACAACCATAGCTTCATCTATATGACTGGTCTGGGAGCCCAAAGGCAGAGCCACCACAGCCACACAAAAACCTCTAGAATATCTAACCACTCCCCCCCCTCTAGTAGGTCTAGGGTTCCCCTTAGCTGCCCCTTCGAAGTTAACTTTCACCCATCCCTCCGGGGGGTAATTCCAAATAACATTGTCTCTAGATTTCTTTGCTTTGATTTTCCTAATATTATCCTCTAACCCCCACTCCACAGAGATCCTCTTATCCTCCTCAGATATAGAAGTGGAGGGAAGGTGGTTAATGCCACTGCAAATTAACTTCATATTTTCTTTAATTTCTCTGCGCACCTTGTCAAAAATAA
Source organism: Cryptomeria japonica (assembly GCF_030272615.1). Lineage (NCBI taxonomy): Eukaryota > Viridiplantae > Streptophyta > Pinopsida > Cupressales > Cupressaceae > Cryptomeria > Cryptomeria japonica. The sequence goes on from NC_081412.1 coordinate 158,129,814, forward strand.
TCTCAGCTGAACAAAAAGATTCCCTAGATATTTTGTTGTTTCTTTCCTTCCAAGCATGCCATGAGACATAGGGACACAATAGGGACCAGAGAATTTTGATAAAAGAATTGGATGAGGGACACTTACATTGAACAAAGAAATCTTTCACCTTATCCAGAAACAGCCAAGCTATCTTTCATGTCTTTAAGACCAAAATCCAAATGTCAATTATGAAGGGGCAATGAAGCACAAGGTGAGAGATAGATTCTTCGGCATTAAGACACAAATGACATCTATTAGGGATCAAGAATCCTTTCTTACTTAAGTTGTCAGTAGTAAGGATTTTATTTTGGAGCAGAAGCCAAAAGAAAATATTAACTTTAGGGGTGAGATTTCTAAACCAATCCTTGGCCCAAATAAGATGATGGGGCAGGGGAGAAACCAATCTATTAATAGCTGAAGCTACATAGAAAGATCCATCCTAGGTTAACCTCCAAATAAAAAAATCTTCAACCGAAGGATTAACAAACAAGGACAACATATCCCGCTAGATTGGAGGAAAGACAACACTGATTTCCTCCAAATTAACCCAAGAATGATTATGCCAATATTCAGAGACAAAAGAGACAAATCTAGCTTTGTAAATATTGACAAAGGGCAATAGATCAGGGCGCAAACAGAGGGGTTCATCAAAAATCCAAACATCTTCCCAAAATTTGATACAAGAACCCTTACCTAAAACCCAACCAACTTTAACTTCAGCCACCTTTTTAGCCTTGATAATGCTATTCTAGATGAAGGAACCATGTGGAATATCAAAGGAATGAAAGAAAGACACCAGATTAGGAATGCCATTAAGATATTTGCTAAACCAAACCAAATTCCAATACTTTCTATCACCATAAGACCTCCATACCTGTTTAGCAAGCAAAACATTATTAAAGTCTTTAATTGCCCTTAAGCCAAGACCCCCCAAAGCTTTAGGTAAACAAACCTTCTCCCAGGCAACCAAAGGCATCCTTTTCCTATCTTCAACTCTAGACTATAAGAATCTTTTGTAAATTTTCTCAATAGCATCAACATATTTGGAGGGGATCATAAAAAGACTCAAAGCATAAACAAGAAGATTTTGAAGTGAAAATTTTAGCAACTGTAATTTCCCAGCTTGGCTAAGCAAGGCACCTTTCCATCTTGCCAACTTCTTATTGAACCTTTCCACAATGTAACTCCAAAAGGAATCGAGATGGGATAATCCCAGCGGGAGACCTAAGTAAATTGAGGGAAAGGACTCCACTAAACATCCAATGATGTCAGCAATTTTTGTTTGCCTCTGAGGGGGAGTATTGATAAAAAAGACCAAAGTTTTGTTCCAATTGATACTCTAACTAGAGGCTTGAGTATAGAAGTGTAAAGCACCTTTGAAAGACCTAGCTTCATGGATAGTGGCAGAGCCAAGGAGGATGGTATCATCCACAAATTTCTGATGTGAACAGACAAGATTGGAAGAAGAGGGTCTCAATCCTATGATTTACCCAAAACTAGCCATCTTTTGAAGATATTTGCTCAAACTTTCAACCATGATAGTAAAAAAGATGGGGGAGATGGGATCCCCTTGTCTTAAACCCCTCGAAGACTTGAAAAATGTGGAGGGGGACCCCTTAATGATAACATAGAAAGTAGGAGTGGAGATAAGTTGCCACATAAAACTGGAGACTCTGTCATCAAAGCCATAAGCTTGGAGGATCCTTTTTAGAAAAAAGAAGTCAACTCAGTCACAGGCTTTGGCAAGATCAAGCTTAATAAGAAGCTCCTCTTTCTTGGAGACAACTAGAGAGAGTGAATATTCTCATGAACCATAATAATGGAATCTAGGATTTTCCTTCTTGGAATGACACCATTCTGCTGCGGGGAAATGAGGGAGGGGAGAACAACCAGCATCCTAGAAGTGACAACATTGGAAATAATCTTGTACAAGGAATTAAAGAGACTAATAGGTCTAAATTTGTCCAAAGAGTCCGCCCTAGAGATTTTGGGGATAAGAAACAAAAAAGTTGAGTTGATTTCCTTCAGAAGAGATTTAGACCCAAAGAATTCCTTGATAGCATTAACAATATCCTTCTCCACAATGTGCCAAAAAGACTGGAAGAAAAACATGGGGTACCCCTCTGGACCATGGGCTTTATCTCCTTGAAAGTAAAAGACAACCTTTTTAATCTCTTCAGCCATAGGAATAGCCAATAAGCTTTTGTTATGATCATCCCCAATAACTTTCAGGATATTTTCCAGCAAAGAGTCTTGACTTCTTATGCAAAGGTTAGGCTTAGTAGTCAAAAGAGCAGAAAAATAATGAACAAACTCAACCACAATCTCCTCCTCTTTATTAATGACATTTCTATCTAGTACCAATTGGGATATTTTATTAGCAGCTTTGTGTTTCATAGTAGACATGTGGAAATATTTGGTGTTTTTGTTCCCTATAGAAACCACAAAGCTCTTGACCTTTGTCCCCAGAATTCTTCCTCATTGGCTATAATACTATAATATCTACCAAGAATTTCATTATCTTTAGCTCTTGACACAGACTTATATCCCTCTTTCTAAATACTATCCTGAACCAGTTTTAACTACAATTGTAAAGCAATTTTAGTAGCAAAAATGTCTCCAAAGACCTCTTTATTCCAAGATCTGTCTTTGTCCTTGACAAATATTAATTTCTTAACCACTTTAAACATCGCAATTCCCTCCACAGAAATATTCCACCATATAAATATATTTTCCTCCAAGGAAGGGTGAGATAACCACAATTTCTCAAATCTGAAGGGAAAGTTGTGTTTCTTAATGACATTACCAATAGTGAAGGAGATGGGAAAAAGATCTGAACCAACTCTATTAATGGTGGATAAAGAAAAATGGTATTTAACAAGACATTCATTAGAAATTAGGGATCTATCGAACCTTACCTGGCTCAGCTCATCACCATCCATCCCGTTAGACCAAGTATAGGAATCCCCTTGCAACTCAACATCTATAAGATCCATATTATTGATGAACTCCATAAAATCCATTTTGCTATCCAAATGAGCTTGAGATCCCCCAATTTTTTTAGTTTCCTAGAGAGGGGTATTAAAGTCTCCCATAATCACCCAACTTTCAAGAGCAAAAAAAACCCTCATTTTCTCAATATTTTTCCAACACTTATACCTAGCCACCTTCATATTAGGAGCATAGATATTAGATAGGACCCAATAGAAGTCATCCATTTTATGATGTAACCTAGCAGAGATCAAGTTACAATAAGCAACAATATTTTCACCCTCAATGGTATTCTTATTCCAAAAGATAGCACCACCACCAGAAGCACTATTAGAGCTACTACCAATAGCTCCTCCTGATTTAAAAAGGTTAATTTTTTTAACTTTTTCTTTACTCATCTTAGTTTCTTGGATTAAAACAACATCCGACTTATGGTCTCTTATCAGATTCTGGAGAATATCTTGTTTGTGGAGGCAATTAAGACCCTTGATGTTCCACAAGATAATCTTCATTTTCTACTTGGGGAACAGGTTTCCCAAATAGTCCACTAGCTCCCATCAACAATGTTTTGTTTTATTTCAAATTCTCTATACCATGTAGTAGATTTCCTTCCTGGTGGAGATTTAGAATATCCAACATCCGCTTTAGACTTGGTTCTAGTTTGCACTCCACTATTAGGACCCATTTTCTTATTTTTCTTCATTCCAACCATTGTGAAATATTCTTCATCATCTTCTTAATTGCATGTGGATATTTTATCATATTGATCAAGGCGGATACCCCCATTATAACCTGGAGTTTAGGGATTCTCCTTAAGGGCGTTAGGGTTCATCAACTTGATTGATTCTTGAGATCCCAAACCATCCAATCCATCAGGGGCAAAGTTAGTTTCAGGGACCACAAACAATCGCTTATCCAATATTGGATCATCTCCACTAGCTAGAGAAACTTCAATTTCTCCTTTTTCAAGATTATTTACTTCTATAATACCCTCTCGATCAAGAATAGAAGTAGAAATCAAGCCTTGAGGAATGGTAGAGAAATCAACACCTACAGGTTTAACTCCCTCACCCCCCAGATCTTCTGATATGTGAAAATGAGAAAGAGGTGGGATTTGTTTGTTAACAGAAGGGACTATCTCTTTCTCCACAGAGTTTACCATTTTTTCCTCAACAGAACCTATAGAGGTCGGTGCTGGAATCCCCTTGTGAGGTACCATCATCTTTATTTTGTTTCTCCCTCCAAATATGTTTATGAGACCCTTTGCCATTAGAAAGATTTCTCATAATGCTAGGACACCCCTTGGCCCAATGTCCTACCTTTTTGCAATGGAGTAAACAAAGGGTAAAGATTCATACTCTATGGCTTGCTCCCATTTCCCCATCTTGGAGAAAATCTCAATCGGAGATGGAAGATCAGTATTATAGAAAATATTAACAGAGATCATAGCATACACCAACCTTTTTCTAGCTGCAGTAATTGAATCTATGGCAAGAATATCCCCAAAGGAACTGGAAATACCCTTGAAGACATCTTCAAACCAAAACTCTATCGGCAAACCAGGCAGCCTAACCCAGACAAGGATCGAGTTAAAAAAGGAATCATTTAACTCCTGGTTAGGGGACCATCTTCTTAAGGAGAGTGATGATCTCCCAACCATCCAAGGTCCTCCACATAGAACACCTTCCAATTCTTCCGAGCATGAAAAGTTGAAGGCACAAAACCCTTTAGGCAAAGAAAAGATTTCAACTTTGCCTTTCAATCATCATTTCTTTTTGGAAAAATATCTTACCAGATAAATATTTGGTCTAGGACCAACAAATTTCCCAACTAAAGTGAAGGCCATTAGAGTTATGTTATGATCAATGACAAATTCAAGAATAGAGATAGAAAACTTACCCACCACCTTGTCGGATAAGTCAGAAACACAAGGAAAGGAAGATTTTCCAGTGGGTTTCGACCCTTGAATTCCACCCCTTGATCCAACAATACTAGCCTAGGATCTTGAGGGATCTTTCTGTACCACAGTCTTTTTCTGCTCAGGTCCCTCTTTCGAGATTCCCTCCCCATTTGAGATCCCCTCATGTGATTCCCCCTTATCTCCATGGTCAAAAGGAGAGTCCCCAGATGGGTCCCCATCCTTCTTGTTGTCTCCATCTGAATGTGCTTCACCATGTGTTTCTGAATCCTTATGTCCATACAATGGAGGCGCAAAGATTTTGTCATAGTTACCAGAACCAACTTTCCCACCCAACTCCATTCAAAAAAATAGAACCTCAAGTTTTATTTTGCATAACTTGTCTCATTCAATTCTAAGGTTGGATCATAGTCAGTCATGATCATTAGTATAACATGACATCTTAAATAAATCAACATGACTTATAGCCAAATTATAACACAAAGCATTTCCAAAGCTTCATTTTGTTGCAGATGTGATTGTTGTGGATGAGGTAGTGTTGTTAAGTGGTTCCCATTGATGTCAACATATTGGTTGGCTTTGATGTCTCTAGAATATATGCTCTTGAAATATTTGGTGCTCTAAAAGATGTGTTGGTGATTTAGATATTTCAAGTTATTGGATATGGTGTTGATCGATGGTATTCATGTGTATCATAGTTCTATTCTTATCTTTGTTCCTTTGGGGGATGGTGTTTAGCTTCAGATTAAGTCCAAAATTCAAGGATGTGTAGCAAATTGTTGTGCAGCATGTGTATCATGATTTTTGGGTCCAAAATTTGTAATGATTGTAACATGTTGATCTGTCCATTGATGTGTGATGTGGTGTGGTCTACTACTCAATCCTACCCACCACCCGAATGTTTTGTGTTGACCTATTTTAGATCGTTGTCTTGGCTGACTTGGAAGATTATGCTTCCCAGAAAAAAACATATATGTGAGGATGATCTAATTGTGTTGGATATAAAAAAAATGTGATAATGTTTTGAAGATATGTGAGATCATAAAGGAAATATTTGACTATTGGTGATGTAAGTGAGTGTATTGGTTTTTGAGGCACCGAAAGCAACCCGATTTGCATAGATTGTGTTTCAGTGGGGGATTCTTTCTCTCTTTCTCTCTTTCTTCAATAATGAGCCCACCTATAGTGAGAATTCTATCAGTGGGCCACCCCTTGTAAAAATTACCTTAACCGATGTCACCTTAACCTATCTTTATATTGAGAACTAACATTTTTTAAGGTTTTTTCCTTCTTAGGTTTTCCATGTCATATCTGGTGTTCCTTGTGTAATCTGTTGCATGTTTTTGTTTTCATGATATATATATGTGTTAATTAATTCTATTGGTTTGGATCCCCAAATGTTTTTTATTATATAAGCAGGGAGACGGCCCTGAAGTGAAAACAATGGAGAATTACAAAGTTAAATCTTCAGGCAAAGAATAGCCACCCAGAGACCAAACAAAACACCAACCTTCAAAAATAATAAAATACTTTCATAGTTTTGTAGCTATTTCTTCACATCCTAAATAACCTCCAACTTCTAGACTTATCATCCCACTTATAAACATTATCCGTAAGCATACTACTCAAGGTCTTAACAATAACATTAGCAAAGAGCATATTACTAAAAGTTTTATCAGCCCTATCATAATAAAAGTTAACATTAAAGGGTACGTAGACCCAACACAACATCCTTAATATGATCATAAGAAAAAAGGAAAAAAAATACAGAACCCAAAGAGAAGGTAATCCTTCTTAAGTAGATTCTAGTCCCATTGGAGTCTCCCAAGATTGTATTCCCAGGTGTCCATCTTCTCCTTTTCATTGCCCGCAGCTTGCTCAATCTGGCCCTACTTCGTCATATTCTTCTTGTTCTTATTAATCCTCCCTTGACCAAAAACCATGCCCAAAACAACATACTTCATAACCCCATCCGTAAAGCATCAAAGGGAGCTTAAGGGATCACAAAGGTTTTGGATTTTGAGGTTATCTTCCGCTTTCTTCATATTGAGAGTAGATACTCTCTCCTTCAGCTCTAGTAAATTCTCATACAAATTATTATTATCGTCTGTCTTAATAGGGGAGTCTTGGGAATAGGGGACCATCTCCTCATCTCCCAACAAATTAGGGGCCTTGAGGCTTTGTTATGGAGTATCTAAATGCTCCTTAGTCTTGCTAATCTCATCCCCTTCTTCCTCTTCTTTTATTTCCTCTTTGAAATTATCTTCAGGTTCATCCTCCTCCTCCTAGAAATCCACATCCTCAAGATTGTGAATGGAATTATCATCCTCCTCCAAATGATAAATTTCCTCCAGATTTTTAACATTGGTCCTGTTATCATATTTTCTATTTTCCTCTTTTCTTTCCTTAGCCCGAAGCCTAGTCGACCTCCTTTACCCAGAGTTGCTATCAATTTTGTCCTATTCCAAAGGTTTTCCCTCCCCTTCATCCTGATTGTGCAGGTCTAGGTCTATGGTTATACTTTTATTGGCAGACTCTTTGCTGGTTTTTTTAGCTTTAACTAGGGAATTCTTGGGGGTTTCAAGCTTTCTCTTATCTGGGTTCACATTTAATAGAGCAAGCTCTAGGGAATATTTATCCAGGAGAGCTCAGGTTTGTTTTCCTCTTTTCTCAGTAGAGGAGGTAGAGCCAAGAGAACACTGAGACATAGGGTCGACAAGAAAAATGTTGTTATATGGAGCCTAATTAGACTCGTAGGTTAAATTTTCCCTACTTCTATCAGTGCAGTTTCCCCTCATATTTTTTGATGGGGGTTTGGGGTAGCGCCCTCAAGGTGGGGTCAAGGGGAAACCCCCGTTACGCACTCCCTGTCGTGATACAGGGCAAGGTCAAGGGGCAGCATCCCGCAAGGCCAAAAAGACTTGTTATTTAATAAAGGTGTTTCCTGTTATTTTTCTATTGGCTAACATGTTGTAACCCTAATTTTTTAACCGACATAAGTCTTGATAAAAAGGCTAAGGGTTAGGGGTTTTCTATAGAAAAGTTTATAGAATTTTACAATGGTATTGAGTTGCAAGGGATTGCTGGTTGTAATCATTTTTATTATTATTATTTACTGGATAATAATATTGGACTCTCTATTTGGTGGATGTAGCTCAAGATTGGGTGAACCACGTTAAATATTGACTCTTTGCTGTTATTATTTCTATTTTTAATTCCTTTGTTTAATATTTATCTGCATATAATTGATATTTTTTGCATGCAATTCCTGACAAGTGGTATCAGAGCTAGTTGTGTTGGATTATCATCTGCAGGAAGATCTCACGGTTGAGTGGGACTCTCATGATTAAGTGGGAGCAATGGCGGATGAGGGTAAATTGAAGGTAGAAAAATTCAATGGGCGAAACTATCAGTTATGGAAGATGGTTGAAGGTGGATCTGTGAGAGATCATTTAAATAATTTTAATACGATTACTAGTCAGTTGTCTTCTCTAAAGGTAAATGTTCATGAAGTTAGGTCTCTCCTGATGTTATCTTATTTTCCTGAAAGCTGGAATGGTTTGGTAATGGCAGTTAGTAACTCTATTTCTAGTACAAATACCTTAAAATTTGATGATGTTTTTAGTGTTCTTGTGAGTGAAGAAATTTGTAGGAAAATCTTAGGTGGATCCACATCAGGTAGTGTTTTGAATGCAAAAAGCAGGGGTAGAGCAAAGGAGAGAGGAAAAGGTTCTAGAGGCCATGGAAAGTCACAAGGAAAATCAAAGGACAAGAGATCCCAATCCAAAGGACCAAAAGATTGTTGAACTGTGGGAAACTAGGTCATCTGAAGAAAGATTGTTGGTCTTGGAAGAATAAAGAAGGAGACAAACAAGAGGGTAATAAGGAGACAAATGTGGTATGTAATAAATCTGAAGAAGATGTTTTGATTCTTTCCCTAGATAATGTTGATGATTTATGGGTTTTAGATTCAGGGGCTTCATTTCATGCTACCCCCCATAGAAGTTATTTTCTTGATTATGTCCAAGGGGATTTTGGGCTGGTTTATTTGGGAGATAATGAACCCTGTCATATTGTTGGAAAGGGAATAACTAAGGTTAAGTTGTATAATGGGAATCATTGGCTACTACAAGAGGTGAGGCACATTCCAAGGCTGAGTAGGAATTTAATTTTAACAGGGCAGCTAGGTGATGAAGGTTGCACAATTAATTTTAATGATAAAATTGGAAGGTTTCAAAGGGTGCCTTGATAGTAGAAAAAGGTGTAAAAGTAGGCACCTTATATCTTTGTATAGGTCATATTATTCCTTCTACTTTAATTGTTGCAGAGAAAACCCAGACACATTTAGGGATCTAGTTGTTGCAAGTTCTGAGACAACACTGTGACACAATAGACTTGGGCATATGAGTGAAAAAGGTATGAAGGTACTTCATTCTAAAAAGGTTTTACCAAGTCTGAAATGCATTAATATGGATTTCTGTGAAAGTTGTGTGTATGGAAAACAAGAGAGTTAGTTTTCTCAATGATGGGAAGAAAAATAAAGATGAAAAGTTGGAGCTTTTGCATATAGATGTAAGGGGACAGGCTCAGGTATCATCCCTTGGTGGCTCTTGGTATTATGTTATATTCATAGATGATGCAACTAGGAAGGTTTGGGTTTATTTCCTTAGGCAGAAATCTAATGTATTTGAAACATTTAAGAAATAGAGAAGCTTCGTTGAAAATGAGACAGGTAAAAGATTAAAATGTCTCAGATCTAATATTGGTGGTGAGTATTGCAGCAAAGAATTTGAATATTATTGCTCCATTAATAGAATTCGTAGGTAGAAAATGGTTCCAAGAACTCCACAAGAAAATGGAGTGGTTGAGCGCATGAATAGGACAATAATGGAGCATGCAAGGAGCATGAGATTGCATGTCGGGATACCTTTAAACATGTGGGCAGAGGTTGTCAATAATGCTATATATTTAATTAATAGAGGTCCTTCAACTCCTTTGGGTTGTGGTATTCCAAAGGAAGCATGGACAGGTAAGAAGGTGAGTTATTCTTTTCTCAAAACCTTCAGATGTGAAGCATTTGCACATGTAGATTCTGAAAATAGAACCAAGCTAGATGCAAAATCAAAAAAATGTATTTTCATTGGATATGGCATTGATAAATTTGGTTATCGGCTTTGGGATGTTGAAAATCTGAAAATTGTGAGAAGCGGGAATGTTGTATTCAATGAGAAGGTATTGTACAAAGATCGGCTGCAGCAGCATGAGAAGAAAGAAAAGGATTTTGTTGTGCTGGATGATATTCCAAATAGTAATGTTCCAGTGGCTCCTCATGCTCTGCAATAGCAACCAGAATTACCACAAACTCCAATGAATGTTACATGGTCAACAAGGCTAGGTAGACCTCCTGGCAGGTTCTCTCCCTCTTTGTATTTTATTTTTTAATAGATGTTGGTGAGCCAAAAGGATATGATGAAGCTGTGAAGGTGGATACAAAGGTTCAGTGGAACTTGCCATGAAAGAAGAAATGGACTCCTTACTCAAAAATCAGACTTGGAAATTATGTAAGTTGCTTGCAAGTAGAAAGGCTTTACAAAACAAATGGGTTTATAGGCTGAAACAGGAAGATGGAGGTAAGAACATATTTAAAGCGAGGTTAGTTGTTAAAGGATTTTCACAGAAAAAGGGCATTGATTTTGCTGAAATTTTCTCTTCGTTTGTTAAGATGACTTCTATTCATACTGTTTTAAGTATTGTGGTTGTTGAAAATTTGCATTTTCAATAGTTAGATATGAAAACTTCCTTTCTCCATGGTGATTTGGAGGAGGAGATATATATGGAACAACCCCGAGGATTTGAGGTCAAAGGTAAGGAAAAATTGGTGTGCAGATTGCAGAATAGCTTATACGGCTTAAAACAAGTACCTCAGTAATGGTACTTGAAATTTGATAGTTTTATGGCTGAGCAAGGCTACAATAGGTGTAATTCTGACCATTGTGTTTATTTTAAGAGGTTGTATAATGAAAGCTACATTATTTTATGTTTATATGTTGATGACATGCTTGTAGTGGGGTCTAACATGGATCACATTAGAGAGTTAAAACAATAGTTAGAAAAATCATTTGCTATGAAGGATTTGGAGGCAACAAAACAAATTCTTGGTATTAAAATTTGCAGAGATAGGAAGAACAAACAATTGACTCTATCTCAGGCTGATTATGTTGAAAAGGTGTTGTAGAGATTCCATATAGAGAATGCAAAAGATGTCAGCACACCTTTGCCTACTCATTTGAAATTGACTAAGGAGATGTGTCTAAAGACACAAGAGGAGAAAGACAAAATGTCCAAGGTACCATATGCTTCAATTGTAGGAAATTTAATGTATGCCATGGTATGCATGAGACTAGATATTGTACATGTTGTTGGAGTCGTAAGAAGGTATATGAGAAATCCCAGATTGGAGGATTGGAATGCAATAAAATGGGTTCTCGGGTATTTGAGAGGTACACGCAATAAGAATTTATGTTTTGGGGGCTCTAATACTGATTTAGCAGGCTATTTACACTCAAATTTGGCAGTAGATATTGATACTAGGCGAAGTTCTATAGGTTATGTCTTTACTGTCGGTGGGACAGTGGTGAGTTAGCTCTCTAGGTTGCAAAAGGTGGTTGCTTTATCTACCACAGAGGCAGAGTATATAGCTGCAACAGAGGCAAGCAAAGAGATGATATGGCTGCAATCTTTCATGGAAGAATTGGGCAAAAGATAGGCTAACAATTATTTATTTACAGATAGCCAGAGTGCCATCCATCTTGCAAAGAATTATGCCTTGTATTCAAAGACAATGTTGGCATTTGCATGAAGATTGCATTAGTGAAATATTATGTTGTCATTGATGTCAATAATCCGGTAATGATATTGTTATAATTTTGATTTGTAACCAGTAGGAAGAGCTAGTGAAAGGAACTATAACCAGTAGGTAAGTTGGTGGAGTGAACCAGTATTGCTAAGTAATGGAGAGTTGAACCAGTAAAACCTACCTGTTGATTTGATAAACCCTAACTGATGAAGTTTGTTATATTAGTTTATGATCTGATGATGAGCGGTAATGATTATGATACGTATGTATGTTGTATGAGAAGAGTTTCAAAGTGCTTTTGGCATGTTGAGATAATGGTTTTTATCTTGGGAATGAGCAAGTATATTGCATGTAATGGAAAACGCGTGATGAGTTACTGAGTTCGATAAAGCGGTGAAGAGCTAGTGAAAAGAACTGTAACCGGGAGAAGAGCAGCCAGATGGTTATGCTATGACTGATGAAAAAGACATGGTATGAAAATTGCACAAGGCACTATATGGATTAAATCAAGCACTAAGAGCATGGTATGAAATGCTTCATTCACACCTGATGAAGATAGGTTTTCAAAGAACAAGTGAAGACAACAACATATATCTGAAATCTGAAGGGGATAAGATACTGATTAGTAAAATGTTTGTAGATGATACCGTATTTGGAGGCAATGATGACATGAGCAATGACTTTGAAAATGGAATGAAAAGTGAGTTTGAAATGTCTCTAGTAGGAGAGATAAAAAATTCATAGGCTTGCAAATACAGCAAATGAAGAGTGGTATTTTCATCACACAGTCTAAATATGTGAAAGAGGTATTAAAGACATTTGATATGAGTGATTGTAAACCAGTTGGGACACCAATGGTTACAGGTTGTAAATTGTCTAAGGAAGATGAAGCCACATCTGTTGATGAAAAGGACTACAAGTCAATGATTGGGAAATTGCACTATGGTGTTCACAGCAAACCAGATATAGCTCATGCAGTTAGTCTAGTTGCTATATTTAAGAAGAATCCAAAGGAAGCACATTTGATAGAAACCAAAAGGATATTTAGATATTTGAAAGGTACTATTGACTATGGATTATGGTATCCATATGCAAGTAACTTTGACTTGAAGGTGTATATAGATGCAGACTGGGCAGGTAATGTTGATGATAGGGAAAGCACAACCGGTGGAGCATTCTTTCTTGGAGGAAGACTTGTTTCATGGAGTAGCAAGAAGAAGAGTTGTATATCACAGTCTGCTGTTGAAGCTGAGTATGTTGCAGCTTATATGAATTGTACCCAGACTATCTGGATGAGGCAAATTTTGGAAGGTTTCAAGATGAAGTTTACAGAACCTGTAAAGATCTTCTGTGACAGTACCAGTGCCATAAATATTTCCAAGAACCCTGTTTTGCATGCATGAACCAAACCTATTGAATTGAATTATCATTTCTTAAGGGAAAAACTGCAGAGTAAAGATGTGATACTGGAGCATGTTTCTACCAAGGAGAAGCTTGCAGATATCTTTACTAAAACTCTGCCTAAGACTACTTTTGAGTATCTTAGAAGTCAGCTAGGGGTTGTACCCCTTCATGAGGTCAATTGAGCATGATGTAGAGTACATCAGTCCCGGAGCTACTTGCATTGTTTACAACGGGATTGGTGTAGACGTGGAGATATTCCATAGGGTGAGCATCAAGTTGCAGGTTGTTGATGTTGAACAATGAAGTTGGGCATTGCATGTTTTACTTGTACTTTGGCATTGTTGTCAAAGGGGGAGAAGAACTATGTGATTATGGGGAGAAGAATTGTATGATTGAGAGAGAGAAGGTCTATAGCTAGTTACTAGTTGAAGACAAGGAGAGTACATGGTAAAATGTAAACCGGGATTCCTATTCACAATCATAGCAATCAATGGTATTGATATTTGTATTACCATCAATGCCAAAGGGAGAGATTGCTGGCATTTGCATGAAGATTACATTAATGAAATATTATGTTGTCATTGATGTCAATTAACTGGTAATGATATTGTTATAATATTGTTTTGTAATCAGTAGGAAGAGATAGTGAAAGGAACTGTAACCGATAGGTGAGTTTGTGGAGTGAACCGGTATTGCTATGTAATGGAGAGTTAAACCAGTAAACCCTACCTGTTGATTTGATAAACCCTAACCAATGAAGTTTGTTATATTAGTTTATGATCTGATGATGAGCGGTAATGATTATGACACATATGAATGTTGTATGAGAAGAGTTTCAAAGTGTTTTTGGCACGTTGAGATAATGGTTTTTATCTTGGGAATGAGCAAGTATATTGCATGTAATGGAAAACGCGTGATGAGTTAATGAGTTTGATGAAGTGGTGATCAAGGAGTGGTCGAGGCTATCTTGAATGATGTGCAGAGATTGTTATGTAATCCAACGGTCATACTTGAACCGACTTGTTTGTAATCTCTATGAGAGAATTAGGTTTTTGTTGTGTTACCGACCTGTTGATTTGTTTATAAGGTTGACAAGTTGTTTTGTTTCAGAGTTGGGAAATTTCTACCTAAGTGTGGTTGTCGAGCCAGATGATGTATTTGCAGTTTGTGTAAAGGCAGATAGGAGCCTGAAAAGGATCTCAACAAGCAAGTGTAGTGCTATTTAACCAAATCAGCAAACCCCTGTTGTTTTATAACAATTACAGTAGTTAAAATCGCCTAACCGGGTAACCTCGAACATGCTTAGTGTTATTCAAATCCTCTAACGAGGTGGTCCATTAGCTTGGATTTCAAATCCTGTATCGATGTTACTCCTCATAGGGTATTGCTTGTAATAGGGAATTATAGTCAATCCCTTAACCGGGTAGTCCCTAAGAGGATCTGTTCTTAACAAGAATTTTGTAAGGCTTTAACAGGCTTGGCTCCTAATAGGGTGAAGTTCAGAAGAGTTCAGAATACTTGTGGGTATTCATCCCCATCATGATTTTTCCCATTTGGGTTTCCACGTCAAAAATATTGTGTCAAGTGGTGAATATTTTTGTGGTTATGTTTACTATAGTTGAATTGCTTAACTGCTTAATCCACTTTCATATGTTATGATAATAGACAGCAATTGTGAAATGAATTTTTACTTATGTCAGTAAAGTATTTGGATGTTTATGAGTTTCAAGTTGTTTTACTATTAATCTGTTATAACAGTCAACCAGTTTATGTTGACAGTGATATTGCATTTGTAGTTCAGTGGTTTAACTTGTTAGTTTAGAGATTGCTTTAAGAGGTTGATTCTAAGATTGGTGAAATTTTATATCAGTTTTCTATCTACTGATTCCCCCCCTCTCTCTCTTAGTAGTTGACTGGATCCTTATTCTTTCATCATACCATCAGACAAAAAACATACAACTGAGGTATCATTTCATTCGGTCAGTGTTGGATGATGGACAATTACGGCTAGAAAAGGTACATACAGATGAAAATCTAGTAGATATGTTTATAAAGGTAGTGACAAGGGAAAAGTTGAGCTCCTCTTCATCTCTGGTTGGTCTTCAAGACTGAAAATAAAAATAAAAAGAACAACAGAGTCTAGCGTGTTTCATTCCAGTGGGAGCTACAAGGTCAACCATGTTATGATCAGTCTCCAAGTGGGAGATTGTTTTTATATGGAGCCTAATTAGACTCAGAGATAAATATTTTTCATAAACCCTTTGTAGTCACCATTGCTATGTCTTTCCACCCATTCACAAACATTCGGCAGATCGGTGACCTCCACGATGTAATTCGGCGTCACATTGAAGGAGATCCTCTCGATAGTCACAAGACCATTCTGCCAAGAGTTGCAGGAACTGTGCCATCAGGGCCTTATTGTAATGCTTCAGAGCCAGAAAGAAAGGGGTAAAACCAACATTCTGAAACAGCACCCAAATCTCCTCATTGTCACGAAGCCCATAACAGTTTTTAGGCTCAGTTCTCTTAAGAGGGCCCCCCATGTTGGAAGTAGGACAAATAGAGCGCAAATTATCTCTATGAAAATGACCCGAGAAATAGCTCAGGTTCTTCACAATCGCAGGCAAACATAAAAAAATATTTTTGGAAAGGTCATTTTTAACTCTTTCACACCATTGTCGTTACATTTGTGATTTCCTTTCAAATTTTTAAACTTTAAGGCTCCACGAAAATAAAAAGCGTTGTATTTACTTCTAATAAATACCCAATCTAAAGAGATCTATTTGAAGTGATGAGCCTTAGATCCCATACCTACCTCTAGACCTTTCGGTTCCATGTCATCTCTGTCATACATAGTCCAGTTGGAAAAATAACATGTAAGCATAAAGCTCCAAATCACCCAAACCCTACCTATCATACTATAGGGGCCCACATAATTTTTGAAATTTTGATAAAAGGCGGTCATGTAAACAACTACTCAAAACCCGACCACTAGAACCCTTGTTGGTATCTGCCTGTGTTCCCCTGTTTGCACTTAATCCTTTCATGAGCCATAATCTCTTTGAGCTCCCTAGAGCTTTCACTAAAGTTAAAAAATCGCCAATCCGCAAACCCTGATTGGCAATAAGGTCAGCAACCAAATTTCCCTCCCTATAGGTATGTTGAATAGTAATATTCTCAAAGAGATTAAGGACACTTTTACAATTGTTTATAATCCCACGAATCTCCTAGGGGGGAAATGGAGTTATTAAGACAGTCAATGATCAAATTTGAATCTCTTTCCAAGATAACATTCCCCATCGAGTTATGTTAAAGCTTAGAGAGGCACATCCAAGCCGTCATAGCTTTAGCTCTGTTATTCATGTCAATCCCTAAATTGGTACCATAACCTTCAATCAGCCTCCCCGCTGATCTCTAATTAATCTGCCCACCTCAGACAAACCAAGGTTACCTTTAATCAACCATCAAAATTACAGTTGATCCAACCCAAATCCAGAGGGAGTCAAGAGTAACTTTTTCTCAATAACAAGTTATTCCAGTTAAGCTTCAAGAATTTATGTTGAATACCCCATTTGTATCTTAATTTTAGGTCCAACAAAGTAGGTAAGACCTTAGAGATGTCTGGGGAGCTCGCATTGATATTTTGTCTCACCTACTATTTTATGATATTAGCGAGAACATTGCTATTTTTCCTCTCTTCTCTAAAAACTCCATTATTTCGTTCCTTACAGATGTTCCAGGACATAATTGGGGGGTTTTGAAGCCATAGATTCCTAGAAATAGGGTGAGAGTAGGGGATCAGAGTCCATGAATCCATGAAGTTTCTCATGATTTTAGGATGAATCCAATAAATTTTCAATTCCTTCATAATAGCATCCCAAATCTCCTAAGCATAACTACAGTGAAAAATATGATCTATACTTTCCATGTCCTTATAACAAAGCTCACATCTATTAGCAAAGGAGAAGCCTCACTTGTTAAGATTATCAATAGTCAAAATCCTCCCATGAGTCATAGCCCAACAAAAACAATTTATTTTATGAATTAGGACTTTGATCCAGATTTCTTTCCAATTGAAATTCTCTGCAATTTCTACCTCCATATCCTGGTAAGCCTATTTGACAGTGAAGATTCTTGATGAATTGATTTTCCATAGCCATTCATCCTCCATATGCGAGGAGAAAGGGGAACAATCAGGAAGAAGATCTAAGAGATCCTTAGCCTCCATCATAAGCTGATCTTTAACCTTCACAGGGATATCAAAACAATTAGTGATAGTCCCTTTCAGATTTCTCCAAGTAGCTGTCTCCCCCTGCCACACTATGTAGTCATGTACTTTCACCTCATAGCATCTACTTAGGAAGGCATAGATGTTTCTAAGATGTGGGAGATCAACAAGGGCCTAGTGGTGCTCCCAGGCATCTTTCTAGAAGTCGGTTCTTTTCCTGTTACCTATAATCATTTTGTCATTCTTTTTATGTCTTTTCTAATTTTAGTGGCATTAATCCAAATGGAGGAGCTAGAAGGTAGCTCCACAAAATTTATGAACTTATCAGAGATTGGAGTATGAAGGTATTTAGCTCTCAAAATGTTGGTCCAATCCTTCTCCTCTTCAGATAGCTGCCACCCAATTTTAGTTAATAGGGCTCTATTGAAGGTTTTAATTTTTATTATACCTAGCCCCCCCATCTTCACAGGTCTACACACTTTTTCCCAAGAAACCAATGAATTTCTATTTCTTTCTTCAGTTCCCAACTAGAGGAATCTATTTTGGAATCTTTTAATCTTATCAGCCACAACCCCAGACAATTTAAAAAGGGAAAGGTAATAGATAGGTAAATTTTGTAGACAGGATTTCACCAATTGTAATTTTCCTGCCATACTAAGGAGCTTCCCTTTCCAGCCAACTAGTTTCTTGTGGAACCTTTCAATAATTCCATTCCAAAAGACCATGGAAGGAGCTTTAGAGATGAGGGGAAGCCCAAGATAAGAATCAGGAAGTGTAGAAATTTGGCAAGCTAAGATAGTGGAGATTTTAGCTTGAAGGGTGGGAGAGCCCTAACTTCAGGAGATAATATTAGGAGAGCCCTAACTTCTTCATCAAAATTTACCTTTAGAAAAGATAACTCATTAGTAATTGTATTAACTCATTTAAATGATCTGTCATAGATCCACCTTCAACCATCTTCCATAGCTAATAGTTCTGCCCATTGAATTTTCTACCTTCAATTCACCCTCGTCCGCCATTATGCCCACTTAACTGTGAGACTCCCACTCAACCATGAGATCTTCCTGCAAACAAGAATCGAACACAACCAGCTCTGATACCACTTGTTAGGAATCACATGCAGAAAATATCAATTATATGCAGATAAATATTAAACATGCGAATAAAAACAAAGAAATAATAACATTGAAGAGACAATATTTAACGTGGTTCACTCAATCTAGGGCTACATCCACCAAATAGAGATTCCAATATTATTATCTAGTAAATCAAAAAAAAAATGATTATAGCCAGTAACCCCTTGCAACTCAATACTATTGCAAAATTCTATAAAATTCTTTACAGAAAACCCCTATATACATACATACATACATACATACATACATACATACATACACACACACACATACATAGATACATACATACATACATACACACATACATACATACATGTATGTATGTATGTATGTATGTATGTATCTATGTGTGTGTGTGTATGTATGTATGTATATACATATGTATGTATGTATGTATGTATGTGTGTATGTATGTATGTATGTATCTATGTATGTGTGTGTGTATGTATGTATTTATGTATGTATGTATATAACTTAAATCTGCACATGTATCATTTTTTGAATCTTCTTCTATACTATCATATTTATTCTTCACTTCTCTCTTATAATCTGTTTGTACTTGAAAGATAAGACATTCTTCACACACTCTTACTTATTTTCAAGTCTAATTTTCTTTTTTTCTTCACAATCTTACCACTATTATTCATCTCTATTTATGACTTATCTTCTAAAAGTCATACCTTTTTGGAATAGACATTTCTTTGACGAGACATGTCTTCCATGTGCTAATTGTTGGTTTTATTCCTCATTGAAAGTGGATTAGTCAACATAATATTGTTTGTTTAATAAACACACCACAAAAATCATTTCTTTCAATGTAGATGAGTTTGCATATATTAGGGCTATGAAATCATACCTTTTTGATACATTTTTTGTTTTCTTTATCATATTAGTTATGCTTCTTGTTAACTAATGTTTTGTTCTTAATAATGAAACACTTGTTTTATTCTTAAAAGTAGATTGTAGACAACAAATATGCCATGACTAAAATAATACTTTGTTTTGTTAAATAATGGCAATGTAATGAATTATAGTTCTCGTAGGGGTAGTTGGCAGTTGCCGACAGTTGGCACTCTTAACCAACTATCGAGTGTTATATATATCTCATCTTGTATCGGGAATAGGGAATTCATTGTTGTACACATTACAAGTTCTAGCATAAAAGATAGATCATTCTACCATATGTTACTCTGAATTCTAGATATTGTGTTGTTCATGTTTCTGTTACACTTGTTGTTTACTTCCAGTAGTTAAAGAACATATCTTGTAGAGAGTAAACATTTTGGCATCATTTTAGGGGTAGTTGGTAGTTGTCGGCAGTTGGCACTCTTAACCAACCACCAAGTGGTATATATATCTTATATTGTATCAAGAACAAGGAGTTCATTGTTGTACACATTAAATGTTCTAGGATTAAGAAAAGTTTTATCAATTATCCAAAATGGCAGTGCCTGATGGATTTAGTGAAGAGCCACCTCATGAGAGCAAGCAGGGCCTCGAATATTACTCTATGGATGATTGCTTTATTGAACAAAATATGAAATGGCCAAGTGTAAGATTAGGCACAGCTACTCTCAAAGCACATACATGAGTATCTTATCCTCTAGCACAAAAAAATTTCCATGTGCCACCATGCTATGGGCTTATTATTGGAAGCCCTCTAGACACAGGTTCCAATAGACAATTGGGAGAGGTTCCAACCTTGCAACCAAGTAGACCCTACGATGCTCCTAATTTTCTTAGGACACACATAGATACTTTCACAACCAAAGGGAGTGGCCATGCCCACATTCAGCCGCCAGTGAGGAAGAAATCTAGACAGGACACAAGGCCAATTGTGGAGGAAGACACTATGTAGGAAGAAGAGGGTACAGAGGAATTTCAGAGTGGAAGTGGGGATGAAACCTTCAGAATAGCACCACATGGTAGTGATACTAAACAAGTAGAAGGATCTAAGGGCGAGGGAGAAGCAGTCAAGGGAGGAACAGAAAAACCCTCAGCCATGGAGGTCACTGAGGTCATACAAAAAAAAACACCACCTATAGCTAACAAGAGAACAGGCACATCACCTATAGAGAGGATCACGAAAAGGATTAAATTCACACCATTGAAATTGCCCCTACAGCACACTCATGGCAAGGAACCAAGTATGTATCACTACATTGTTCAAAGAGGCAACTCATGTTGCCCTTTTATTACAGCCCACATGACCTGTAGGAAGTGCCACCACACAAGCCCCACAGAAGGGAAGTCCTATGCCCCAAACGTCCATGAATACACCTACAGACGAAGGGACTACAGATGAATGGATGGTACACGAAGATTCCCTACCTAAGGGTGATACACCTATGATCAAGGCATCATGCTGATGCTAGAGTTGATAATTTATTGAGTAGATTCAATGTGTGAACCACAAAATTCCTCAACTGTCACCAAGTTTTACGATGGGCATTCAATTGGGAGATTCACATCATGCAAAGGTGCCCCCACCGGCACAGAAGGAATCCACTCTATAGGAGGTTAGACTAGAGGTGATAGAAATTGATGAGGAGAGTGCACACCTCGGTGGCGAGGGGGATGCATCTAGGCAAGGGATGCAGATGGTAACTGAGGCCTCTAGTGGAAGAGCCACACATGAGGGACATTTTTGGGTTTCTAACCTCAACCCACAAAACGTGCTCGGTACCATTCAAAGGTACCTCTTGGAGATGGGGGATATTGTTATGGGCACTTGAGAGGTGGCAGAACTAGCCAAGTAGGTGGATATTATAGTTATACTAGCTGAAGTTGAGAAACTATTGACATTTATGATGAGTGGATGCGTAGAGGATTTCGCGCAACACTTTCAAGCCAAGGGATCGCTAGGCACTAAGACACCTAAGAGGGTGGGAGCATGGATTCATACACATGTTGGCAAGGGGAGTGGGGTATTGGGTACCCTTTGAGCATGGACAGCATGTTTTGTGTTGTGTTTTATGAGTTGTAAAAGGTCATCCACTCGATCAAGGAAGCTGCAACAGGAAGACTAGCCGCACTTGAGGAGTTGGAGAGGCAAAAACATCTTATCACTGGTGAGAGGGACCAGCGAATGATGTTGGAAACAAAAATAGGTGGCCATACTAGTAAAAGATACACAACTGAGGGAGATAGAGACCCACATAGCCACCTTGTCTTGACAGTTGGAGACCACTCAAAATAAATTCATGAAGGCAGTTCAGTTGGCAAAGGTAGCTCAAGAGCACTAGAGGATTGTCGAGCGGGACCTCCGGATTTTGACTGACTAGGTGCAACACCTCCGTCATCAGCTTGCAACATCTCAGGGTGCCCCCAAACTGACCCCTTCAGTTACTACAAGGACGTCCTTTCACATTCCCTCTTTTCAATAATTTTGTAATTAGGTAGCCCCATTTTGTTTCCATCATCTAGAAGACAACTTCTTTTTTGTGGGGGCTGATGTAGATGACAAATATGTCATGACTAAAATAATACTTTGTTTTGTTAAATAATGACAATTTAATGAATTATAGTTTCTATAGGGATAGTTGGTACTTGCCCGACAGTTGGCACTCTTAACCAACCATCGAGTGGTGTATATATATATATATATATATATATATATATATATATATATATATATATATATATATATATATATATATATATCATCTTGTATCGAGAACAAGGAGTTCATTGTTGTACATATTACATGTTTTGGAATAAAAGTTGTTCATGTTCCTATTACATTTCCTCTTTACCCTTAGTAGTTGAAGCACATATCCCATAGGGAGTAAACATAGATTGCCATCTTCTTACATGTTTCTTGAACATAGATGAAGTAGCTGTCATTATTTGTTGTTTGTTCTAATAATGAGCCAATGCATTGTCTTGTCTTTTATAAAATATTTTCAATCGATGCTAATGAAGTCAGCAATAGTATCTTAGGATATGAACTTGCCCAAGATTGAAGCCGGTACCTTAATGAGTCACTATCTTAGGATAAGTTGTTCATTTTCTGTATCAAATCGCTTCTTTTAGAAGATATTGCAACATAAAACAATTTTATATGATCGTTTCACCTTAAGAATTATATTCAACATGATCGGCCATTCTGAATTTGGCTTTATCACTTCTTTCTATTGACATCGACCCCATTGGATATGACAATCATAAGAAGAAGTCTCCCCATAATAAACACGGACATTCTTCTAAAATTCAATACCAATTTTTGCCCTAGGATTTCTCTCAACATGAAAGGCTTTCGCATGCTCCATAATCAACAAGATTAAGCCCTTGTAGAGAACAAGGGAGGAAGCCCTTTTCTCATGAGTTCTAATGCTATGATTTAAAGACAAGGCCAAATAAAAGGGCAAAGAAATGCATTTGTTCTATCGGAATTGATTCAAAATGACAAAATGATAGTTGAATAAGCTACAGAATTTACCGTCTAGGGTGAGGTGTCGCATTATGAGCTCCGAAATCACTCGCCATGGCTTCGTGAGTGAAGTTATATCCCACCTTGCATCGGTATTCTTCCTCACTTTCCCCCTCTCTTTCTATAGGAAAAATGTATCCATAGCCTTGATCGCACATTTCTTATCTCTGTAGAATTTGGTTCCCTCAATCAAGGTGTTGGATACCTTAGCCACAAGCTCCTCATTAACCTCCAAATCGATGCCATAGACACTAATCACACCATCCTTCCACCCCTGAACAAAGGCCTCGGTGACAAGGGCATCCACTCCATGCAAAGTCTTGATATAGCCAGTCAATCCTTTTGTTGAGAGCTCATCCCAAACAATAGCCTCACTTCACCTTTTTTCATAAACACTAGGTTCCAGACGGTTCATGTCTCCCCCCATCCTACAGAAAACCGCAATCGCAATAGGTTGCAACAGAACCAAGTTTAAGCAAAACTAGATGAAAAGGATTAAAAAAGCTCCCAAAAAGTTTGTCTTTCCCCTCATAAATGATGTCCTATCGGGGACACTGAGAAGTCCGTTATTCTCCATCATTTCCAAGAACCCCTTACACTTAGCACGCATTAGAATCATTGTTGATAAGCATGTGGAGATCCAGTGGGATCCGGTCATAAATGTTCAAGACTTTTCTACTTGGTAAACCAAACCCAATGTTGGCTAAATTATTCGCCACCTTATTACCTTCACAGTACACATGTGAAATTTTAAAATCATCAAAGTCTCTAAGGAGCATTAAGCAATATTCAATAATATGTTTAATTTACCAACTAGGGGGGGAGGAACCCATTAAGAAATTAATGATGTTTAGGGAGTCACATTCCTACCAAACCCTTCTCAATCATTTCTCTTTAGCCAATTTGATCTCAGCATAGGCTGCAAAAGCCTCAACAAAGTGGTTTGTTTGGGTACCCAAAGGGAGGGCCACCGATGAGACCAGCCTACCATTGTTATCACGCCCCACTCCCCCACATCCTGTAGGTTTGAGGTTCCCTAGCCAAAACATATATTTTGAAGGATAAATGATAATAATAAATCCCATGCATGTCATCTTGTTTGTTTTATCAATAACCATTGATCTTCGTCAAGATTTGTTTGAACATCATATTTAAAATAAATTTAAAAAGTACAAGACAATGAACATAGTGGTTTAATATATGTTATAATTATATATGTCTTGGTTGAATGAGTAGGTCAATTTGACTTTGGTTTTATCACCAATATATTAACATAAAGCTTTATATTCAAATAGAATTAATCTTAACCACCTAATGTGCTTATATTTAATAAAGTAAATATTTTGATATGATCATTTTATTATTTAGTTATAATATTATTTTCTTATTAAACTATGCAAAGTTTTGAAAGGATTCAAAACCTTTTGCAAAGGGATCAGAAATAGCAACTGAAAAAGAGTAGGACAAAAATGGGATAATAGTAACTAGGAAAAAATAGAAAGTCTTAACCAAAGATATAACTAGAATTATTCACAAATAAAGGCTTGGAGCAAGAAGGAGACATAAAATTAGGAAGACCATTCTTCCTCCTATGTGCAATTGTGCAACATGGGTCATTTTCCAAATTTAAAACCAAAGGGCAACATGAGCGAGAAGATCCCCGAACGAATTACCATAAAGAAAATCCATATCAGAATCAAGAGGAGAAGACATAACTAGAATAAAAAGAAAATTGGGAGCCTTGCTTAAGAGTAGATTAGAAGTAATTGGAAAAGAAGCAAGTAGCTCCAAATCCATAGACACAAAAATAAAGCTAGGAAGAGAAGATTTAGGAATGGGCAATTATATATCATCAAAAATAGCATCCAAATCATCTATTGAAATATTATCAAGAAAAGTAATGTGGTGATCATGAAGAGAATTCCTCAAAGTTGATGATGACTGCCTATGACCATGAAGGAGCAATCAAAACCAAAAACCCATTAGAAAAATAGTGCCTACAACAAAAAGGGATCCACTCATGGGCCACCATTTGAAACTAATACCTATACTTAACTTCCATAATGACCTCTCCAGGTAGAGATTTAGAGTGTTAAGTTCAACTAAAATATAATAAAAAGAAGTGTGACCAAAGTCTTTGGATACAAATTCCACCTTCAAGAATCTTCCTAAACTATTATCAATAGCCTCATAAACTTCATCAGACTAGAAATGAAGGGGAAAATTAGGGAAATATTACCCAAGCAAGAAAAATATTAGTAGAATCATTCAAAGGGTTGAAATAAGAATTCAAAGGGAAAACTAAGAGGGGATGTGAATCCCACATCCTAGTACCAACATCCCATGAAAAAATACCTAGGAGAAGGGTAAATATCCATTTTGCACTCGATGAAAGGAGACCATACCTCAGAGATCTAGCAGTGCAAATCAGGCAGGGAAGACCAAAAATAATAAAACCTCTAGGTTAAACCCTTCATAGAAAACTAATCCTTGCATTCAATTATTGCTCTTTGTAGAGGATTCATAGCAGTAGTAGAACCATAGAGAATGGTCCACTTGATAGAATTTTTCACCTTCATTGAAACACCAAAAGTGGTTGAAGCCTACACAACATTAGAAA
Organism: Cryptomeria japonica; assembly: GCF_030272615.1. Lineage (NCBI taxonomy): Eukaryota > Viridiplantae > Streptophyta > Pinopsida > Cupressales > Cupressaceae > Cryptomeria > Cryptomeria japonica. Next base: position 158,155,420 of record NC_081412.1, read on the forward strand.
AAGAAGACTTTTGCAAAGAAAAACTAGTAAGGGAACTAATAGAACCCACTAATTTTATATTAGATGTAGTCCCAACTAATCCACGAGGTAAAGAAAACATTACACCAACAAAGCCAAAAACCTAGCAAGGGATGTAACCAAGGATTAAGTAGTCTTCATGAGTGAAACCAAACAACCATCAAATTTATGGTAGGTGGAGACCTACTAGGCAGGAAACAAGAATTCAAAAAGGAAATAGAAGTCATTGAAGAGATACGAGAGTATGTTGTTAGCTAACCTTTTAGTATGTTGTTAGTGAACAGATTTCTCCTTCAAAGATAACTATACAAATAAACTCAAAATGCTGAGAATGAAGGACAAAAAGTACTAACAGTTGGATAGATTATCATTGAAGTGATAATCTTCCTCTGAATTGAGAGGTACAGCTCCCTCTCAATTCATAGGAAGATTATCACTTCAATGATAATCTATCCAACTGTTGGTACTTTTTGTCCTTCATTCTGGGCATTTTTAGTTTATTTGTATAGTAATCTTCAAAGGACAAATTTGTTCACTAACAGATTTTTGGCGACTCTGCTAGGGATTCAGAATCAAAGACTAGTGCATTTTGTTTCCTTAGATTTGTAGATTTATCTCTGTGCAGGAGATTGGTGACTCTGTATATAAACATCATGCTCAAGGCAAGAGCAATGAGAAAAGGGAAAAGACCAGATCCTTCGATCTTGGAAATTATTTCAATAGATGATAAAATATTGCATGACTTTTTGGAGCATTACAAAGAAAGTATTTCTCATGCTGTTAGAAATAATATAAGTGTGGAAGATGATCATGCATCCACTCTTCTATGGAGAGGTCTTTGTGTTAGATTTCATAAATTGAAAGAATTGAAAGAAAAGACAAGAATCTTGCAAGTTTATGCAAAGAAAATATTGCAGCTGAAAGAAGAATTAAAATTTGATGATGATGAGGCTTCAATCATCCTAGTTTCATCTCACTCCTATAATTACTTTGTCTTGAATGAGTGAGAAGTTCAGCAAGAAATAGTTCGGTCTCATGAAAGTCAAACAATGGTAAGTGAGAATAATCAAGACAACATTGGAGAACTTGTGGGCTTGAACGAAATAGGTTTTTTGAGGTCTTTCTCTTACTCGGAAATAGAAACTTTCAGTTTTGATAGTATGGAAAGTTATCTTGTTCCAAAAAGTATAAAAGATGAAAATTTTTAGATTTAAATGCAACTAGAGTATGAAGCTTTCAAACGTATACATGAAATTGATGAAAATGATTCTTTATGTTTAAAAGCTTGTGATGAGTCCTTCGTAGAATCATTTCATTTTGACAGTAAAGCAATATTATGTCTTCCTAATGAAGAGTTGCAGTCCCAAGAACTATTGACTGGTTTGGATAGTACTTCTTTCTGCGAAGAGATCATAGAGAAATACTTGTCATCCATTGAAGAAGGGGATTTCAAGGAGAAGGATTCAGGTATTAATTCATTTCATGCATTAAGTTTGGATAGGGAATTTGCAGATTTAATTTCAGTAAAAGATGTTGAAGTTGTTTTAGCTAAGTTGGATCCCATGCATGATGAAGTGTCTCTCTATTCCGAGATTAGTTCAAATGCTGAAAATTATTTTAAGAATGATGGTCTTAATAGTGGTGATTGTGAGAATGATGCAGCCTTTTCCCTAGGAATTTGTGAGCATTACTTTTTTCAGCCAGAAATAGAACATTATTTGAGAAGTACTGTGCAGATGTTTCCAGAAAATTCAGAAGTTCATGATGAAACATGGCTTTTTGGGCATGAATGTATATTCACAAAGTTCCTACATATTGTTAGTTTGGTGTTCAGCATTGAAGAAGTTACCAGAAGAGAATGGTTTTGGGTTGCTTCATTTGAACACAAGCCATTTTTTAGAAAAGGCTCCTTCTTGTCCCAACCGGTGGATGGTTTTGTGTAAGAAGTTCTTGGCTCCAGTTCTCATGGTGGGATTTTCCTACATATGTATTTTTGTAAATAATATTTTTGGTGTGATCTAGGTGTAGCTTGTCTTAATTTTCAACCTTGGTTTAGTGTGGGTTTTGGCTTGTTAGTTTTTCCTTGTTGCCTCCACCCTTTTCAAGAAGCTCCATGTGCTTTGTTTTTCTTGACTCTGTTGCCCAATGGTTAGGCAGTGATCATTTCCAAAGATATTATGGATTCTCCTAGTCCTTTACAGTCCCGGTCCCCAGTCAGAGCCAATGTTATCTTGTCATTCATCCCTCATAACAAGAGTGAGTCGCCTTGCAAAATTTGTAGTTGAAAATTCATTGGTTCAATCCCTAATCCTCCTGTAAATCATTTCTAAATCCTTACCATTACATTTCAATAGTTGTTTGAACCTCATGAACCCCTTGAACTCCTTGAACCATCTTGAACAGAGTTCATAGTGTTCATTTAGGTACCACAGGTGCTAAGTTGTGTCGAAGACATTTTCGGGCTAACATTCATATCAAGTGTTTTGCAGTAGCTTTATTTCACGATCGCGGATGATGTTTCATATACTCTTTCTTCAGACTGTGAACCATTTGAACCTAGTTCAAATAGTTCAGTGATGTTCAAAGTGTTTGATGAAATTCAAGGTTCAAGTTCTGCAAGTCTGATTTTATGACAGTCATATAGACCCGCACACAGTAGCTCATATCTTTTTACACAGACATTATTTTGACATCGCTCTAGTCAGAATGCAGAAAACTAGGTTGTGGCCAACATATCCAAAATTTAGAAAGATCCAATGGTGGAAACAAAATTTATGACCCCCGTACCAAGATAGACTTTGACTGTCACAAATATTTTCAGTCCACCCAGCATAATGAATATTTTCACTTTGGTTTAAAATATTCAAGTGCCACTTGTCCAAATATTTTTATAAACTTTAGAGAATTATATTTCTAATGTTTATAAATATTTGATGTTATAAATAAGAGGAATGGGGAAAGTGAAAAGCATAAGTTAAAATTTTTTCAAGATTCAGTTATAAAAACTGAATAAAGATTTCATGTAACTATTTATTGTGAAAGGATTGAAAGAGGAGTGGTTCTTTTTCTTTTTCTTTTCTTCCAGCAGCCTATGGGTGAGGGAGAGTAGATTTTTATTTGTAAGGGAGGAGATGAAGCTTTTCTAAGCAATGCTTTGTACAGAAAATATCAATCTTTGAGTTGATTTTCAGACATGAATAGAATGCAGATGATATCTTCAATCTTTGTGTTGCTGATATTCTTCTCATGATTGTAGCTAGACTTTGAGCCTTTGCAGTTGTTTATTAATGTCCTTTCTATTATAATCAATTGTGTATGTGGATTTATTACAAGTCTGTGTGCTTGACAGTAAGCCATATTGGAGCAACGACTTTCTCTATTAGTTTTTAGTCCAAGTGCTATCCATAAGTGTAGAAAATTAAACTTTGATTTAGTGGTCTTCATTTATATCTGTTTTGCAAGCCTTTGGCATTCATTTTCATGGCTATGGATGAATGTTATTTTCCTTTATTGCTTTCTGTTTAAAAGCATATCAGCAATTTAATTCCTTGTAAATCTTCTAAGACGGAGTTGTACCTCTCAATTCGGAGGAAGATTATCACTTCAATGATAATCTATCCAACTGTTAGTACCTTTTGTCCTTCATTCTGGGTATTTTGAGTTTATTTGTATAGTTATCTTCGAAGGACAAATATGTTCACTAACATATGTTTAATTTTGTAATCATGTATGATTGTGAGACATGGACCAGCTCTGATACCATGTGAGTTTCTGCCAAGATCAAGAGGCAATGGAAAGCACAAATGAGAGAAAACAAAAATAGATGATAGGAATAAACTATATTCTATCAAGAGAAAATACTGATCAATTGGATCATCAATCGATACATACAATGAATATGAGCCTGCTTATATAGGCAAGGCTATATGGATATGTGAGCACACAAATATGGCATGTGGCTCAATAAGAAACAAGGGTAGGTAGGAAATACGTGTGGGTAGGTAGGAGAAACAATATAATATTCCACATGAGGTGGATCACCCACTGAATGTGGAGTGTAACAACAAGATCACACCATAAAAGGTGGAAATTCTCCTACACACACTATCCCAATGTGGCACAAACACCCAAGTGTCTCATACCCAAACTACAATGAAATGCATGTACCTAAGTAAACTTAAGTAAGGTGTAATAATATCCAAGATGAATAATTATTTACACCAACACCCCCCCTTAAGTGCAACTTAGGGGAATGCACTAAAGTCTACAATGCAACTAAGTAATGCAAGATGGGTCCCGACTACTAGGCCATGTTAGGTACCCATGTACAAATGCAAATGCATGCAAACCAATGCAATGAAATCTCTCACAAAGCAGGGAAAGAGTGAAAAACCAATAGGAAAAAACCCTCCCCCAAAAGAGAGATGAAAACTAGATACAAAGAACTCTCATAGAAGTATGTGAAGGACAAAACCCCATGTGAGGAAAAAGTCCCCCCAATATGAGAGAAGAAGAAGAGAGACTAGGAAGCCCCCCCTCAATCTGGAATCTACACCAACGATAGAAGCTCAAAGATGAATGAAGAAACTGCTCCATGAACGTCAAACAACATTCCTCCCCTTAGGAAGAAACAAAGCCAAAGGTGTATCCATGAAGTCTCCCCAATCATGAAGGGAAGATGAAGCAAAAATACTCATGATGAAAGGAATCTCTGAAAACTGCTCAAGTGTCCCCATGTCGATGTTGAAAGGTACCCCCTCCAAAGGTGGTAAACTATGCCACACTGCTTTAAAAGGCACTCCAAGATCTAGTGGAGATGAATGCAGAACAATATCCAAATACTCATATGTCTCCTCAAAAGATAAAGAGACCTCCTCCAAGTGTTGTACAAAAGTATCCACAATCATGTCAACCTCTAAAGATTGATCATGTAGAGAATGCACAAGAGGGTCAGAGTGATCCCTCGCAACAATCAAAGAAGGATCATCTTCATCAAAGAGAAGATGAATGTCATCAATTGTGTCTCCCAAATCTGCAATGTAGGAGTCCACAAACAAACCTGCAATATCTGTCAAGTAGGCATCCCAATCAACTGAAGCTGGAAGACATAAAATATCCTGCTGCACTAAATCATAAGAAGGCAAACTGTCACACTAGTTGCATCATCAAGTGCAATAGGTGATGTGATATCAATATAAGGAGATGAAATGCAAGGCTCAATAACGGGGTCACAAGTGAGAATCCCCAAGTTCAAATTCTCAAAGTTCTCCTCAAAATCTGAATCATCAACATAGGAAGAATCAACCTCATCAATAGGACCAAAATCTAAAAAAGAGTACAACCAAGATGCATGATCAACCACCCCAGTTGCAATGATAGCTCCACTCTCCAAGTCTCTAATGATAACTGAATCAAGTGTGAACTCTACATTTTTCCTAGTTTCCCCATGTGTGATTTGATAGATGGAAAGAATATTATTTGTCAAGTGGGGTACACAAACCACATCATTGAAGGAGTTATCCCCAATGGTAATAGATCCTTTCCCAATCACATCGATGTATGTATGATTGCCCATCAAAATCTACGGCATGTGGCAAGGCTCAAATGTAGAAAACATAGACTGTGAAGATGCCATATGATGAGAAGCCCCTGAATCTAGAAGCCATCTCCCTGAATCATGACTTGTAGTAGCACAAAGAGCTTGTCCCTTTCCTTTATCTATCCCAAAAGAGTGATCCTTTCCTTTATCCTTGGAAGAAGAAGCCGATGTAGACATTCTATAAGGTAGGTTGATTCTATTCTTCTCAAGAAGATTCTTCAACTCATCAATATCCTTCTTATAACAATGATGTTCATCATGTCCTGACTTCTTGCAATATCCATAAAAAAGATTGTCCTTATATGATTTCCTCTTAGGTGAGAATGGTGAATCACCTTGTTGTGGAGAGGAAGATTGTGCTCCATCTTGTTGTGGTTTAGACTTAGGTTGCTTTTGATTCTTGCATTTTTCTTGATTACTTTGTTTCCCTTTATTAGCCACCAAAGCTTGTGACTTTGAAGATTTGAGAATCCCCATCATGGTCAACTTAGATTGCTCAAGTATCAACATCTCCGTGAATGAATTAAATGAGGGAGAAGTGTGTGAGGAACCTTAAGCTAACCTATGGGTGTGAAAGCTAGATACAAAGGCTACATACTCTAAAGGAAGCTTGTCCAACAAGTTATAAACCAATTGAGTATCCTTTTTCTCAATTCCACAATCCTTTAGCTTTACTCTTAACTCAGTTGCTTTTGTTACATAATCTTGGATTGTATCAAAATTCTTGGGATCCAAAGTTGTGAGTTCACTATCAAGCTTGTAGCCCTTAATCTCATCAACTTGACCATACAATTTCTTAAAAATATCCCAAGCCTCTTTAATTGTTGTACACTTATCAATGTGAAAAATGAGGTCATCTGATACATACTTTCTAAGAGTTCCAAGTGCCATAGCATTCTTAGTAAGCCATTCAATTTGAGCATTAGGATCAGCCTTAGGATCAGGTGGTGCTATAATAGTTTCATTTACATAATGAATGAGTCCTTTTTCCATTAGTTTACTCCATGCCTTAATTTTCCATGATACATAATAATGAGGAGTCAAAAGTGGAAATTTAGGAGAACCCATAGCACCAAAATGAAAAAACACACAAGATAGAGAGAGAGACACAATCACACAAGACACCCCCCCCCAAATAATCAATCAAGAAATCCCCCCAAAATGGTGATTTTGGCACTTTATACTTAGTACGTATATAATGGGCCACTTGAAAAACAAGGCAAAGTGGACTTCTGATTTCAATTTACAACTTCTCAAAATGATATCTAAGAGACTTCAACAAATACTACTAGTGATCTAAACTAAGATCCAAGCAAAATGCAAGTACCAAATATGCCAAAAATGGCCAAATACTGAAAGTACAATTTCTATTTAAAATCATTGCAAACAGATGGCAGATTATGAAAGTAGATGAAAAAATATGCACTTTAAAAAAAAGCGACACCTGAAAAGGAGTCCATATGAGCCCAAACAAAGCCTCCAAAGTTGTAAAAATTGGGATTTCCCAATTTTCAAAAAACCTGTATCCAAATATCAAGAA